>NC_068278.1:51916839-52249339 GCF_025860055.1 Xyrauchen texanus | reverse complement strand
AGTTGTTTCGTGTCACCATTTGGGTGATCAATGTCCCATTTGGGTGAAGTTGACTAGTTAAATTTGTGCACGTGTAGCAGTGATGGGCATTCTGGCTCTTTTCAGTGAGATGCATCGTTCGGCACAGCTCACCAAGAAGAGCTGAGAAAAAAACTATTTTTTTCAAGTCAAACTGTTTGCGATAGTTTGACTATGATTGGTGTTAAAACAATCTAATTAAATTATTAAATGAAATCATACTCTAACTTAACCACAATGTATTTAAAAATGCTAAATAACCTTTTTAATGTATATAAACAAAGTGCATATAAATGTAACAATTCAAAACGAATACAATCTGAACAACATAATAAGTTGGCTCCGCCCTCCCTCATGTATCTTTGATTCATTGGTTGACACTGCCTGTCTGATTGACAGGAACAACAGGTGAGGCTGTTAGTCTGAGCAGACAGTCAGAACGATGTGTGTATTTAGGCCTATATTATTTTATTTCTTTTTTCATTCTTTGAATTTGTTAATTCTATTCATTGAAATCATTTGATTATTCATATCTTAATTTATTTATATTTTTATAAATTGATTCGGCTCTTCTGAAATGCAAGCTGGCTCCCAATGTTCACCTACAAGAGCTGGCTCTTAGAGCCGACTTGTTCGCGAACGACCCATCACTAATCTGCAGGTATATAGAGTGGTTAAGTTATGACTTCAGTTTGTAGTTAAACCCGGAAGTCCAATTTGCCATGGGTTCTGTCTGGATTTTCCTATGGGATTTCATAATGTTTTTTTTTTTATTTATTTACAGTTGAAGTCAGAAGTTTTCATACACCTTAGCCAAATACATTTCAACTCAGTTTTTCACAATTCCTGATATTTAATCTTAGAAAACATTCCCTGTCTTAGGTCAGTTAGGATCAGTACTTTTTAAGTTTACATACACTTTGTTAGTATTTGGTAGCATTGCCTTTAAATGGATTAACTTGTGTCAAACATTCTGAGTAGCCTTCCACAAGCTTCTCACAATAAGTTGCTGGAATTTTGGCCCATTCCTCTGGACAGAACTAGTTCAACTCAGTCAACTGTAGGCCTCTTTGCTTGCACACGCTTTTTCAGTTCAGCCCAAAACATTTCTATTGGATTTAGGTCAGTGCTTTGTGATGGTCACTCCAAATTATTGACTTTGGCCATTTTGCCACAACTTTGGAGTATAATGGCTGCATGGGCCCATGGTGTTTATATCTGCGTACTATTGTTTGTACAAATGAACGTGGTAACTTCAGGCATTTGGAAATTGCTCCAAATTATGAACCAGACTTGTGGAGGCTTGGCTGATTTCTTCTGATTTTCCCATGATGTCAAGCAAAGAGGGACTGAGTTTAAAGGTGTAACAGTTAAATGTTACTTATGGTGTTATTCTACTACCCACCATTAGGGGACACCATTGTTCCTTTATGTTTAGTTAAATACCGGTAGGGAGTAGAAGGAGAGAGAGCTTGCAGAAACTATAGAGCATGTGTTGTTGAGTTGCAGACAATATAAAGAACAGAGGAAAAATATGATGGAAGAGTTAGGAAAAATTGGAGCAATAGGGACAGGAATGAAGGAAATACTGGAAAGTGGGGAGAATGAACAAAGCAGAGGAAATATTTTATTATTTTTATCAAGAACAGGACTGATGAGAAGAATATGATGTAACTGGACATGACAGGAAATAAAGCCGGAAGATGGCGGTAGTGCAACGCTAATGGATGCAAGCTGCCTATAAACTCTAAAGAAGAAGAAGAAGAAGAAGAAGAAGAGAGAGCTGTTTGGTTAGAGGAAAGCATGGCTTCCTTCTGGTAACCTTACCTTTACTGATGTCATGATTGGGAAACTTAACGTTTTTATTTGCTCAATCAAAAAGGACTCCTTTTACCTACCTTTTTTGTACCAATGATGCTTTTTCCTACTACATGGTACATGTTGGGAATAGAAAGGAGTAATCTAACTGTATAATATCTCATTGGCCTTGGGTCATCGAAACGTGATATTAATCAAGAGGATAAGAACTGTTTTCTACTTGTGTCTGGATTTGCTGTGTGGAGTATTGAATCTGGTCTGGACTATTACCAAAGATTCAATAACTATATACATCTACACCATCTAGAAGGGTTCTTCTTTCACCTATGGACTGTGGCATACAAGTATTACCACATTCGTTGCATCCAACATTACACATTGGATTATGGTATGTCAGAGGTGGGGGACTCGAGTCACATGACTTGACTCGAGTCTGACTCCAGTCACAATTTTCAGGACTTGTGACTTGCTTGATTAAAGTACGAAAATGACTTGACTTGACTTTGACTTGAGAACAAGTTACTTGAGACTTGACTTGACTTGAAGTGGAAGACTCGACAATGACTTGAACTTATAATAAACAAACAGCAATACAATTAATAAAAATATATATATATTGTGACGTCAGCATCACTATTGGCATCTGTGCTGCTCAATTCAAACCGCGCCAAACATGGCAGACAGTAGTCGAGCTCCACAAATGGCCTCGTTTGGCTATACAGACTTTGAACTGGACCGTGCCTATAAAAAAAGATTTGCCAGTTGCAAAATATGCAAGGCACGAATATCCGACACGACAACCACAACGTCAAATTTCGTTCGACATATCAAGAAGAACCACAAGGAAAGGTAAGAAAGTAATCTCTTTATAGTCAGTTTCACTAAGATCTACGTTATAACGATTACTAATGTAATGAATTAGTCTTTTCTGTTTGTCATAATTTGGCCTTGATGGCATATTATGTTTTTTTCTTACTAGAAATGTGACCATGGCATTATCATTATACTGTTACGTCTCGTAAATAGATGTAACTTATTGGGGAATTTGACTATAACAGTGGTGTAGCCTGAGTTTTTTTTAATGTTGATTGGCATCTTAAAATGAGCGGGCAGCTCAATATTACATGTAGGTTATAATGTATGTATTAAATGTGCGCATTTTCAAGTTTGTGGACTGCGTGTGGAAACTATAAAGCATTGCACATAACGTTACTGCATGACAGGCTAACATGGAGGCGCCGATGTGATCACTAGCACGCACCTAAACATTTCTAAGGGGCTGTTTAACTAGGGTTGCCAACCGTTCCGTATAATACTTATAATATATAGTATAATATAAAGTCTTGTTCCGTATTGAACTGATACGGAACGCACTTTGTTCCGTATTTTTGAGTGTCAATTCAGTGCAATGAATTGACAGACACATAGCTTCTATTCTAATATATATGTCAGACAGACTATGAATGAACGAAGACCTGCTTTAATGCAAAATTCGGGGACTTGGCGCCCCCTTGGCGGGCTCTGACCCGCGCTCGCGCCATTGGCTCTGCAGTTGCCGCAGCACAGCCTATGAGCGAGCCAGACGGCATAGATATATGCAGCATAGATATATACACGGCTATGCAGCTGCAAATGCGTTTTACATATAGGCTTCAGTAAATCGAGGAAAAGGAGTTTCCGAAGACATTTGTTGGCTATGATAAGAAAAACTACTAAATTAAAAAATATATTTTTTTGCACTTGAAAGAACATTCTAGAAGTCTAATTCTATTGAATAAGTTCGCACAAGGCTACAGAAAACTGTTGTGGTTGGCAACCCTATGTTTAACGTTACACCTGGCCACTTCATGCGTTGTCTCAGATCGGATAGCTGATTCTGATTTATCAAAACGATTCCATTTACACTTGGTCACATAAAGGACCCGCACCAGCCAACTACATGACAGCTTCTTTCCCCAAGCAGTCAGACTGTTGAACACTTGATCTATCACGATCAATAATTAGCACTGCACTTTATTCATCTATAATTTCACACTGGACTGTCAACATATTCTCCTCAATATACTACTTCATATATATATATATATATATATATATATATATATATATATATATATATATATATATATATATTTCATATACTCCCACTTATTGTATATTGTGTGTATTGTTTACTGTACATTGTATATAATTATTGTGTTGTGTAAGTATGTGTACATTTGATTTGTAAATTGTTTTGTGTAAGTATGTTGTTTATTGTAATTGGTATATGTCTCGTCACTGTCATGACTGCTATGTTGCTCGGAACTGCACACACGAATTTCACCTACTGTTGCACTTGTGTACATGGTAGTGTGACAATAAAGTGATTTGATTTGATTTGATTGATAAATGTGGTTTTGCAAACTGATTTTCCTTAAATTACATTATTTTTAAAAATGTAAAGAATGTTTGTGCATACGAAAATAAATTTGTTTTAATGTTTACAGGTAATGTTAATGTCTGAACGTTTTGTGTAAACAACACAATTTTATTTTATTTTCAGATATTAATGTAGCACAGATATGCATATGATTAATATGTAGCAAATGTATAATAAATAAGATACATAATATATGTATACAAGTTCATCTTTTCTGTGCAAAAATAAATATGTATCGAAAAAATTTACCTCTATTTATTTTAGTAGTGTGACTTGACTTTACTTGAAACTTATCAGGACTTGACTTGACTTGCTTAGGGTGAACCCTTGACTTGAATTGACTTGCTTGATTTATCTGAACTGCGACTTGAGACTTGACTCGAGACTTGATGGTTAAGACTTGAGACTTGATTGGACTTGACCATGTGTGACTTGTCCCCACCTCTGTGGGATGTTAATTTGTTTTGGGTTTATTATTGTACATTTCACTATTGTTCTTTTTTTCATAATATATCTCTACGAAGAAAAGCAGTTTTCTGTCCTATTGTTTTTTTTTTTTTTTTACATTAACCAGTTTAATGATTGTGATAAGTTGGTATGCAGATCCCTCCCCAAAAGACATTCAGATTTATAGTAAACTTTACTCCTATAAGTACGAGTTTGTTATAAAGGTAGGCCTTAAAATACATCAGGTACATACGTCAATACAGGTACACCTCCAGTTGACTTCAATTAGCCAATTTTCTATCATAAACTAATTGCCTAATTGCCTAAAGGCTTGACATCATTTTCTAGAATTTTCGAAGCTGTATAAAAACTTAGTGGATGTAAACTTCTGACACACTGGAATTGTGAAATAGTCAATTAAAAGTGAAACAATCTGTCTGTAAACAATTGTTGGAAAAAGATGTCTTAAACGACTTGACAAAACTATAGTTTGTTAATATGAAATCCGTGGAGTGGTTAAAAAAATTAGTTTGAATGATTTCAAACTAAGTGTATGTAAACTTCTGACTTCAAATGTATGTGTAAAATAAGGTCTATGGTAAACATTGTTTGACGTTATGTGGATGTTTTGTTCTACAACACACTTCCAATATCAAATGTGAAATTTAAGAAAAGTATGTTATAAAAGTAAAATTATTAACAACAGTAGAAACAACATTTATTGCAAATCTGCGTTAAATGCACTTGCCATCTACTTAACCTAAGTAGTTAAGGTCCTTCTATATGAACACCAAGTTTTCATATTGCCATGAGTTTGCGGCACTTGTGTTGAACAATATCTAAAAACTGTGACTTTTTTTGTCAAATTCTTTTGACTATCGCGGTTGTAAATGACAGCAAATCAAAAATGTTTCCAGATAGGAGACTTGAGTGATGCAGGGGTCTTCTTTCTCAGCAACTTAACTTCACATACCATTTCCAACTACAAACCATCACATTTTGTGCCATCACCTTTTAAACAGAATGCAGCTGACTCAGCAGTGTCATATTTCTGTTTTATTTTATTCAGAACCATGGATGCCAACATTTCAATCACTTCCTTCTTGATGGTTTTGGATGTGTACTTTGCATTTTCTGGGATACTTAACATAATGTCAGCAAGGTATTTATCTTTTTCCAAAGTGTATTTAAACAGCTTGGCAAAAAAAAAAACACAGCTAAGCAATCCTCCTCATTGTCAAATGTTTCCCAATCTCCCGAAGCCCATTGACTGCTAAAAATTTCATGACACCTGCCATGCTTTTTATGTAATATTGATTCTTTCCTATTTTTGGGGGCCAAGTAAACATTGCTACGGTCTCCCCTGACACCTGTCAGTGGCAAAATTCTGCACTTGGTTGAGGCTTGTAAATGAGCCTGGCTACAAGCATGTTTTTGAAGACTGCGGTCGCATTCTAATGCTGCTTTCCAGTTTCTAAAACATGTCGAATGAAAGTATCCTTCACAGCGAAAGCAACACCAAATACTCGACATGGAAACAAAAGCATGCTTTACACTCTACAGAATATTCAAGCCACGGTCATGACTGATAAGTTGCAATGGGTAAATGGCCGAAAAACATCTCTCCCTTCCTCCTAGAAGAGATCGGGGGTATGATTTCAGAGCCGGCAGATGAGAATTTGCCTTGTTTAAATAATTTAGGCTCTCCGGGAACCAGCACCTTATCATGGTGGAGAGGTTTGTGTGCCCTTATGATCCTGAGGGTTGTGTTGTCTGGAGCCATGTGCTCCTGGTAGGGTCTCCCAAGGCAAAGTGGTCTCAGGTGAGGGGCCAGACTAAGAATGGTTCAAAATGACTCATGGATAAAACGGCAAGAGGAGGAGTTACCCTGCCCGGAGGAAGCCCGGGGCCCCTGTCTGGAGCCAGGCCCAGATGGAGGGCTCGTCGGCGAGCGCCTGGTGGCCGGGCTTGTCACGGAGCCCGGCTGGGCACAGCCCGAAGAAGCAACGTGGAACCCCCCTCTAGATCCCTTGGGCCCACCACCCATTGGAGGAACCGCAGGAGTCGGGTGCGCTGCCATATTGGCGGCAGTGAAGGCCGTGGGCCTCGACGGACCAGACCCGGGCAGCAAAGGCTTGCTCTGGGGACGTGGAATGTCACCTCACTGGGGGGGAAGGAGCCGGAACTAGTGAGGGAGGTGGAGCGTTACCAGTTGGATCTGGTGGGGCTTACATCGACGCACAGTTTTGGCTCTGGATCCGTACTCCTGGATAGGGGATGGACTCTATTCTTCTCTGGAGTTTCCCAGGGTGTGAGGCGACGGGCGGGTGTGGGGCTACTCACGAGTCCCCGGCTGAGCGCCACTACATTGGAGTTTACCCCGGTGGACGAGAGGGTCGCCTCCCTACGCCTGCGGGTTGTGGGGGGGAAAACTCTGACTGTTGTCTGTGCATATGCACCGAACAGCAGTTCAGAGTATTCGGCCTTCTTGGAGACCCTGAATGGAGTCCTGAATAGGGCCCCAGTAGGGGACTCCATAGTGATGCTGGGTGACTTCAACGCACACGTGGGAAATGACAGGGACACCTGGAAAGGCGTGATTGGGAGGAACGGCCTCCCTGATCTGAACTCAAGTGGATGTTTGTTATTGGATTTCTGTGCTAGTCATGGATTATCTATAACAAACACCATGTTCGAACATAAGGATGCTCATAAGTGTACGTGGTACCAGAGCACCCTAGGCCGAAGGTCGATGATCGATTTTGTAATCGTGTCGTCGGATCTGAGGCCATATGTTTTGGACACTCGGGTAAAGAGAGGGGCAGAGTTGTCAACCGATCACCATCTGGTGGTGAGTTGGGTCAGGGGTGGGGAAAGACTCTGGACAGACCTGGGAAGCCCAAGCGAGTAGTGCGGGTGAACTGGGAACGTTTGGAGGAGGTCCCTGTCCGCGAGATCTTCAACTCACACCTCCGGCGGAGCTTTTCAGGCATCCCTGCGGAGGTTGGGGACATTGAACCGGAGTGGGCAATGTTCAAAGCTTCCATTGCCGAGCCGCGGTGGAGAGCTGCGGCCTCAAGGTTTTAGGTGCCGCAAGGGGTGGTAACCCTCGAACACCGTGGTGGACACTGGTGGTCAGGGAAGCCGTCCGACTGAAGAAAGAGGCCTTCCGGGATTTGTTGTCCCGGAGGTCTCCGGAGGCAGTTGCAAGGTACCGACAGGCCCGAAGGGCTGCGGCCTCGGCCGTGAGGGAGGCAAAGCAGTGGGTGTGGGAAAAGTTCGGAGAAGCCATGGAGAAGGACTTTCGGTCCGCACCAAAGTGCTTCTGGAAAGCCGTCCGCCACCTTAGGAGGGGAAACGGGGAACCATTCAAGCTGTATACAGCAAAGATGGGATGCTGTTGACCTCAACTGAGGAGGTTATTAGGCGGTGGAAGGAACACTTTGAAGAACTCCTAAATCCCAACACGCCCTCTATGGTAGAGGCAGAGCCGGAAGATGATGGGGGATCAGATTCTATTTCCCTGGGGAGGTCACTGAGGTAGTCAAACAACTCCGCAGTGGCAAAGCCCCGGGATTGATGAGATCCGACCAGAAATGCTGAAAGCTCTGGATGTGGAGGGGGTGTCATGGATGACACGCCTCTTCAACATTACGTGGAAATCTGGGACAGTGCCTAAGGAGTGGCAGAACGGGGTGGTGGTTCCCCTCTTCAAAAAGGGGGATCAGAGAGTGTGTGCCAACTACAGGGGTATCACACTTCTCAGCCTCCCTGGTAAAGTTTACTCCAAGGTGCTGGAGAGGAGGGTTCGGCCGATTGTCGAACCTCAGATTGAAGAGGAACAATGCGGTTTTCATCCTGGCCGTGGAACGACGGACCAGATCTTTACTCTTGCAAGGATCCTGGAGGGGGCCTGGGAGTATGCCCATCCGGTCTACATGTGTTTTGTGGATCTGGAGAAGGCGTATGACCGGGTTCCCCTGGGAGAGACTGTGGGAGGTGCTGCGGGAGTACGGGGTGGGGGGGGTCCCTTCTTAGGGCGATCCAATCCCTGTACGTCCAAAGCGAGGGCTGTGTCCGGGTCCTCGGCACAAAGTCGAGTTCATTCCATGTGGGGGTTGGTCTCCGCCAAGGCTGCGCTTTGTCACCAATCCTGTTTGTGATATTCATGGACAGGATATCGAGGCGTAGTCGGGGTGGGGAAGGTGTGCGGTTCGGTGGGCTGGGGATCTCATCGCTGCTTTTTGCAGATGATGTTGTCTTCATGTCATCATCGGTCCGTGACCTTCAGCTCTCACTGGATCAGCTTGGCAGTCGAGTGTGAAGCAGCTGGGATGAGGATTAGCACCTCTAAATCTGAGGCCATGGTTCTCAGCAGGAAACCGATGGAGTGCGTACTCCAGGTAGGGAATGAGGTTTTGCCCCAAGTGAAGGAATTCAAGTACCTCGGGGTCTTGTTCACGAGTGAGGGGACAATGGAGCGGGAGGTTGGCCGGAGAGTCGGGGCAGCAGGGGCGGTATTGCACTCGCTCTATCGCACCGTTGTCACGAAAAGGGAGCTGAGCCGAAAGGCAAATCTCTCGATCTACCGGTCAATTTTTGTTCCTACCCTCACCTATGGTCATGAAGGTTGGGTCATGACTGAAAGAACTAGGTCGCGAGTACAAGCGAAAATGGGCTTCCTCAGAAGGGTGGCGGGCTTCTCCCTTAGAGATAGGGTGAGGAGCTCAGTCATCCGTGAGGAGCTGGGAGTAGAGCCGCTGCTCCTTTGCGTTGAAAGGAGTCAGTTGAGGTGGTTTGGGCATCTGGTAAGGATGCCTCCTGGCCGCCTCCCTAGGGAGGTGTTTCAGGCACGTCCAGCTGGGAGGAGGCCTCGGGGAAGACCCAGGACTAGGTGGAGAGATTACATCTCCACACTGGCCTGGGAAGCATATGGGGTCGCCCAGTCAGAGCTGGTTAATGTGGCTCGGGATAGGGAAGTTTGGGGCCCCCTGCTGGAGCAGCTGCCCCCGCGACCCGACTTCGGATAAGCGGTTGAAGATGGATGGATGGATGGATGGAAATAATTTAGGACAGAATTGCTGCATTTTTGTGTAGGTGTAATTGTGTTTTTGACACCATCTGAAGTTGAACTTGACCCAACTATTTCTCTGACCTCGTAGCCACAAATGGAAGAGGTGATAGCTGCGTCCTGGTAAGCAAAAGCGCTTTTCTTTTGTACTTTCGGAATAAGAAATCTGTGCATGTTGTGCTTTGTTTAATGTGCAAGTATTTAGTAATATGTTCACTGACTGTTAAAACGACAGTATCTTTATTAATATTGCTTTGTCATTCAGCATGTTTGTTAACGGCATAGGTAGCTATTGTTACGACAGCCTACACTTAAAAAAAGTTTCCTCATTCCTTGGGTCACATAATCGGTGTTTACCGACACCGAGCATCAGACACCGAGCATGAGCAGCCAGGGCCCCGCGAATGCGCACCCCCCCACCTTCGACGCCTATGGCCATATACCTATAGCCAGCCGGTTGTGACAAGTCTCGAGGCCGACACCAGAGGTCTTCCACCTCAGTTGCTAACCCGCCCTATGCCGGGTACGCAAAGCAAGGTAAGTGCTTCAAGGTTTCCCTCAGCGCAGCGAGAACGCTATCACCATGCGTGCGGAGATCACGACCCTTATTCGCCAGGGCGCCATACAGCCTGTACCTCCAGCCGAGATGGGGAAAGGGTTCTACAGCCCTTACTTCATTGTGCTAAAGAAAGGTGGTGGGTTGTGGCCAATCTTGGACCTGCGAGTTCTGAACCGGGCCTTACACAGTCTCCTGTTCAAGATGCTGATGCAGAAACGCATTTTGACGTGCGTACGGCATCAAGATTGGTTCGCGGCGGTAGACCTGAAGGACGTACTTTCACGCCTCGGTTGTCAGCGACACTTGCCTGGAGTTCGTCAAGGTTTCCACAACCCCCTTCAGGGATCAGTTAGTGAGCCTGCAAGCACTGCCTCAGGAGGAGGCAGACCCAGCCCTGTCGTTGCTGTGTCCGGTGCGTGCTTTGCGCACCTATATGGATCGCACACAGAGCTTTTGTCACTCTGAGCAGTTTGGCAGGCAGTGGAAAGGGAACGCTGTCTCCAAACAGAAACTTGCCCACTGGATTGTGGATGCCATTGCTCTGGCATACCAGTCTCAGGTCATGCCCGCCCCTTTGGGAATACAAGCACACTCTACTAGGAGTGTGGCATCCTCATGGGCACTGGCCAATGGCATCTCTCTAGGAGACATCTGCAGAACAGCGAGCTGGGCTACACACCTTCCCCAATGTGTATGATAGCGTTAGATGGCCAGAGCCGAATCGAATACTCTGTGGAGAGAAAAACATAGAGACAAAAGGCAGAGGCTGGCACGGCCTGCTCCCATGCTTGTTACATCACTTCCCCCCCTCAGGGATGTGGGATCTACATGTCTTTTGGAGCATTGGGGGAGGTTACGTGTAGACGTTTGCTCCTGCTATTGCACATGTAGCAGCTTGCTTGCACCTGCATCAGCAGTTCACGTAACACAGTTCTACTGTTTTTCTATATCGCGTTTTTCTATATCGACACAACGCCTCGTTCCCTCCATCAGGGAACGAGGTTATGACAGTAACCGTGATGTTTCTAATTGTCTTCTGTTACATGAGTTAATTATTTTCTACACTTTATATAATAGATGACACTATGTGACATAAAAGTGAACTAAACAAACATATACTATATAAACACTGATTTAATATAGGAACTATTGCAGCTGACTCCACAGCACAGTGACACCTGCCCTTGGTCAAACTCATCACTCTTTACCTGGCACTTTCCTAAAAGTAAGACGGTAGGCTACTAATTTGCTTGCTAGCAAACTGGCAGAGGAATTTCAAAAGAAATGAGCTCACATTACTACCATTTCCCTAAGCATTTCAACTGAAATCATATGCAACACTTACACTATGTACTTTATCAGGGCCTGAAGGGCTGATTGCCCCACCCCCCCACCCCCCCATAGATGCCTCATTGTTGGGGATTTTTTCCACTTTGTAGTCATGACACAAAGATATGCAATATTGTATAATAATAGTAATAATAAATACTATTATGGTAAATGGTCTGCACTTATATAGCACCTTTTTAACTGTATTCAAAGCACTGACTCATTCTCACACACATTAGTACACCAATGGCGGCAGAGCTGCCATGCAAGATGCTAGCCTGCCATTGGGAGCAACTTGGGGTTCAGTGTCTTGCCCAAGGACACTTCGGCATGTAGAGTCGTGTGGGCCATGATTCGAACCACCAACCCTGCAATTAGTGGCCGACCCACTCTACCAACTGAGCTACAGCCGCCCACTCAATACATTAATTATTATTACACTATTTCACCTAACTGTTTCTATCAGTTCCTGTTTTTCTTAATTATACCTTTTAATTTGATAAACACTTTATGCATTATGATGCTTCTTTTCAGTCACTTATTTCCCAGCAAAGTGCAATGTAATCTATGCTGTGAACTGATGACTTAAATGTATTGTTGTTGTTTGCAAATACTTTATTATACATTTCATTTGTTTTTCAATGTTATTAATGTTGTATTCTTATTTTAATTGCATTCATTTTATATAATACAGAACAATATAACGTTTTTATAACAAAACTAGCATGTGCCTCACCTTGAAGCTGTTAACGATGATGCTGTTTCTTTTCAACAGACCTATTTCACAGACTGTGATGATGTGTTTCTGTGATGATGTGTTAAATATTGAGTGTAAATGTATAACATTATGCTTTGTGTTATATTACCCTGTAATCAGTTTTAAAAAATGTATTATCACAGCTGTGAGGGGGTTTCTATTACTGCTGCTGACAAAGTGACAGTAAATTTGGCATCTTTTCCCATCTGAATGTCTTAATCCACCACTCTCTATTTTTTAACTCTTCTGGAAAGTCATTCAAACGTAAGATAGGATTTTTTCTTTTGGTCTTGGAGCAAATGGGTAAATAAAAATAATATGTGCTGTGATCTCCCATTCACCACTGTCGAAGTTTACCCTGCAAACGTTTACTTCCTGGTCCTATTCTTAATGGCAAAACTGGTACAAACAAGTAATCAGGAGAGGAAGACGAATTACTTAAAGCTGCTATAGCGAGCAGCCCCCTCTTTTGGTAAAAAAAAACAGTACATGTTTAACCTTGTTACCAGTAGGCTTCAATGGGGGCTTTCTTTCCATGTATTTTCACTTAGTGGACTGTTTTGAACACACAGTAAAAATGGGGACATTTCTGGGTACAGCTCCAGTCGGGGACAGACCGTCAAAAATCGGGACTCTCCTTGGAAAACCGGGACATCTTGTCACCCTAACATATAAATGATACGATCCAAAGTGCATTTGAACAACGGTGAAACACTTTCTTATGATGTGTTACATTCATGCGAGCAGACAAAGATGTAAGTTTGAAGTCTGGAGCACAAGAAATAGAAATAAACCTAATAGAAATAAAAAAAAGCCATTTTATGCATATGCTACCAGGCATTATCAAAAAAATTTATCAAGAAAATTAATGTTGGATCATAATTTCTTTGATATTAGGGCAACAATTTTTTCATGATATGTATTTTTGTATTGTTTTCCTGTAAAAATATCTGAAAATCCTTAAAACAAGATCCGTTTGATTTATCTTGTTTTAAAAACAACACTGCATAAGATATTAAGGGTTTTCAGAGAATGTATTTTTAACATGTGTATTTAGTTTTTTTGTAGTTTTTATAGTCAAATCAAGTGAAAAAAATCTACCACTGCTGAAGAATAATCCAATGTATTTAGAATACTTTACTGACCTTGAGTAATCTAACGGAATACGTAACAAATTACATTTTCCAGAATGTATTCTGTAATCTGTGGAATACATTTCAAAAATAACCCTTCCTGCATGAGATACACGTGGTCCATTAGTTGAGGTTGTAACTGGGCATGTCTATTTGACACCGTGTTTTCTTTTCCAAACCTTGTGCTCCAGATGTGCATTAGACTCAAGATGAACCATGGTGCAAATGCAAACCATACGTTCACTTTTTTTAACCGAGAACCCTTACACCCCTAATCATGTAGCTATTACTTAATAATTGAATACAAAAAAACTTGCACATTTGTTCACTTATTGTATAGCTATTTAGACATAATACACATCATGTACACATACAGTACATGCAAGTATATGTATGTATGTGTGTGTATAGACAGTATAGGTATGCCTATTTTTCTTTATTATAAAAATTATAATTATATTCCTCCATTATATCTATATTCTTTAAATACTCTCTTTTATGCTTTGAATATGTGAACACATTTCTATGCATAATTCTTTTAAACTGGAGCTGAAAAAAATATATTTCACTGCCTATGCATAAGATATTATGCATTTATGTGTGTGTGACAAATAAAAGACTTTGACTATGACTTTGACTCAACCTACTCTAATCTCAGCCTGGACTCGAACTCGTATGAGCTGGCCTAGACTATAACACTGGCAGCCACAAATATAATTTCAGCAAATGTCCTTTAGCCAGAGTGACCTTGCTTCTTCTGTTTGACAGACTCACAATTAATCCCTCCAACTAATTCATCCTGAATCCCTACAGCTAATTCAGTCTTGTGGGAAATATGGGAAAATAATGTTGTTGTTTTGTTTAGTTTTTTTTTACCCCATAATGCAGAACTACAGAGCTGATCCTCTGGATCACTTAACCAGTCACAAAAAAAAAAAAAAAAAAATATATATATATATATATATATATATATATACATATATCTTTAATCTGTCTTGACTACTGTGGAGTGGAGGGGGGCGGGGCCGGGTCGGAATATCACGCGCCCGGTCCCCAATCGGCCTGATGAGGCACGCGAGGGATAAAGGCGGCCGGTGACGATGGTTCGAGAGAGAGATCGTTAACGGACATGTCCGTCATGTGTGTGTTTATGTTGTCTTTTAAGTTTATCATTAAACTATTATTTATATTGAAAAGCCAGTTCTCGCCTCCTCCTTTCCATTAACCCTCTTACATTGGTGCCGAAGCCCGGGAAGGAGGAGGGATGCCTGTCGCAGAGTCCTCGACACTGCCGTCCACCCTGGGGAGCGCCGCTGCCATCTGCGGGGTGACTGAGTAGCCCGACCACCCGGATGCAGAGAACGGCCGCCGTCCGCGGGGCGAGTGGGGACTGGATTCTCTGACCTCCTGGAGCGATGGAGCTGCTGCCAGGGGTGGAGGAGTGCCCTGCCGTCCCCCAGAAACGCGGAGTGGTCGAGTGAAAACCGCCGTCCGCGAGGGGAGGAGGGAAGTAACTCCCCGATCGCCTGGAGCGGTAGGGCCACTGCCAGGGGTGGAGGAATATCCCCAGGTGCTGCCAGAAAAGCGGAGGGGCGTTCTGTCCGCTGGGGGTCAGAGATTTGACTCTGGTTCGCCTGGAGAGGAGCGGCTGTCGTCTGCCAGAGAGTGTGGAGCAGTGTTCGAGGACCACGCGACAGTACATCAGAGAACCCGTGAGTGAGCTTTTCTCTCTCTCCCTCTCTCTCTCTTTCGCACCGTGTTGGCCTTTTCCCTCTCCTATTTTGTTTTTGTTGTTGTTGTTTTTTCCCCTCCTGTCTCCTCCCAGGTCGAGGAAGTTGGGGACCAAACAGGATGCAAGATACACCCCGCCCCAGTGATGGGGGGGGATGTACATCATGCCGGTGGCACCCCGGCCTGAGATAATGCCGGGAGGAGTGTGGAGCGGAGGAGGGCGGGCCGGGTCGGAATATCGCGTGCCCGGTCCCCAGTCGGCCTGATGAGGCACGCGAGGGATAAAGGCGGCCGGTGACGATGGTTCGAGAGAGAGAGAATTACGGGCATGTCCGTCGTGTGTGTGTGTTTGTTTATGTTTGTGCTTTTGGTTTAAGTTTGCATTATATTATGATTTTTCTTGCCTCCTCCTTGCCCATCTTAATCCCCTTACAAATACTACTACAGCAAATTTCTTACCACTGTCTCCTTAAGATGATTCACTTATAATGTATTCCTCTTTTGTAAGTCGCTTTGGATAAAAGCGTCTGCCAAATGAATAAATGTAAAAAAAAATAACCCTATCTGTTTGGTCACACCCCAAAGAGGCTCTAAACCAATCAGAGACGGCTTTTCAGAAGGCCTGTGGTCAAAGTGTTCTTTCCTCAAGGTACAGTAATACATTTATGGCCTTTGTCTTAAGGTTTGTCAGAATTCCTGCACAAAAAGTGAACATACTTGTATCCTGACTTTTATATAATGAAATCAGTGCAAGAGACATGAACTTCATCAACATTCTCTACATAAGCAAGCAAGCATTTACATATGAAACATGACATACTTTCTCTTTATGGTTACTTCACTACACTTTAACATTTGAATATAAACTCAGCAAAAAAGAAATGTCCCTTTTTCAGGACACTGTATTTTAAAGGTAATTTTGTACAAATCCAAATAACTTCATGATCTTTATTGTAGAGGGTTTAAACAAAGTTTTCCATGCTTGTTCAATGAACCATAAACAATTAATGGATATGCACCTGTGGAACGGTCGTTAAGACACTAACAGCTTCCAGACGGTAGGTAATTAAGGTCACAGTTACAAAAACTTAAGACACTAAAGAGATCTTTCTACTGACTCGGAAAACACCTAAATTAAGATGCCCAGGGTCCCTGCTCATCTGCGTGAACATCCCTTATGTATGCTGCATGGAGGCATGAGGACTGCAGATGTGGCCAGGGCAATAAATGGCAATGTCCGTACTGTGAGACGCCTAAGACAGCACTACAAGGAGACAGAAATGACAGATGATCATCCTCACAGTGGCAGGCCACATGTAACAACACCTGCACAGGATCGGTACATCCAAATATCACACCTGCGGGACAGATACATGATGACAACAACAACTGCCAGTGCATGCAGCAATAGACTGCAACAGTCGGCTTCCGGTAGTAAAACTCCCATTAAATATTTTTCCCTGGGAGAATTGATTTTTAAGAATAACATATAAGCCTTTAAAGTCAGACTGACCATGAGCTCCAAGGATCTATTTTATAAATTGTAATAATGTGATTCACCATGGAGCTGGTTAATTTGGTTCATGGTTTAGAACTAAGAACTTTTTTTTTATTTATTTATTTTATTTTTTAAAGGATTTTATTACAAATTTTACTATTGGCTCAAAAATGCTTGTTTTTAAAGATAGATGAATTTAAATGATGTATGTCTGGGGGGTTATGTGCCAGCCAAGCAACTACCATTAAGATGAATGGGAATGCTAATGGGAAGATTTTTTAATTATTTTAAACCTTCTTGGTTAAGACTGACACTACAATAAAGCTGTATTTGTTAACATTATTTAATTGCATTAGTTAACAAACACTAACAATGAACAATTGTTTTTCATTATTATTTATTTATTTAAACTAGTATACAGTAACAGTAGTTAATACTAACATGAATTATCACTATAGTCTTATAAACTAACATATTAACCAAGATGAATAAATGCTGTAAAATAATATTGTTCATTGTTAGTTCATGATACCTAATGCATTTACTAATACTAACAAATAGAACTTTATTGTAAAGTTGCAGATCTTAGTTCACTTTAGATTTTGTTTCTCTTCCCTTTCTTTTCAAGATTGACAAATTCAATGTACTTTAAGAAATTATAGTCCAGCCATTTTAACCTCAAAATTTGCATCTTAGATGTGCTGTACATATTATCCGCATTGTTAAAGGTGCTTTTTGTAATTTTTTTGATGTAAGATACTTCTATCCTTTCTCCTATAAGCAGAGACAACTATGAATGAAGCCATTCGTAGTTTTATTTCCGGAAAAGTGTAAAGACTGTGGTTCTGTAACACTATTAAACGTGGCCATTTTGTTTGAGCAACGCTGACTTAACCAATGGCATGAATTTGAGGCGGGACTACCAGTTTTAGGGGTGCAGAGAGGATTACTCCTTATATATTTTACCCAATAGAATTAAAAACAGGAATACCTGTCACAGATCTTTTTGCTGCATGTAAATAATGTCATGCTTTCTTGTGGCAAAATCACTTAGACTAGAGTCTTAAATAAAGAACAGCAGCCTGAAAATGGATGTTAAGTGGCTCAAGATGGAGGAATCACGATTACTGAACAGGGGTCTGATTAGAGCATCAGGATTTGTCAGCGGCAGTTAATTATTCTTAACACAGTGTCAATCAGCATGTTTGAGACACCTTTGAGAAAAACAGTTGAACTGAATCCAGTGAGCAGGTGATAATTTGTTCACAATAAGTTTATCTTCACATACTGTACATGCTGTGCTGTTACATCATAGTACATTTACTTTTCCAGTGCATCACTATAAAATGTATGTTTCTGGAGGTGAGGATTACACAGGCCAAGATAAGACAGGGTTTTATATTCCACCTTATGGATTGCAAATCACATATTGCTGAGTACATTTTCATCAATTTAACTTTTGACAATATCAAATAAACATCTATGTGGTATCTGTTTGACCCACCGCACTGTGTACATAGATATGGGATTTTTTATTAAGTAAATAAATAATAGTTTCAGTCGATTTGTTTGAATAATACATTCAGTTTTTTGTTTATTTTATTCTCCCCGTTTTATTAAACCTGCTCCTTTCCTGTTTGTGTGAAGAGCTAGCCTGAAACCTAGTTATATTCATGATACAGGCTGTTCTAAAAAAAAAACATCAATAGAAGAGACCAGGCAGTGCTATGACATGGGTGAGCTTTAACAAGGGATGTGCAAACTTCCAGTTTTCGTAATCGACTAGTCAGCCGTTTGTTTGAATGCCTAGGGGAAATAAGCATGCAGAAAAAAGCCCCTTGAGAATGGGGAAAGGAGAATAGGGTCTAATATTTTTGTGTCTAATCAGGTTTAGTATAGTCATTGACATTTTGAGCTCTTCAATAGATTGTGCTATTCAATACAGGGAAAGATATTAGAAAGGATCCATGCAAGGAAGTGAGAGAGAGCGTTTAAAATCAATACAAATAAAATCAATGATCTTCATTGGGTGTAAACACGTGTACGGATCCTTTCATGTTTCTCATAAAAACAGTGAGTTATCTCACCTTTGCATTACATTCATGAATGCTTATAATAGACAGGGCAGCTTTAATCTGGATTTTTATCAAGTAAATTAATAATAGATTTGGTCAATTAGTTTTTTTTGCTTTATTAAACCTCCTCCTTTCCTGTTTGTGTGAAGAGCTAGTCTGGAACCTAGTTATATTCATGATAAAGGCTGTTCTGAAAAATAAAACACAGAAGAGCCTTGGCAGTGTTGTAACATGGGTGAGCATTAACTAGGGATGTGCAAACTTCCAATTTTCATAATCGACTAGTCAGCCGTTTGTTTGAACACATAGTCGGCGTTCAGGATAATAATGTATAATTAGGCCCTGTTATGTTCACATGACCCTGATCAGATGTGTTTAAGACATGGTGACTAATGGATGTTCAACAAGTAAATAGGCTAAATAACTATAAAATATTTTTTTCACAAAACTATCAAAGTAAGAAATAAGTAAGGCTCCACACAAAACCACTTTTTTGCTGCTTAATATCGAGGGTACGCGTCTAGTTCACGACATCAAGCAGTTTATTTCTTTTTACTGCAAATATTTATTCAAGCAGTGTCAGACAGAATCAGCAAACTATTTTAATCTCTCCACAACACCTCACAAATACTGGAGTATTACTCACAGCAGATAATTTAATGTCCAAAAGTGATCGTCTAGAAAATAACTGTTGATGCGGTGCTTTGACTGCTTTAACACAAAACACTAAACCTAAAGAATTAGAGACAGAAATTCTTGCAGAGGGTTTTATTGTGCTGACTGTTATTCACTGTTAAGCACAGCAAGCTATCATCACACAAAATTACTCTCTAAGAAGTTAATTCTCAATTAATTTGAGAATTACATCTATTAAAAACACCACTACTAAAAATATCAATGTTAGTTATCAAACCAACAACTAAACTAGTCAGTTGTTAAATGACTAATCGATTATTTGACTACACTAGCACATCCCTACCTTTTAAACCATCAGTTTAATGAATTGAAATTTTACTTGGCTACCACCCTCCTGAAGTGACAATAGAAGTTGTAAAAAGTGAAACATTTTACAGTGTAAAAAAAATGTAATATAGGATCTACTGAACAAAAAACTGTTTTGAGGTAAGAAAGTCAACTTTTACATCTACAGTGGCAAGAAAAATATGTGAACCCTGTGGAATTACCTGGATTTATGTAGAAATTTGTCTGAAAATCTGATTTGATCTTCTGAGTTACAATAATGAACAAACACAATCTGTTTTAACTAATAACACAACATCAACAGTGTATGTTGAAACAAGTATGTGAACCATTAGGCTAATGATATCAACAAAAGCTAATTAGAGTCAGGAGTTTGCAAACCTGGCATCCAATTAATGAAACGAGATTGTATTTCTGGGTTAGAGCTACTTAGACTTAGACTTGCTATTTACAAGAAACTTCTGCTGATGTGGACCATGCCTGGCAAAAAAGAGATCTCCGAAGACCTACGATCAATATTTGTTGCTTTGCATAAAGCTGGAAGTGATTACAATGTTATTTTGAAGAGCTTAGATATTCATCTGTCCACAGTTAGACAAACTGTCTATAAAAAGAGATGATATAGTACTGTGGCTACTCTCCCTAGAAGTGGCCATCCAAACAAGACGACTCAAAGGGCACACCGCAGAATGACTAGTGTGGTAAAAAGTACCCTAGAGTGACAGCTAAAGACTGGAAGGAATCATTGGAGTTAACATCACTTTCATGAGTCTACTATATGGAAAACATTAAACAGGCATGGTGTCCATGACAGGGCACCACAAAGGAAGCCGCTAATTTCCAAAAATAACATTGATGCTTGCCTGAATTTTGCCAAAGACCACCTTGACACTCCACAACACAACGGGGAACATGTTTTGTGGACTGATGAAACTAAGGTTGAATTGTATAGCATATAAAGGGCACCACATACCAACATGAAAACATCATCCCAACGGTGGAGGGATCATCATGATTTGAGGCTTCTTTGCTGTTTCAGGGCCTGAACCGCTTGTCATCATCGAATTTTTAAGGTAAAAATTAAGTTTCTCAAGATATCCTACAGGATAATGTCAGGGAGGATCTGCGCCAGCTAAAGCTAAGTAGAAGTTGGGTGATGCAGCAGGACAATAACTATAGAAGTAAATCCACAACAGAATGGCTTCAAAAAAAGAAAATCCAACTTTTGGAATGGCCCAGTCAGTACTCAGACCTTAACCCAATAGAGATGCTTTGGAATTACCTCAAGAGAGCCATTCACACCAGATATCCTAAGAATATGGCTGAGCTGAAGCAGTTCTCTAAGGAAGAATTGTAAAAGTTTCCATCTGAACATTGTGCAAGTCTAATCCGCAGCTACCCGAAATGCTTGGTTGAGGTTATTGCTGCCAAAAGAGTTACAAAAGTTACAGTCCAGTTACAAAAGGGTTCACTTACTTTTTCCACAACATTGTGAATGTTTAATGGGATGTGTTCAATAAAGACATTTAATATTATAAGTGTTTGTGTTGTTAAGCACTGAAGCACATTGTGTTTGTTAACTTGTAACTTTGAAGTTGAGATCACATTTTATGACCAATTAATACAGAAAACCAGCAAATTCCAAAGGGTTCACATATTTTTTCTTGCCAAGTAGTTTATAATTTGATTTGCGATTATGTTGCAAACACTAGTCTCCAAAGTACTTCTATTGGACACAAAATGAGATGTTGTATCCTAGGGATCCCTCAGAGCATTTGTATTGTTGAGGTAGCTCTTAAGGCTTAATATAGTTCACAGTTATGTTTTTATTTTAATTTCAACTTTGTCGACTTTGATGTTTCTCCAAAGGATATTTTTTTAAAGAAGGCAACTTTTGATCATTCATTGAAGTTTTTCTCTCATTTCAGATTCTCTTATCAGATATGTTATCCTAGTATTAACACTGACAACTGTGCTGAAAAACAAACAGTGCTTATCTGGGACATTAACGTCAGTTATGGCATCTGTATTTAACGGTGAACCCTTTGAAGTTAGGTTAGAGTCATTCTGAAGTCCTGGGTGAATGCAACAACATGTTTAAAATCAAATGAATGCAAAGATATTGTACGATAAATGGTGCATGGCAGAAGTAAACTACTAAACGCCAGCTTCAGAAGCCTTTGCTTTCATTACAATGTTTTCATTATAAAAATTCTGGCACTTAATCATTTTAAATAAATGTTCTTCTTGCTGGGTCCCTTTTAAAAAATAATGCAAATAATTAAATACAAAAAAATCCTCCATGCTGGGTTCCTGACAGGTTCCTCATAGGGGATGATTTTCAGAGTCTAATTGGTGAAGTGATGCCTGACTGCTGACCAGCATCAAGCTTGTGCTTGTAGAAACACTTTGTATGTAATAATTAGGGAAGCTTTAGGGGCCTTGTACCAATCAACAGACCCTGGGTAGCCATGACGGGGTGTGAGGCCAGATGCAGATGGGATATGTGATGATGTGCCTCTGAGAGGCTTTTATTTTAAATTAAAATACAAATGAAAAAGATGATTGAGGTGTCCATGGGAATGTGTAAAATAGAAAGGGGCACAGTGCCCTCCTTTGAAAGTTCAAGCTTTTAACAATTTTAGAGTTTAGAATTAAAGAGTTTATTATAGAAAATACAAAGAAAAAAGAACTAAATGAAAACATTGGATCTGTCCTGAGACCCGCACTTTTATTGTAGTGACTTAAATCTAAAATATATATGTAAATGCTGTTGAAAAATATTAATGTCTGTGTTAGGAAAGAAAAACATTTTCATTCATTTTAAAAATGTAAATGCTTTCCAAGGAAACCAAGTTAGCCCTAAAAATATTTATTCAAAACCAATTTCCATCTGCTTTGGGATGTCATTGAACTGCTCTTCCTGTATTCAGTGCAGCATTTTTTGTATAAATCATTAGGAAAATATCTCAAGCATAAAGAAATTAGGGCTATTCAGTGATTTTACCATGGGTTAGGGGTGTTCGTAGACACAACGCAAAGTAGTCAGAACACTCTAATAAATGGCATTGAGTGGCTTATTGCTTTAACAGTATACAACAGCAGTAACAGAAATATGATGAAAGACACAATGTTCAGTAAAAAGTTACATTTATTATTATTAATAATAAACTATTCTTCCATCAAGTACTCTAGTTCATAATGCCTAACCGTGGGCTGTTTACTGTTGCCAAACAACATAGCACCTTGGAGCAATTTTCAGCAGTCACAGGTGTGCAATGGTTCATCAGCGTTTTACAACTGCGTTAAATGGGACTCATTCAATCAGAATTCAGACTCCTATTAAAATCTGTTCCATAATAATTTTGCAAATTACTTTTAGTAAGAACCAGGTCTTAAACCCCTGAATGCGCCTGTGTCAACAGTGTGAAGGATAATCCCCCTTTAAGAGGGGGAAAGCCATGAAAGAGGATACAAACAGGGAGAAACCACAAGCATGTACCAACTGAAGGAGGAGGGCCATCTGCCTCCTGCTTGGTCTGGAAAACAAAAAAAGAATTCAGTGCAGTGTTGAATTTGTAAAGTCAGAGCTAAACGCATTGATCACTTTGCACAGATCTGTAATAACACACAAAGAATCATCTTAAATTATTTACTCTGTGGTTGATCTAATTTTAATAATTTATGGCTGTGATGACGTATGGAGTAAATATTATTTTGAACTCGTACCTCTATAAATACATGCACAACATTTTAAAAAGTCCTGGCAGTGGGGGTGGGCTGTAACAACAGAACTTGTTGTACTTAAGCTTATCCAAACTTAAACAGTTTTTGGATAGACATGGAGTTACAAATGTTGAAAATAAATCACTCCCTGGTCTCACCTATGTGCTTACTTATTCTACACTATCTTATGATAAGTCGTAATTATAGTACGAGATGCTGACATGGTACAAGTTGGCCCATACAAAATCTTACAACTCTTGTTGTCATAGAGAAAAATAAATGAACCAACAAACTATATTATTATGACTTTTCCTAAATTTAAACCCAAACCTAAACATAACCATGATTTTGATAGGAAAATCACAGTTGAGTACCACGAAAGAAAGAGAAACATGGCTTTTATTCCTTAAATTTAACCCCTAAACCTAACCATAAAATCTAACCCCTCACCTTAACCCTAAACCTAATATAGTGGTGTAGAGGAGGCTAGCTGAAATTTATGTAATGTTTTGATTTTTACATTCTGTGTGTTGTTAGTCTAAAAGTCGTACCTTTTTAGTATGAGCCAAATAGTACAATATCTTATGATTTTGCCATCGTGTATACATGATTATGAGTTGTCATGAGACTCTGTTAGCTTATCTGTGAGGCATCTGATAGTTGTTGCGTTAAAGGCAGAAATATTATTTACCTGGCAAGACTTAAATTATTCATTTGTTACAGCAAAACATAGAAATCAAAGGGAAGATTAGTATTGATTATCAAGTTCACTCCCTGTACACGCACAAGTCAGTATATCAATTGCAAAGGTAATAAAAGAGAATGTATTCTAGTTAAGGTGTTTGATTTTCAGCAGCTCATAAAATAGGTTCCCCTTCTGTCACTCACTTCGACATTGTGTCGAATAGTGACACTAGGGGTCGCTCTTGGGGGCCCGATCCACCTTCAGATCTTTGAGAAAAGGACAATAAGAAATTGCCAAATTGGCAAGTTGAATTTGCATGCCACTCCCCTGACATACGGGTATATAAATTAAGATCGGGATGCAGATTCAGTCAGACCTTTTCTTCTGAGCCGAGCGGTCGTATTACAGCCAGTTAAATACCACTGCCTTTTCCCATTCACCTGACTCTTCAAGAGCAATCTACTGTTGGATATAAGGCACATTCCAGCGGTTCTTTCTCCACTCTGCACTCTGCTGCAGATTACACCCCTGGGCACTTCGACAGTTCTTTTGAAGAGCAATTTCCTCTAAAAGAGTGTATTTTCTCAATTTGAGCAAGGCACAGTGATGTTGAAAGTTTTTTTTAAAGACACGTCTTTTTAAAGATGCTTTTCTATCTCTGTGCCGTTCCTCAATGCGGTCGTTACCTCTCATCCTCTGACGGTCACGATCACTGCCTCACGTGTCTGGGCAATAAGCATTTTGAGGAAACGTCCGTGGATGGTTCATGTTCTCACTGCGAGAACATGACCATGGCAATTTTGCGGTCACAGCTTTCCTTCTTCTGAGGGAAAGCCACTTCGTCTATCCCCCTCACGGCTCCTCCTACCTATGGGTATGAGACCACCTCGGCTGGCACCGGAGGCGATTTGGGATCTTCAGTGAGCACGGCTCTGCCGGGTAAATCCCCAAAGTCCGCCCACTCCCTGATACGCTCATTTGCTTCCGTCCAGCACTGGGATGACGCAGGCTTGCATCACCTCCAGCCTTGCTCTTCCGGCGCTTGCGAGATGGATGAGATGTTGATTGCTGCATCGGAGGGCACCTTGGTGATGTCAGACGCCGAGGACTCGACAGGGCTGCCGACTTCGTGTGTGGCAGCCCAGTCTGAGGCCGACGCGGAGCTGAAAGCCATGCTTTCCCGGGATGCCGCGAGTGTTGGGCTGGATTGGAATATTCCACCTGCCCCCCCAACAATTGTGGCTGGATGGTGGCTAAGGTCACGACAGACAATGTCCATGCTTGTGGTCCAGGAGCGCCACATGTGGCTGAACCTGGTCGAGATGAGGGACGTGGACAAGGCACGCTTCCTAAATGCCCCCATTTCCCAGGTCGGCCTCTTCTGCGACACTGAGGACTTCACCCAGCAGTTCTCATTAGTCAAACAGCAGACAGAGGCGATTCAGCACATCTTGCCCTGGCACGGCTCAAGAGTGCGCTACCTGTCTGTTTGGCGAGGGCGTCCCCCTGTTGCGACCCAAACCCAACCAGTGGCCCGCCCCATCCCAAGCCCAGCTCTCGGCCCTGGTGTAGAGCCCCCCGCAGGAGAGGGACGCCCCCTGCTTCTCCTGAGGAAGGACCTACTTTCTCATGGACTGTGTACCCTCTGCCATCTGCGCCCAGACCTCTGGAACCTCCACATCTGGCCCTTGGATGGGATGTGGAAGATCTAAGTGGTCAGACAAACAGAGCACTTCCAAACTTTTTTAGAAAGAGATCTAATGTTTAGTAGCCCTACCGTTATATGATTTTATCTTCATTTATCTTCAATTTCTTTTCCAAGTTTGGCTTTAATCAAAAAATATTCTAAATTATTTTGTGAGTTTTGTCTTTGGTAGTTCGGGGAACAGACAGTGTCTGTGATATCTAGGTGATACAGTCTCTATGTGTTGTAGTTTATGCTAGCAGGCGTTCATATTAACCAGTTTGTCTGCTTCCTGACCTGTGCCCCCATTAGTCAGATACTATCATTATTAAGACTATGAGACAAATTACTAGAGAGGAGAGCGGCACTTTCCCTGGAGGGATGGAGTCCATCTCTTTTTAGCAGGTCAAGTCTACCCAAAATCTTTTCCAATTGTCTATAAATCCTATGCTATTCTCCAGACACCACTCAGACATCCAGCAATTCAGTTACACTAATCTACTATAAACCTTGTCACCACGATGAGCAGGGAGGGGGCCAGAGCTTATTACATTGACATAGTTTTTGCAAGTTCACACACCTCATTTAACATTATCTCAAGTGATCTCCAACTGGTGAAGCCGGACATCGTTAGTGCTGACATGAATAACATGAAAATCTATGTTTCGCATTAGCCAGCACTTATAAATTTGATTTGATGTCAGATGCTCTGGTACCCGAAATACATTTTACAATAGTGGCTGGAGTCTCTATTTTCATGTTCCTTTCAATAGAATCACCAATTATTAGGGCACTTTCGACATGATTCTCAGTGGGTGCATCACTGAGTGGGGAGAATCAATTGGAAACCCTAACAGAGTGGTGTCGCTTTGCTAAGCGAGTATGCTGCAGAGACATCACCCAATCGCCCTGCTGAGGGGGTTCTTCAGCCAGAACCAAAGTGTGTATGTTGCTCTCTGTACTACCCACATCCAAAACAGTATCTTACTTCTATTTCTCACTGACCTCCACTAGCATTCAGATGCATGTCTTTAACTCATTAATTTTCTCCTTCAACTTGAATAGTTCCTTACATTTATCACATGTAAACATGTGGTATATAATGCAGGAAACAATAACATAAGCGGATACCATGACTTACCGCAATTGTTTGTTGTTGTTGTGGTTGTTCTTGAGCAGCGAGGGGTTGAGATCAATGTGGTTTCTAATCAGCAGGTGTTTGAGATTGATGTAATAATCTATAATAAAACACTGGAGAAAACGAATGTGTGCAGTCGAGAACAGATGAAAGACGAGAACACACACAGATGAAATGGTAGAAAATAAAAAATGGCAAAGAATAAAATTATGAACATATCAGAATAAGAATAAACAATGCTATGTAGGCTAGCAAGAAACAAACAATCATGCAGCGTGCCGTCAGCAACAGGAGCAGGAACAGGAAGTGACAGGAACAGGGGATAGTTCCCGAAAAATGAAAATTCAGTAATTGTTTACTCACCCCTGTGTTATAATCCTAAATGAATTTCTTTCATTTTCTTAACACAAAGGAAGAAATTGTAAGAATTATTTTTATGGTGACTACCTCTTCAAGCTTCAAAAGAATGCAAAAATATCATTCAGAAGTCTAATAATTTATTCCATGAGACTCATGATTGTTATAAAAGCATACAACAAGGTTTGATGAAAAATAAACTGAAATCTAATGTATTATTTAGTGAATGTTCACTGACCACTGATGTCCTATGCGCATTGATGATAGGGCATGAGAGCAACAGTTCAAACATCCCCCTCACGACATTGGGGCATTCAAGCGAAAACTCGATTGCTTATCTAAAAACAGATTTATTAGACTCCTGAATTATACTTTTGTATTCTTTTGAAGCTTGAAGAAGTAGTCATCATAAACTGTATGACATCACTGAGCACAACATTTTTCACAATTTCTCCCTTTGTGTTAAGAAAAATAAAGTTATATGGGGTTATAACAACACAGGGGTGAGTAAACAATTACTGAATTTTTATTTTTGGGTGAACTAATCCTTTAAGTTGAAACGCCATGCAGAAATGACTGATGCTTAAGTGAGTACTTTTTCCATGTTTT
The DNA here is from genome assembly GCF_025860055.1 of Xyrauchen texanus. NCBI lineage: Eukaryota > Metazoa > Chordata > Actinopteri > Cypriniformes > Catostomidae > Xyrauchen > Xyrauchen texanus. The sequence goes on along the minus strand of NC_068278.1, from coordinate 52,221,301 downwards.
TCTCATCATAGTATGCAGAGTCAACTAAACTTGAAGACAAATGTTGCATGGATTTCACTGAAATGTAATACTCTGTTGGACTATATCAAAATAAACCTGTTTGTTGGAGCATCCTGACTGGGAGTGCATTTCCCAGAAGCATTGTTAGCCAAATATAGTAGCATGTTCCAGCTTTACCAACATACACTCACCTAAAGGATTATTAGGAACACCATACTAATACTGTGTTTGACCCCCTTTCGCCTTCAGAACTGCCTTAATTCTACGTGGCATTGATTCAACAAGGTGCTGAAAGCATTCTTTAGAAATGTAGGCCCATATTGATAGGATAGCATCTTGCAGTTGATGGAGATTTGTGGGATGCACATCCAGGGCACGAAGCTCCCGTTCCACCACATCCCAAAGATGCTCTATTGGGTTGAGATCTGGTGACTGTGGAGGCCATTTTAGTACAGTGAACTCATTGTCATGTTCAAGAAACCAATTTGAAATGATTCGAGCTTTGTGACATGGTGCATTATCCTGCTGGAATTAGCCATCAGAGGATGGGTACATGGTGGCCATAAAGGGATGGACATGGTCAGAAACAATGCTCAGGTAGGCTGTGGCATTTAAACGATGCCCAATTGGCACTAAGGGGCCTAAAGTGTGCCAAGAAAACATCCCCCACACCATTACACCACCACCACCACCACCAGCCTGCACAGTGGTAACAAGGCATGATGGATCCATATTCTCATTCTGTTTATGCCAAATTCTGACTCTACCATCTGAATGTCTCAACAGAAATCGAGACTCATCAGACCAGGCAACATTTTTCCAGTCTTCAACTGTCCAATTTGGTGAGCTCTTGCAAATTGTAGCCTCTTTTTCCTATTTGTAGTGGAGATGAGTGGTACCCGGTGGGGTCTTCTGCTGTTGTAGCCCATCCGCCTCAAGGTTGTGCGTGTTGTGGCTTCACAAATGCTTTGCTGCATACCTCGGTTGTAACGAGTGGTTATTTCAGACAAAGTTGCTCTTCTATCAGCTTGAATCAGTCGGCCCATTCTCCTCTGACCTCTAGCATCAACAAGGCATTTTCGCCCACAGGACTGCCGCATACTGGATGTTTTTCCCTTTTCACACCATTCTTTGTAAACCCTAGAAATGGTTGTGCGTGAAAATCCCAGTAACTGAGCAGATTGTGAAATACTGAGACTGGCCCGTCTGGCACCAACAACCATGCCACGCTCAAAATTGCTTAAATCACTTTTCTTTCCCATTCTGACATTCAGTTTGGAGTTCAGGAGATTGTCTTGACCAGGACCACACCCCTAAATGCATTGAAGCAACTGCCATGTGATTGGTTGATAATTGCATTAATGAGAAATTGAACAGGTGTTCCTAATAATCCTTTAGGTGAGTGTAGATCAGTGATTTGTTTTTTCCCAACTATGTCACACAACAGATGTGTGACAAAGTTACTATGGTTTCGGTCATGGCCAGCTAGCTTAATTTCTCCAATGACATATTGTACTATGGCTAGTGTACAGGAACACGCACCCCAGCCCGACATTGCAAACGTTTGAGACTAGACTATTTGTTTGTCTGACTAATGGAAGTTAGGGTGTGTTTAGAAAAAAATAATTAAATGTTGAATTGTTTTTGGTGACACTGTTGACGTAGAAACTACACTCTTCAGCATTAAGAACTATGATTAAACAGACAAGTCATAATCCCCAAAGTGAATTCAATAGTTTCCTGCTCAATTTAGATTTACTCTGAGAACTGAATAGTAGTGCTACATGTCAAAGACAAAATTAAACACTTCACAGTGACAAGATTTTGATGTGAATTACAGTATTGATAACAGGTTTGGCTGAATTGTCAGGGGAAATAAGCATGCAGAACATAGCCTTGAGAATGATGAATGAGGAATAGGGTTTAATATCGCAGAGTCAAAATGAGAAATAATAGATGTGATTTTAATCCGATTTTTGTGACTGACGTTTTGTGCTCTTCAATAGATTGAGCAATTCAATACAGGGAAAGATATTAGAAAGGAACCATGCAAGAGAGTGAGAGAGAGAGAGCATTTAAAATCAATACAAATTAAATCAATGATCTTCATTGGGGTTAAACGTGTATAGATACTTTCATGTTTCTTGTAAAAAAGAGTGAGTTATCCCACCTTTGCTTTAAATTCACGACTGCTTGTAATAGACAGGGTATCTTTAATCTGTGCTGTTGTGGAACTCTTGTAATTGGATAAATTCATGAAATATTTATTTATTTTAGCTAGTTAGAATTTCAGAAAGTGCTTTCTTCTTTTTGCTACTTTGCCTCATGTTCAAATGCATGAAGATAAAGAAGGAATAGTCAAACCTAAAATGAGGAGGAGGAATGTTTGAAAGTGCCTCCTAGACATTGTTTAGAGGTTTCAGGGAAATCTATCTACTAATGATTTTCTTATAGCTGTCTATAAATATTAAGCTGGGATAGGAGAATCAAGCAAATTACACTCATCAGCATGCCACAGATTCAAATCACAAAGACAATAAATCACAAAGCAATATAACTGGCATTAACAGACGAAACATGGTGGTGCCATATATTAATATTGCAGAAATGGTATAGAGTAGTATGGTCATCATTACATGCATGTTCTTACACCAATTATGCTTAATAAGCAGACAATGTATAAGGTCATGGCTCAAACCATGTAGTTTTAATAGGGTAAGTTTATAACAGTGTAAGTAAAAAGCGATCAACACATGTAGATTTTGCCCATTACCCCAATTTCACATTGCATGTACACGTTTACTGCCATTCTTACCGGCTTATACAATGTACTTAAGTGTTGTGCACATGCCGTTTACGTTTTGACCTCAAAAGCAGAGAATAATCAGATGATTTCAGATGTCATGTTTGTTATCTGGTGCAATGACATGCATACATGTGGCTTAGGCTAAGTGTTCAATTGTTTTTTGGGGCCACTGTATGTTTCTCTATTGCAATTTCTCAGTCAGTGCTAAGAGGTGATGGTAATACATGGTTAATTTTTGTCTTAGAGTTTTAATGAGATTCATGAGTATATTCAATAAACAGTTACATTACATTTGTGCATGGTATTTTAGCTTAAAGACCTGCTTCTTATTCACTAACCACCAGCAATCTAGTTTAAGTATTTAAGTCTGTATTTATATTAAATCATTGTAATTTCTTTCTGTGGAAGCATGCCTCCTTTCTATGTATGGCTCTATGTAGATTGTGCTTCGTTCACAAAAATTGCCTGGTGCAGTTTTAGGAATGGCTCCAGCTCTAATTTGCGAGGTAAACTATGGGACCCCAGGTGGTCCGAACAGCTGGGGGCGTAGTTGTCAAGGTGGGCCAAGATCATGAATGGGTGGACTATATTGTATATTGTATCACGTCAGCAGTAATGCATCAAATAGTGATCAAGTGATACAAATTGTGTTATTACCTGCTATTCTTTATATGTATATGTCCAGTGTAGTCAAGCAAACATCAAGCATGTTAAAGAGATTATTCAGGTGTCTGGATCTCAGTAGTGGAGTAATGCTGTTCAGTCCAGGCAGAGTGAGCCAGATCATGGTGGTCTGTCTACTGATAATATCAGCTGCACTGTACAGTGCAAAACATATAATTAATGGTGAATGTTTGGCAAAAATGACCTCATATATCATTGTTTCATAAATGAAGCATACACATTTAAAAATGTTTTCCTCTACTTTAAAATGATGAACGCTTGCAAATATTGGATTGATCAAAACAAGTTGGTCCGAAAATCTCTGCTACACGCTCTGCTTGCACTGTTAAAGTAATTTATGTACTTTTTTCTTATTTGTTGAAAACCTGTTTGTTCCCAAAACCACCACATAGAACACACATTAAGTACAACTGAAGCAGTCAATGTTGAAACTGCAACCAATGCATCATTTCATTATGCTGTTTGCCTGGCTGCTGTTTACCTGGCGTTTTGAAAAGGGGGAAACAGTGAAAAGGATAGTTCCTGTTGTTGTGTCCTGTGTTAAACAGTAGAGGGCGCTCCTGAGAAGAAAAGAAAAGAGAGGAAAAAGAGAAGGAGAGAACAGAGAAGGGTAGTGAGTTAGGGTACGAGTTCATGTTGTTAGAGAAAATAAAGATGAAATAAAAAGGTACTGCTGCGTTGTCCTGCTTATTTAAGAATATAGTTCTCCACCCAACTTCTGGGAACATCCAATACAACAATTGGCGACGATGGCGAGTCTTCCCATACCTGCTCCATTTCTACCATGCGGCGATGCTCCGCCGATTCCATTCTGCACGTGGAGAAATTTTTTTGAGAACTATATGCTGGCTATTAACGCATCGGGTGGCTCCTGGACGGATGCGTGCAGATGGGCAGTCCTTCTTCACTACTTGGGGTCAGAAGGACAACGTATTTTCTACACACTGCGTGATACAGGTACAACATGCGATGATGCTATGGCTGCTCTGGAACACCATTTTACCCCTAAAGTGAATGTTGTTGTTGCCCGTCTCCAGTTCAGACAGAGAGCACAAAATGAGTGCAAAACTATCTCACGATATCTTACTGCATTGCGGGAATTAGCAGCTAATTGTGCTTTTGGGACTGTTGAGGACGAAATGATCAGGGATCAGCTTGTTGAAAAGGCTTACGCTACAGCAGTATGGGAAAAACTGCTCCTGGAACAGCCAGCCTCTCTGGATGCAGCTGTGACTATTGCTTGCCAGATTGAACAGGCTTTACACAATGCCTCTTTACTTTGTGATTCGGCTCCAATTCACGCAGTGAGTTCAAAGACACACCATCAAAAGCAGGGTAAACCTAAATATGTGGGTGATAAGTGCAAGCCGAGCACATCTACAAAAGTGCAACGTACTTGCTTCAGATGCGGTTCCACTCAGCACTTAGCGAATGCTTCAGACTGCCCAGCAGCTAAGGCGAAATGTAATACATGTGGCAAAACGGGTCACTTCGCGAAAGTTTGCTGTTCATCTACGCTAGTTAGTGAAGTTCTCCCTGAAGTACAAATATGCCATATGACCTCTGACCGTGCTGTTGACAGAAGTACTTGCTCAGTACACATCGCTACGGATACAGGCCAGTCTGCTGAAACTGACTTCATATTGGATACAGGCGCTGCGGTTTCTATTTTGCCAGAGACATTTTACAAGCGACATTTCGCGGCATCCCCACTGAGTGCGCCTCGCATTCGATTGGTTACATACATGAAAGAACACATCCCAGTACTTGGATGCTTAACAGCTAATGTTTCACTCAAGGGAGCTATTGCTACAGTTCCATTCTATATTGTTAAACACGGCTCTGCTTTACTAGGTATGGATGTTCTCCAAGCACTGAAATGCACAATTAACCATGACAATACACTTACCGTTCCTGTTTCCCCTACTCCAGTTCATACTGTTGAAACTACTCCGACAGTTGGATGCGTGAATGGCTTTGTGCATAGAGCTAAGATACGTAATGACGTTACTCCGATTCAGCAAAAACTCTGCAGACTTCCTTTCTCCGTACGTAAAGCAGAGGAATTACAATCCTTATTGCAACAAGGTATTATTGAGCGAGTAGATGCTTCCCCCTGGGTCTCGCCAATAGTAGTCACTGCGAAGAAAGGAGGCAAAATCAGACTGTGTATTGATCTGCGGGAACCGAACAAAGCCCTAATTGTGGACAAACACCCTTTACCTCACATGGACGAACTGTTGAGTGAGTTACACGGTGCTGCTTTCTTCTCGACAATTGATTTTAACATGTGCTTACCATCAGTTGCCTTTGCATGTAGAGAGTCGTGATATCACTGCGTTCATTACGCATGATGGACTTTTTCGTTTCTGCAGAGTTCCGTATGGCCTCGCGTCAGCCCCATCGGCATTCCAGAAAATGATGGAGACCATACTGATGAATGTGTTTCTGCTTCTAAAACGGACCATGAAAAAACCCTGGAGACAGTCATTCAGAAACTAACTGTAGCTGGACTGTCACTGAATATGCAAAAATGTACTTTCAATCAGACATCTCTCAAATTCCTTGGATTTCCAAAGACGGAATCTTGCCTGATACTACGCACATTGAAGCAATAGTGGATGCTCCTGCCCCGCACGACTTACCATCACTCAGTTCGTTCCTCGGCTTAATTTCCTGGTACAGTAAATTCATTCCGAACTTTGCCACTGTAGTAGAGCCAATGAGAGCGTTACTGAGAAATTCAACGGAGTAACACTTCGAATGGACCGCTGAAGCAGACAAATGTTTTGGCAACCTGAAATCAGTGCTTGTGGACAGCCCAGTTCTATCTCTTTTTGATCCTTCTCTCCCAAGTATCGTGTCAACAGATGCGTCCGATTACGGACTTGGTGGAGTGCTGTCACAGATTCAGGAGGACGGCGTAGAATGCACTGTTGCTTTTGCATCACGCACCCTCACAGCTGCGGAACGGAAGTATTCTACAGTAGAGAAAGAGGCCTTAGCCTGTGTGTTCACTGTAGAAAAATGGAGACCGTACTTATGGGGATACCATTTTACACTACGCACTGATCATAAGGCTTTAACTACGCTGCTCGCCACTAAAGGACTTGGACGTGCTGGAATGAGAGTGGCACGGTGGTCAGCTCGGCTGTTGTGTTTCTCATATGACCTTGTGTACCGCCTTGGTGCTCAAAACCAGGCTGCAGACTGTTTATCAAGAATGCCTTTACCAGTTCCTGCTGAACAAGAAGAAGAACCTGAGATGGTTGCTGCAGTCTTTTCTGGCCTGCATTCCTTATCCATGGAAGAATTTAAATCAGCTTCGGAAGCCTGTCCTGAAATTACCTTGCTTAAGACACAAATACAGGCCGGATGGCCTCGTGATAAGAAGGATATAAACCCGGCCTTAGCCCCTTTCTTCTTAGTTAGGGATGAATTGTCTGTACATGATGGACTGATTAGGAGAGGTGAGCATCGGTTCATTGTACCTACTTCCCTGCGTGCCCCTCGTCAACCTAGCGTATGAAACTCATCAAGGACTAGTCAGAACTAAACAGAGACTTCGCGAATTGTACTGGTGGCCAAAAATGGACACTTTAGTGCATGCTGTTATTGCTAACTGCTTGCCATGCCAGCTAAATGATAAAACTGCCAAAACTGCACCTGCCCCTTTGCAACCTATAGACTTACCTGACGGTCCTTGGCAGAAACTTGGACTTGACATTGTCGGACCTTTTCAGAATGCCGCACCTGGATGTCGCTTTGCTATCTGCTTAGTGGACTACTATAGCAAGTGGCCGGAAGTGGCATTTGCTTCTCAAGTCACCACGGATGTGGTCGTTTCCGTTCTGCATTCCATTTTTGCGCGGGAAGGTAACCCCTTGTTTATTGTTACAGACAATGGTCCTCAATTTATTTCATCTGCCTTTGCTGAATTCCTGTCGGAAAGAGGCATCAAACATTTGCACACAAGCGTGTACCACCCCCAGTGCAACGGGGCAGTTGAGCGCTGGAATCAGGTACTGAAAGAATGTCTTTTGTCAGCTCATAGGGAGAGAAAAACATGGACACCTGCCGTTACTGAGTTTTTGCAGAGCTACCACGCTACACCACACTCTACAACTGGTGTTTCACCATCTGAACTCCTGCACAATCGGAAAATGAGAACAAAGGTGGAAATTTTTCCTGTGCAGGGGAAGAGTGACAAATGTGCTGAAGTAAAGGCCTTTGTGAAAAACAAACAGTTGAAAAGCAAAAACTACACTGACACCAGAAGAAGAGCTAAACATACGTTCTACAATGAGGGAGATCTGGTGAGAGTCAGGAAACCAGAACATGTACGTAAGGGTAGTCCTAAATATACACAACCCTTGTCTGTCCGTCGACAAATAGGACAAAATACTTACCTACTGAGTCATGGGAAAAAATGGAATGGAATGAGGCTTACTAAGTTCCCTCCTCAACAAAAAGAGTGTTTCAGTTCACAGTCACAAGAACATTCAGATGTAATCAGGAGGAGTGAGAGATCAGCAAAACCACCTGAGTGGATGAAAGACTTTGTAAAGTAACTGAACAAAATACGAGTAAAAGTACACAGGTGAAACGACGTGGAAAATATGTGAAATTAGAACATTGTAATCAAAGTGGTTATTACACATATTGTTCTGATAAATACTGTGTGTTGAATTTATACTATGTTGCTGACTTAAGGGTACTCAGAATTTCATATGTCTGTAATTTTAATACTCTGAGTCACATTTCTCGAAGTACTTATATGCTAAATCTGTATTAATGTTACTGTTCTGTAATATTGGTTACAAAATTAGTACTTAGTATATGGTGGACTAAGTGGAAATGGCACTTAATAACTTTAACTAAGGGGGGGATGTTGTGTCCTGTGTTAAACAGTAGAGGGCGCTCTTGAGAAGAAAAGAAAAGAGGAAAAAGAGGAGAAGGAGAGAACAGAGAAGGGTAGTGAGCTGGGTACGAGTTCATGTTGTTAGAGAAAATAAAGAAGAAATAAAAAGGTACTGCTGCCTTGTCCTGCTTATTTAAGAATATAGTTCTCCACCCAACTTCTGGGAACATCCAATACAACACCTGTGTGGTCTGATAATTCGAGTCAAGGCTTGATGGGATGTTTTGATGGGAAATGTTCAAGTCTGTAGGTACTGATTTGGACAATCTCACAGAGACTGTGACTGCTTACAATGTATTTTGTGAAGACTTGGTCATTCAACAGAAACCTTGTATGTTATTTCACTAAACATGATAAAAATGTAATTAATGTGAGGAATAGTTATTTTAAGGGAGATAGCATTTGGTATAGAGAGGCTCAGAAACAAGTGAGAAATGAAGTAAAATGAACTAAATTGCATTTTAAGGAAAAGGTAGAGAATTTGTTTATAAATAGATCATCTAATTTAGACTGGGATGCAGTGAAGTCTATCATTGGTACCAAACAGAAGACAAAAAGTATTGATTTAGAAGGGACCAGAAGAACTAGCAGATGAATTTCATTTATTTTATACCCGATTTGACATTGAATTTTCTGATTATAATGGGATAATTTCAGACACATCTGTCCAATTTCAAGTCAGTTTAGCTGATGCTCGGAAATGTTTTAGTCAGGTTAAGGATAAGAAGACCCCAGTTCTGATGGAACTGCACAGCTTTCAGATATTTATTCATTTATTTTCAATAAATCACTAAAGCTCTCTAAAGTCCATAGTAGTTACATTTGCTAAGAAAAGCAATCTTCTTTCTTTTAATGTATATAGGCCGGTGGCACTTACTACTTTAGTAATGAAGTCTTCTGAAAAAAATATTCAGGAAAGAGATCTTAGTCTTGACAGGGTACCCAGGGTGGACCCCGGGGCCTCCCACTTATTCTACATCCCTCTGCAGTTTGCATATAGTCCAGGTACAGGAGTGAAATATACTATTTGTAGTTTGCTAAATATGGTTTTGAGGCACCTGGAAGGGACAAAAATCATGTACGCTTGCTTTTTATTGATTAAAAATACTCACCTAAAGGATTATTAGGAACACCTGTTCAATTTTTCATTAATGCAATTATCTAATCAACCAATCACATGGCAGTTGCTTTAATGCATTTAGGGGTGTGGACCTGGTCAAGACAATCTTCTGAACTCCAAACTGAATGTCAGAATGGGAAAGAAAGGTGATTTAAGCAATTTTGAGCGTGGCATGGTTGTTGGTGCCAGACGGGCCGGTCTGAGTATTTCACAATCTGCTCTGGGATTACTGGGATTTTCACGCACAACCATTTCTAGGGTTTACAAAGAATGGTGTGAAAAGGGAAAACATCCAGTTTGCGGCAGTCCTGTGGGCGAAAATGCCTTGTTGATGCTAGAGGTCAGAGGAGAATGGGCTGACTGATTCAAGCTGATAGAAGAGCAACTTTGCCTGAAATAACCACTCGTTACAACCGAGGTATGCAGAAAAGCATTTGTGAAGCCACAACACTCACAACCTTGAGGCGGATGGGCTACAACAGCAGAAGACCCCACCGGGTACCACTCATCTCCACTACAAATAGGAAAAAGAGACTACAATTTGCAAAAGCTCACCAAAATTGGACAGTTGAAGACTGGAAAAATGTTGCCTGGTCTGATGAGTCTCAATTTCTGTTGAGACATTCAGATGGTAGAGTCAGAATTTGGTGTAAACCGAATGAGAACATGGATCAATCATGCCTTGTTACCACTGTGCAGGCTGGTGGTGGTGGTGTAATGGTGTGGGGGATGTTTTCTTGGCACACTTTAGACCCCTTAGTGCCAATTGGGCATCGTTTAAATGCCACGGCCTACCTGAGCATTGTTTCTGACCATGTCCATCCCTTTATGGCCACCATGTTCCCATCCTCTGATGGCTACTTCCAGCAGGATAATGCACCATGTCACAAAGCTCGAATCATTTCAAATTGGTTTCTTGAACATGACAATGAGTTCACTGTACTAAAATGGCCCCCACAGTCACCAGATCTCAACCCAATAGAGCCTCTTTGGGATGTGGTGGAACGGGAGCTTCGTGCCCTGGATGTGCATCCCACAAATCTCCATCAACTGCAAGATGCTATCCTATCAATATGGGCCAACATTTCTAAAGAATGCTTTCAGCACCTTGTTGAATCAATGCCACGTAGAATTAAGGCAGTTCTGAAGGCGAAAGGGGGTCAAACACAGTATTAGTATGGTGTTCCTAATAATCCTTTAGGTGAGTGTATATATTAGCAAGAAAATGTATTGATAATTTTCATTAGAATTTAAAAATTATGTGTTGGTTGATTTAACTAATAGACCTCAAAGAGTACGAGTTAATGGTGCGCTGTCTGATTCATTGTCGTCTTCCACTGGTTTGTGGTCTGTCCTCTCTTCTGCTTTCTTTATATACCAATGATTGTCAGAGTTGACATTGTGCAGAGTACAGAGCCAATGAAATGCAGTTGTTTTCGCATATCCCAACTAAGCTGGGGTCAGTGCGTAGAGTCAGCCATGAAACACATTATTACATTTGCAGATTCAGTCATTGTGTCTCTCCTCAGCAAGATATATGGTAGTCATGGTCCACTATTAGATCATTTTATTCAATGAGTGATGCTTCATTTTTAAATATCAATGTTTCTAAAACAAAAGAGATGTCTATTTCTGTAAGAATCCAGCACCTTTTGAGCCTGCTGTCATAAATGGAAAGTATGTAGAGATGGTCAAGCAATACAAATATTTAGGTATAGTACGCAATGACAAATTACATTTTGAAACAAACATTGATGTCATTAGAGGGAAAGCACTTCAGCGCATGTATTTTCTGAGGAAACTTCATATTTTCATAAAAAATACATCCATATTAAACCGTTTTACACTTGTTTTATTGAATCTGTCTTTACCTTATCCTTTACTTGCTGGTATGGAAATCTTAAAGGTAAGGAATGGGGTAAGTTCAGTAATATTGTTAAAATGTGTAGGAATATAGTAGGGACTGGCTTAAGTAATATTAAGCAACTTTACGAAACAAGGGTGACTAGGAAGGGACAGTCAGTCCTTTCTGATTTCAGTCACCCACTGTTTACTGAATTTCAATTGCTTCCCTCAGGCCGGAGATTTAAACTCGCTTTTTGTAAAACAAATAGATATAGAACTTCTTTATCCCTGCAATGATCATATTTTTGAATGGCTCATTATAATGCAAGTCAGTTTGTGTAGGTTGTGTTGTTGTATATACAGTATGTGTGTATACTGCTGTCTTCAAAACAAATGGCCTTTTAAGGACAATACATTTGAGTTAAGTTGAGGTAAATGCTTCCAGAATGTGATAAAGTTAAAGGATTATTCACACCAAGACCAAATTTTCAGTGTGAATGTTCATTCTAAACAAGCTTTTAAATAGGAACAATGGATTCCCATGGCACTATTAACACCGGGTCCGATAAATCATCCGCCGACAATTTTTGTACAAATATGTACATTATTTATATTTATATCACGGGTCTGTTGAATGCTTGATTCTGATTGGTTCACGGATGTTCTAAGATATGCAATTATTTTTCATGTAAACGCATGGCTATAAAGTAGTTCCAGGTCTTGACTGCATAACGGTTCCATATCACTTCGCCAAATTATTTACGTTATTTCAAAAACCCTACAGGCTATCACAACAAAATAACCAATTAAAAGTCATTGGCTAAAGTAAATCGGTTAAGAACGACAAGACTTTTTCATGTCAAAGTCCAATATGTTAATATTATACACTTCGCTGTCTATGCAAACGCAAGCAAATGCATGTTTGAACCACACTTCATGTAAGTATACATACGAATACTTGTGAGATCATGTTGTTTACGGCAAACAAACAAAAAAACAAACACACTGTATTGTTCATTATTTTATGTGGTAATCTATTTCTTTGAAATGCATTGTACCTTACTATGCAACACATTTTCAACAAGATTTTGCTCCCAGTCGGAAAAAGATGAGAAATATATTAGTGGTTTATAACTGACATTAATTATATAGAAATTATATCTATGAGAGAGTTTGCAAGGCCACAAAAATGTAAGCGCAGCATAGTTCTAGCAGAAAGACTAGCAGCTGTACATCATCGCACCATTAGCTAGGTTACTCTAAGCCAATCACATATAAGCCAATGCTTTATAAATCTGCTCACAATCTAACACATTGCTGTTTCATTGTGCTAACACGGCAACCTCCACCACCCCACCACCACCAGTTGAGTCCCGTCCTACATGGGTGTAGGCTCCTCGCCCCTGCCTCCTATCTCCATCAGGATATGACAGTTCCGAGTACTACAACTTCGGACCGCCAGATGGGGCTTACACCAAAGAGAGACATTACATTTCTGTTTTATATTCATCAAAAAAATGTCACCTTAACTTTCACTCAGGTCTGCGAGTCTTCCTGATAGAAATACATTTAATGTGATGTTTTTGCACATATCTTGTGTACTTTCAAAGATGCTTATACACTCACTGAGCACTTTATTAGTAACTCTATGACCTGTATCTGCATGATTTTATGCATTGCACTGCTGCCACACGATTGGCTGATTAGATAATCACATGAATAAGTGGGTGCACAGGTGTTATTAATAAAGTGCTCAGTGAGAGTATGTGTATTTGATTGTAAAAATAATTTCCTTATCTAATGACATCTAGCCATTAATCTATTTCATTGTTGGCTGTATTTAGCAAACTTGTTATGGAACTATGGAATTTTAATAGTCAACTACTCAAGCTCATTAGTCAAGACCAATTTCGACTAGATGTGATGCCATCCACCCCCAGAAAGCATCAAACTTTAGACAGCCTGCTGTGCTGTGCCTTGGGTCCTATAGGTTGCCATGGAATCATGCTTATGTAGTTTGACACCTGAATGGAAAATGATAAGCTATGGTCTAAGAGTTGTTTTGTATGTGAATGGATCAATTGGAATAAACATCAACCATTATGTTATCTCCTTGTAAGCACCTTTTTTTAAATGAGAAATGTGCAATAATAGGTGGGCATACAGTTGTAACACAAGCTTGAGCATGTGCTACATAATGAATTAAGGGACCAGAGACTTTCACGTTTCAATGAGCCATGTGTATTACACCACCAATCACCATACAGTCAGTAAACATACAAAGTACATAGTCATTCAGTTGCAAGGCAAACATCAATCATCAGTTCATACTTTCATAGTAGTGTCTTTGGCTACCAAGCGCTCAGTCTTAAGAGTAACAAGAGCAAGAAAAAACAGCATTTAAGTGCAGTACTGATGAGGCCACATCGTTTATATTATGTTGGTAATATAAACAAACTGCAGCTTGTGAAATAAATGACAAGTGTTGTTGGTAAAACGAAGACAATTAATCCCATTTTGGTCAAGGTCCTAGCTATAGTTGAACTGTCCCCTCATGCCTGCCCGTTGAACCCTATTTGAGTTTAGGAACCGCAGGTTCCTCAAATCAGGGAAAAAAACAAGACCGCATTGGTGAGAAAGCTTCTCCATGTGGTTAACACATCCTTCCTCCCTCATACTACTTCTCCTATCCTTTTTATGCTACAAGGAATCTCACTGGCTAGAGTGCCCCCTAGTGACAGGATTAATATTACATGTGCAGGAAGCTAATAGGACAAATGTAACTGTAAAACTGTTACACTGTACATTGAGCTCTAACATAGCTAAATGTTAATATAAGTGTCTGAACATATTTTAATGTTGCCTGGACTACCTGTAGCTGCAAGCAGTTCCCCCTCCTGTTGCAGCCACTTGTACAGATAATAACAGGTGGAAAAGGGATCTAGCATGCAGGATGGGATGCATTCCATCATGTCATTATACTCCAACTTCAAGCACTTTTCTAACTCACCGAATCATGTCCTGGAAGGAGTGAACAGCAACCAGGTCAGATGTCCAAACACACAAAGTTGTGCTGATCATGTTGAAAATAACTAACTAGCGCTAACTGGTGCCTTTTCAAATTATAATACTGTTACGCTGTGTGAAAACAGGAGAAGGCAGACGGGGGTGTGGATCCAAGTGCAGATTTGATTTGGAACACAAAAGAAACCAAACACAGGAACAAATCAAAATCCACGATGGGAAAAAGGCAAACAAAATACTGGAGGATACGGAGGGCGGAGAACAACAGGGTAACCTCGGACAGACAGACAGATAGCAGGGTATCCACGAGTAGGCGGAGCCGAGGGAGGCTCGGGAGGCGGCGCCAAGGGAGGTGATGGCGTTGGAGGCCCAGCAGGCGGAGCCGAGGGAGCCACTGGAGGCGGAGCCGAGGGAGGTTCAGGATGCGGAGCCGAAGGATGCGAGGGCGAAGAAGGCTCTGAAGACTGAGCCGTAGGAGGCTTCGGAGGCAGAGCCAGGAGAGGCTTGGGAGGTGGAGCTGAAGGAGGCTCTGGAGGGGGAGCCGAGGGAGGCGAGGGCGAAGAAGGCTCTGAAGGCGGAGCCAAGGGAAGTCCAGGAGGCGGAGCCGAAGGAGGCTCGGGGGGCTCGGGAGGCGATGCCCTGAGAGACTCGAGCGGCGGAGCCCTGGGTGGCGTGAGAGCCTCGAGTGGCGGGGCACTGAGTGGCTTGAGAGGCTCGAGGGGCGGAGCCCTGAGTGGCTCGAGAGGAAAGCCTTGGATGGCTCGAGAGATTTGAGAGGCGGAGCCCTGGGTGGCTTGAGAGGCTCGAGGGGCGGAGCCCTGAGTGGCTCGAGAGGCGGAGCCTTGGGTGGCTCGAGAGACTTGAGAGGCGGAGCCTTGGGTGGCTCGAGAGACTTGAGAGGCGGAGCCCTGGGTGGCTTGAAAGGCTCGAGGGGCGGAGCCCTGAGTGGCTCGAGAGGCGGAGCCTTGGGTGGCTCGAGAGACTTGAGAGGCGGAGCCCTAGAAGGCTCAAGAGACTTGAGAGGCGTAGCCCTGTGAGGCTCGGGAGGAGGAGACCTGGAAGACTCGAGAGACTTGGGAGGCGGGGCCCTGGGAGGCCCGAGAGGAGGAGACCTGGAAGACTCGAGAGAAGCTGGCTCTTGGACGGTCACGGCCACTGGCGCTGGCTATTGGATGGTCGTGGCAGCTGGCTCTTGGACGGTCGTGGCAGCTGGCGCTGGCTCAGGGACGGTCGTGGCAGCTGGCGCTGGCTCAGGGACGGTCGAGGCTACAGGCACTGGCTCACTGACATCTGAGGCTACAGGCACTGGCTCACTGACATCTGAGGCTACAGGCACTGGCTCACTGACGTTTGAGGTTGTCGGCACTGGCTCACTGACGTCTGAGGCTACAGGCATTGGCTGGTTGACCGTGGTATGTGCGAGCTTGGGTTCGCTGGACGCTGAGAGCAGAGCCACGGGGGGTTCTGGGGACGGAGTTGCGGTAGACGGAGGCTGGAGAGCAGAGACCCTTCCTTTCTCCTCTTCCTCCGGGTGGATGAGGCTGACAACGCTGGAACGCTGTTCATGGTTGGCGTGGCTTCAGGCTCGCTGGCCGTGGCTGGAGTGGGCTCAGGCTTGCTGACCGTGGCTGGAGTGGGCTCAGGCTCGCTGTCCAGGGCAGGCGTGGGCTCTGGCTCGCAGACTGGGGCAGGCGTGGGCTCTGGCTCGCAGACCGGGGCAGGCGTGGGCACTGGCTCCCAGACCGGGGCAGGCGTGGGCCGGGAGGCGGAAGCCCGTCTTCTCTTCCTCCTCCGGGCTGACAAAAAGGACCGTGCAGGCTCAAGGGAATCGACTGGTGTGGGGGTTTGTTCGCTGACTGGTAGGGCAGGCGTGATGGGAAGAGTCATGGGCGAGTGGAAGGTTGCCACCGCGGGAGGTGAGGTAGGGTCCTCCTCTGCCACGCCCACAGTGAGTGGTGAGCCGCTGACCAGCAGAGTCTCTTCCACAATCTCCTGCAAAGTCCAGCCGTGCGTCGCTGGTGGCAACCGCTCCTTCAGCGACGCGTCCAAATTGCCCCTGAAGAAAACCACCAGGGCTGACTCTGGGAAGTCCGAAAAGTGTGCCAGCTCCAGGAAGTCCTGGATGTGGCTGGCCCGTTCCCATGTTGGCAAACATCGCCTTGTTCCCCTCTCAGGGTAACTAGAAGGATCCCGATGTTCGTATGGGGCATTGGGGAAGGGTACGTGCAGCCAGGTACAGACGATGCGTGGCACTGGATGAATCCCTGCCCGCCTCTGTATCGGCAGTTCACGTACACGGTTCAGCACATGGCAAGATTGGAATGGGTCCCCTAGTGTCACTTCTCCGACACAACGTGGAGAGAGCGACAGAAGGGGAACGTTTGGTTACGTATGTAACCTCCGTTCCCCGAGGGAGGGAACGACACATTGTGTCTTTCCTCCGCCATGTCGCTGAACCGAGCCACTGTTGTGGCCGGACCATTTCCGGCTCCTCAGAAAAATCCTGACTACACTTCCGTATTTGCCCCGCTTAAATACCCGTATGCGGGGGCGGGGTATGTAAATACTGACTGCCAACTCTCATTGGCCCTTTTCAATAGGTCAGAGGTGAATATCGGCGCTCAAGAGAGACCCCTAGTGTCGCTTCTCCGACACAACGTGGAGAGAGCGACAGAAGGGGAACTCATGGTTACTGTTATAACTTCCATTCCCTGATGGAGGGAACAAGACATTGTGTCGATGTAGTGACACTAGGAGTCACTCTTGAGAGCTCCAAACACCTCCCATTCTTTAAGAAAAGGCCAATGAGAATTGGTGAGTGGAATTTGCATTCATACATACGGGTATAAAAGGAGCTGGATTGCAATTCCATTCAGGTTTTGTACTGAGGAGCTGAGACAAGGTCCGGCCATTTCAGTGGCTAGTAGTGTTGTGGCAAGAGGGACACAACGTCTCATCCCTCCATCAGGGAATGGAGGTTACGACAGTAACCATGACGTTCCCCTTCTGTCACTCACTTAGTGTTGTGTCGATGTAGTGACACTAGGAGTCCCTATAGAAAAATGCCACAACAGCATTACTATGCATTCCAGCTCCTTTTATACCTGTATGTCCGGGGGAGTGGCATGCAAATTCCACTCGCCAATTCTCATTGCCATTTTCTCAAAGAATGGGAGGTGTTCGGGACTCTCAAAGTGACCCCTAGTGTCACTACATTGACACAACTTCAAGTAAGTGACAGAAGGTGAACTGATGTTGATTGAGTAGAATTCAATGAAGCTGTAAGCTGAGGACATGTGAGGCATCTATTTCTGAAACTAGAGACTCTTATGTACTTATCCTCTTGTTTAGTTGTACATCTAGCCTTCCACATCTCTTTATATCCTTATTAGAGCCAGTCCTTTGTCTTTGAAGACTGTAGTGTATACCTTTTTGTATGAAACCTTGTAAAAATCTTATAGCCTTCATTCCTCAAAACGGTGACTGACTAACAAGTTTCTAGAGAAAGCTGTTTCTTTTTTTTGCCATTTTTTACCTAATATTGACCTTAAGACATGCCAGTCTCTTGCATACTTTGGGAAGACAATGTTGAGCTTAATTTAACAAACCAAATAACTTTCAACTGTTTTTGATATAATGGCAAGTGATTTTCTAGTACCAAATTAGCAATTTAGCATGATTACTCAAGCATAAGGTGTTGGAGTGATGGCTGCTGGAAATGGGGCCTGTCTAGATTTGATCAAAAATGACTTTTTTTTCAAATAGTGATGGTGCTGTTTTTTACATCAGTAATGTCCTGACTATAGTTTGTTATCAGTTGAATGCCACTTTGGTGAATTAAAGGACCAATTACCTTCCAAATCAGCAAAATCTGTACATTATTCCAAACTTTGGCCACCAGTGTACATTTGAACAACTTCGCTCTTTCAGTGCCGAGACATCAACCTCCACACCCGCTGGTGAGTTTCTGAAACATAGGATGGCAGGGGTAGATTAATATCTATAAATTAATAACCGATTGGACGATTCAATAATATTCATCAGGGTAGGGTTGCACCAGCTGTGTGTAAGTTCTATCATAAGTTGGGATGTAAAGTTCACAATAAGGGCTTGGTAACTATTAGTTAGTTTGTAACTAAGTAAGTGCTTAATTTGGTTGAACCACCTGTTCTTAAGGCAAAACTTAACTAGTAGGTCGTAAGGTCTCCGTAAAGTCATAGTCGCATATTATGATGTTTATCTGTATTTATCCAATAACCAGCCTTCAAATGTATACACAGAACTGTTAAAAACCGTGAACTTCAATGTGATCTTGTTACGGTTGATGTTCAAACCTTGTTTGCTCACGTAACTGTCAGCTGTAATAAATTATACAGCTAATATCACCATTAAAATATGATACGTAATAAAAGTAGATTTGATAAATAGTATATTTTCCCTATGTAAATAACAATATTATAGGAACTGTATCTAAAATAAATGAGGGTCAATATATATATACTAATTCAAGTATTTATATAAAGTATTTATACCTTATATATATTTTGAATGTGGCTTCTAACCGTGCGTTAAGACCATAGGCGTTGAGAGCATCAAATCGACCGGAAGTCATTCATTTTCTATGACAGCCAGCATCTCTCAGAGGCGATAAGCGGCGAGGCGAGTCTTGGGCGGTGTGGGCGTCAGAGGAAAGTTCAAGTGCAGCCAACATTATGGTAATGAGCTTTGACGCTGTTCGGCGGCAACCTATTAGAATATAGAAGTGCTCCGCTCTAGTGAAGTCTAGAGACCACAACCTTGTAAACTTTGGTTCCCACCAAACATTAGTTCTGTAGACAAAATGGAGGAGAAAATGATTATTGCCGTGGCGGCTATAATCTAAAGCTTTCTGTAACATGAATGTGTCTTCCCTTGCCATCCTATGCTTCGGAAGTCCTCCACCCACTTTATTTCCTACAGGTGCATTTTGTAAATCACTTGGAAAGCCCTAAAGCTGATAAAGTATCATCCTATTCAATTAGGAAAAATTTAGCCCTGCAAATATTGTGAATTTCCACACAATAGCCAGTGCAGGAGCCAGATTTTGTGTAGGTAATCATTGGCTAAAGAAGAACAAATTGAGTTGATGCTGTAAGCAACTGAGAGGGCTGACTCACAGCTGTATAGAATCAAATATAATCAAGATAATTGCAGGTTCAGTTTCAGACCCTGAACAGATGAGGCACGATCATTTGACACTTCAAGAATAGTGAATAAAAAAACATAGCACTCTAAGATGCTGTTCTTCTCACCACAACTGTACAGACAGGCTATCTGAGTTACCATAGACTTTGTCAGTTCGAAACAGTCTGGTACTCTGTTGACTTTTCTCATCAACAAGGCATCTGTTACTGCTGCTCATGATGTTTTTGGTATCATTCTGAACATATTCGAGAGACAGTCATGTGTGAAAATCCCAGGAGATCAGCAGTTCCAGAAATAATCAAACCAGCCTGTCTGGCACCAACAATCAACCATACGATTATCTAATCAGCCAATCATGTGGCAGCAGTGCAGTGCACAAAATCATTCAGATGAGGGTCAGGAGCTTCAGTTAATGTGCACATCAGCCATCAGAATTGGGAAAAAATGTGATCTCAGTGATTTGGACCGTGGCATGATTGTTGGTGTCAGATGGGCTGGATTGAGTATTTCTGTAACTGCTGATCTCCTAGGATTTTCACGCACGACAGTCTCTAGAATTTGATAGCAACTGCGGAGATCAATTTATACATCATTAGATTTGACCGCACTCCACAACAACTAAGCAATTTTATATACGTACATTTGATTGGAAAAATGCTCAAATCAAATGCTCGCCTAAACAGTGCAATCCATGTTTAGCAAACTAAACTATCACCAGATGATGACAACTGATTGATGTTGCACATGTCAAAGAGCGTTGTTAAACTCACCGCTGATTGCTGAGGCTCGCACCTATGAATGCTGAGTTTTGCACAGAGAGTGCCCTGGTATTTCAGATGGTGAGGCAATTTGATAAATCAGTTGGAGGGCCAGACAAAGATGATTGGCGTGCCGGATTTGGCCCAGGGGCTGACAGCTGATTAGCTCTGGTATAGCATAATCGCTGCCGGTTGACACATTTTTACTGTTGAAGGTCATATAGCCCAGCCCTGTATATACAATATTCTTTTTCACCTCAGAGCTTTTTCACTTACATAAACAAGTTTAGGTTCTGATACAGTAAATGTTTTATTTTTTTATTATTATTGTGTAGTTTGAACATTCAAATAGGGCCTCTTCCCCTATTGACATACTATAAGATGAAGGAGCCTTCCTGCTCTTTCAAGAATCAAATTTGAACTAAATCTACTGAAAACATATGAAACAATCAGAAATAAGTAGCTCTGTTATATTAATGCATATTTAGCTTCGGCAAGAATTAGTTACATTTTTCATTCAATGTCTTGTTGCAGCACTGAACGACGGAAACTTTAATGGCCAAAGGAATGATTTAGGAATGTCCAAGAAATATAAAAACAACATCAAAGAAAGAAAAAAATCCCTATGAAGGTTGTGTTTATTTTGGCAGTAGTGGGACAATGATGAATGTGATCTCTTAAGATTTGGATTAAGAAAATTAAATAAAAATATTACAGATTCACTGACAGAAAATAATACATGTGTATAGATTCTTGTATATGATATTGTGACCATAGATAGTTGTCACACTTTTCCCCCTATGAATGTTCCTCAGGGTAAGTAAAGTACAAAAAGCTATTGAACATTTATTGAACAATATTTTTGCTCAGGGAAAAAGATTTAAATTGAACACATGCTGTCCCTTCATGTCAACATGCCCCAGTAGCAGGGCATATTGTCACAATATATACACAGTAGTAAGTTGTCACAATGGGTACCATACAATTGCCTATTTTAGGATGTAATGGATTTTTTACCAATTTTAAACATTTGAAACAATTGTGAGGCACAAAGCAATTATTAAAACAGCAAAAAGTGTCATTTAAGTCAGGTTTGAACAATGTGTTTGCAAACAAACAGGCTGCTGTATAAACAAGCATTTATGAAATTGGACGTTTGACTCAAAACATTAGTTACTGAGATTTAGCCCTTGTGACAATGTTACCATGTGACAACTTGTCTCCCCCATATACTGTTAATTAGTAAAAGTTTCATTATTATGAAATATTATATGAATGTTACATATTTAAATTATGACAGTCATTAAAAAAGGGATATTTAAGAAAAATACATAAATTTGTGTGAGTAGAGATTGACATCTGTTTGATTGGGAAATCAAAAACATGTAAAATCCTTATTGTGATGTTAAAGAACACATTCAAAGTAGTTTTAAAATAAAATTTAAGATGAGTAATGCTTGAATTTTAAAAGTAAAACTTAAACTACTGTATTCTGTACATATACTGTACTGTATTCCTGACCCTAGTTCAAATTCAAAAGCATTCTGTAGCTCAAAGAGACAGTCTCATTACAAGCAATCAGAGCATTATTCCAGTGCACTTCACAGAGCATCAGAGAGAACATTAGAGGTGCCTTCCTCAAATACAATTCAATGTGTAGTGGACTATTTCCTGGACAGTGGGAAGGGTATAAAAATGCTCACAGTTATACAATTCACTGAACCTGAAGAAATGTGCTCCCACCCCAAAACACTCTTTTAGAGAACACTTTAATACCCAACAGATCACAGAAATCATACTAGATCCAGCCAAATAAGATGAAAAGCATAGCGTTAGTTCAGGCAGGACATGTTACACAAGCTTGTAATTAGCTGACACTCAGCTGATCATGATGTCTACCAATACAATTTAGTCAAAGGGGTCCTTTTTTAAGTCCTCTCTTTATTCAGTCTCCCAATTCAATTCTCTGTGTACAGTATTGATTGGCATGCAAAGAAAATCTTACAGCCTTAACATCAGGTATTGCAACTTTTTGGGGTTTAATACTTGCTCGTCTAGTGTCACGAACTTCCTTCGATTACATCATCTTCTCCACCATCTGGATTTAAATGGCCATTACTACCAGATCACATTTCAAACTCCACACCATATCTGCAGAAGCGAATCACAGAGAGACCTGCTGACATTCCCGAGCCTCACCTCTCCAAGAACCGCTCTTCTTTCACAGCCTCTGCTGCTGCGTGCCTCAAAGCAGCACCTTTGACTGGATTTGATTGCTTTCTCAGCTGCCATTCATCCCTGTTGCACACTTGGTGCCTCACAGTTGGTGTCAGTTTGGTTAAGAATTCCACTGTGCTCTATATGGCACAGCTCTGTGAACTTGCCCTGAGTGCCAAATTGTATGCAAAGTCATTATATCAGACCTGGCATTATTAACGGCACTACACTTCATTACTATCACAAGTCTTTCGCCAAGGCAGCTATGTATACTTCTAGAATTGACTGACTGCATTTTCCCACCATGCTTGTTTTGCTCTCTGTGGGCATGTTTTTCACATACACCCACCCTATAAGCCATTCCTCCTTCAGCCCTCCAAATGCCAGCTAACAGGATTGCAACAGAATTGTTATTGTGGAGATGGTTTTATATTTCTTCTGATACCTCAACTGTAGGTAATCCACAGATCTGAATCTAATTTAGATTCTGGGGAAATATACAAACTGCATTATACAAAAGCATGGTTTATGCTTGGAAAATACAGCATTTCTTTTATAATGAACAATTTGAGTCTTATCGCTTGTATCACACATTTTTCTAAAGACACTGCTGCCTCATTTGATTTGAACTGTACAGCATAAACTTCCCTCTATTTTCCTGTAGACAGATCTGCTAAAATACATATATTTGAAAATAGCCTGCATTCATGAAGTTTACAGACTCCAGCTGCTTTTTATCATTGTGCAATTTGAAGCACCATTCACGTTATTAATATGAGCTATTCTGTTCCGACATGTCTCGATTAATTCCAGAAACCCAAGCTAAATCTGTATTAAGTGTAAGACTTACTTGGCTCAACATATTTGCTCTGGTTTTTTTGTTTTGCTCTTGTATTTGCAGCTGCTAGTAGGCCCTATGTGCATTAATTATACCTTGTCGCCCATCTCATATAGTGAAGTCTTCCTCCAAGTCAAGTTCAGGCATTCAGTTTTTCAGATGCTTATTTACATCCATCTTTATCATGTTTGGCATCTAACGTCTCTGCATAGACTGCATCAACATACAAGGCAAAAAGCTTTTTATCGCACTCGTGTCCATTGGGTGTTTCAAGTCTAGGTGGTTTTTTTTTTATTATTTTGTGGACACAATATAGGAAGCTGTCTCTTCATTCATATGAATCTCAAGACCTGAGATTTCATTATACTAATTTAATTCTCATATGAACTGACTGTCAGATATCTCCTTTTGGACATTTATGTAGTTTAAATGTGTGTGTGGGTAGACTAAATGTGTATGTTGCAGTCATGAATACTGATTTTGTGTTTGGTTCCATGTGCTGATAGCTGATTTTACAGCCTCATGCATGCCTTGATATTATTAATCATGGTGGAGAGTAAGCCAGAGGTTCCGTCCTCTCCATGATGCTGTATAAAGCTCACTCGGTCACATCTGAGAAGCTACAAAACCAGCAGCAGTTGCTGTAAAAACACCTATAAGCACTTTGGTGATAGAATTCTGTTGCAAAATTTGAAAACTAACAAGTTATGTTAATCTTGGAATTAAGGACATTTAGTTGCTCATGCAGTGGGATCTGGCTGACTCTTGGCTATCCTCCCTTAAGATATGATTCCTTGGTCTGTTTTAATTCTGTATGGAAACTTTGCGGACAGTGACTTTGGTTCTTATCAACACCTAAATGAGCTAATCAGTTGTTCATTAATACTTTTCAGGAATGACAGCACAATTTTTCTTTAAGCTAGTTATGTCCCAGGATGCTGCTGCATGGGGTGTATGCTTCCTCCAGTAGGTTCCTCAGCATTTGTAATAGAAATATGCCCCCAGTAAGTTATCTTCAGCATAGTAACTAGATACACAACGCAGTGTCTTTTTGTTAGGGCTCTAGTGTTTTTCTTGTCTCATCACTCTTCAGTTTCTTCCATCTCTGCTCCCTCACTTCATCCTGTCATGTCTGCTGCTTCCACTCTGACTTCATCATCCTCTGTATATAATTGACACCTCTTATATTACTTTCTCTTCATTTCTTTTTATAATTATATCATGTTATTTTACTGTTGTCATTAATATTTAGGACCTTACAGCAATAATGTGGCAGAACTATGGTACAATGATTTGAGGTACCCTATTTCTCCCCAAAAATGTACCATGGTATTTTTCCAAAAGTGATTAGTCTAATGGCTCATTAGTTGAAACAATAAACAAACCTACTTTGGCTGAATCAGGCAGCTCCTTCAGTTTTTGACATTATTCGCAACGCGACCAATCCCAATATAATTAATAAATCTGTCTACACTACAAGTGTGCGATGTCAGTAGAGTGAACTTTTTGTCTGACCTGTTACTCGTCTGAGGCAATGTCCCTTCGATGTTCCGTTGTGAATGCCAAACTGCATTTTTGCTACCTTGAAGGACACTGCATTGGGAGGGGATGCCACTTAAAAGCTTGAAACAATAATAAGAAAATGTATCTCTTCTTGAAGGTCCCTTACACAAGACTGTTAGCGAAGGTTATATTCATACAGTATTGCCATGTTTCCACTAGAGTACACACACTTCAAGGACAAGATATGCCTGCTATTAATAGTGTTAATTGTCTTCAACTCAATATAGGACACATAGTATTCATTTGACATAAGTGGTCCTGACAGAAATGAGGATAATGTTTGTAGCTGTTCCCAATGCTCGTCAGAGTTCACATTTCTCACTGAAAATGCATGGAAAAAAGTGGGTAACATTTTATAATTTCAGAAATAAATAATTTACAAACATTAAATAATGTTTAACAGATCATTAATTGATGTACTGTATATTCAGATAATTAGAAATCTGAGATAATGTGCTTGTTAGTGTTTATTAATTAATGTATTATTAACTAATGATCTGTTATGTAATGTAAATTAAAATTCTTAAAATGTGTATTCAACTTTCATTCTTATATGCTTTGCACTTTTTAAAATCTATAAATGATTGTGGAGCGGAGAGGGGCGGGGTCGGAATATCGCGCGCCCGGTCCCCAATCGGCCTGATGAGGTGCGCGAGGGATAAAGGCAGCCGGTGACGATTGTTCGAGAGAGAGAAAGAATTACGGGCATGTCCGCATGTGTGTTTGTTTATGGTTTTGGTTTGAGTTTTCATTAAATTATGATTTATGACCCATCCTTTAACTGTTTTACATTGGTGCCGGGAGGGAGGTGGGATGCCCGTCGCAGAGTCCTCGACACTGCCATCCACCCTGGGGAGCGCCGCTGCCATCTGCTGGGTGACGGAGTAGCCCGACCGCCCGGATGCGGGGAACGGCCGTCGTCCGCGGGGCAAGTGGGGACGGGATACCCCGACTGCCTGGAGCGAGGGAGCTGCTGCCGGGGGCGGAGGAGTGCCCTGCCGTCCCCAGAGACGCGGAGGGGTCGAGGGAGACCGCCGTCCGCGAGGGGAGGAGGGAAGAAACTCTCCGACCGCCCGGAGCGGTAGGGCCGCTGCCAGGGGTGGAGGAGTGTCCCCATTTGCTGCCAGGAAAGCGGAGGCGCATTCTGCCCGCTGGGGGTCGAAGGTTTCACTCTGGTTCGCCCGGGGTTGGAGCGGCTGTCGTCCGCCTGAGTGTGGAGGAGTGTTCGAGGACCACGCGACGGTACATCAGAGAACCGGTGAGTGAGCTTTTTCTCTCTCTCCTCTCTCTCTCCCTTTCGCACCGTGTTGGCCTTTTCCCTCACCTATTTTGTTGTTGTTTGTCCCCTTCTGTCTCCTCCCAGGGCGAGGAAGGCAGGGATGACCACGCGACGATACACCCCGCCCCAGGGATGGGGGTGTAAGTCATGCCGGTGGCACCCGGCCTGAGATAACGCCGGGAGGAATGTGGAGCGGAGGGGGCGGGGCCGGTCGGAATATCAGCGCCCGGTCCCCAATCGGCCTCATGAGGCGCGCGAGGGATAAAGGCGGCCGGTGACGATTGTTCGAGAGAGAGAGAATTACGGGCATGTCCGCATGTGTGTTTGTTTATGGTTTTGGTTTGAGTTTTCATTAAATTATGATTTATATTGACAAGCCAGTTCTCGCCTCCTCCTTGCCCATCCTTTAACTGTTTTACAATGATACATAATGAATATCAGATCATTTGTTAATGTACATTTAAATACTTACAAATGTCATTCAACTTTTTCATAAATAATTTGTAAATGAGCTCAAGTTAAATTCATTAGTTATCATTAACAAGCACATTATCTCATATTGTATAGTGTGTAATTTGGGACACCGCTACTTTCTGTTATTCTGATTCCACTCAATGAATCCAGTTCCTTAACATTTAATGGAAATGCTGTGTATAAATGTTTCTAACAACACAATTTTTTTTGTTGCATAAATTACTGGGATTTTTTATTATTAAAGTACCATTTTATGTCAACCGTTTATTATACTACATGTTACCATATGAACAACCAGTCAGCATTACACAAGCCTTAAGTACACATAACATAGGAGGAACCGTTTTAGTTAATTTCATGTTGTAACTCAAGAATTGCCCTGACCAATTTAGTAAGGAAAATTCATTAAAAATGTGTGGCTCATGGTAGTCATCCCTTTTGCAAAGTCACGTTGTGCATTTGTTATTGTGTACAACCAGCTAAATAGGTCAATGCAATGTAAAGATGTGCCATATATTTATTGTCTTATTGTGAAATACTGTTTTATTTCGCAGAGCTACAGTGAACCTGTCTTTCTAATTGTATTCAATTCAGACTGCAAGCTTAATACTTAGCAAAAAGGTTTTTTTTTTTTGTCGAGGTGATTCAGTAGCTGTGCGGTAGTGTGGAAGAATGTCCAAGAACCATTAATTGGAACCAAATGTCAAAATACAGTGCCAGGGACCCTCAGGACCAGGACTGAAACCCACTGGTATAGAAAATAAAAAGTTATATTTCATAGATGGTGTCAGATTTAAAGCTTTTGCAGAAGTGAAGCTGTTCCCAGAATCAAATACATATACAGGTTTACATACATGAATCAAACACACATACAAAAACACAGTGAGAGAACTCTTGCCATGTGGGTTAATATGGACCCATGAAAGGACACATACCATGCACATTTGTTCACATGGTAACATAATCCAGCTGTGTTTGTTTCATTGGTCCTTCTGGCAGTAATAAGTGTCAAAAAGGAAAGTTTGATCTTCAAGTATTCCCATGGTAATTTCATACATCGTATTTAGCACCTTTAAAATGATTTTCAATCAACAAATCTTCTAAGTTGATAGTAAATACATGCTAAAATGATTGTTTTTAAAATATTCAGAGCAGTAATTTACACGAAAATCCACATTCTACAGCTGATTGTGGGTGACAATTAAACATTTTGAAATGACTATGATTCTAGGTTCAGTCATGAAACTCTACATGGCAAGCTGATAGGTCCTTTAAAAATTGTAATCAGTTATCACCTCACATCCTCTTTAGCTCAAGCTGATAGGGTTTTTGACATGTAATCTCTTAGCCAGTCAAATTGCTTACTCTTTCTGTGTCTAACATTTAAATTTCATCAGCTGTTTTCAGGTATGCCATTCTCTCTGAAACCTTCCTCTCCAGCACCACTTTTCTAGATCTGCTTCAAAGGGATTGTATGTACAGCCATGGCCAAAAGTATTGGCAGTGACATCAATTTTGTGTTTTGCTAAGTTTGCTGCTTCAGTATTTGTATATAATTTTTTCATATGTTACTATGGTATACTGTTATATGGTAAGCGTTTCATACGTTTTAAAGGTTTTATTGGCAAAAACACTCAATTTATGCAAAGAGTCAATATTTACAGTATTGACCCTTGTTCTTCATAACCTCTGCAATTCGCTCTGGCATGCTTGATATTAGATTCTGGGCCAAATCCTGACTGATGGCGATCCATTCTTGACTTATTAGTGCTCGGATTTGATCACAATTTGTGGGCTTCTGTTTGTCCACTCGCCTATTGAGGATTGACCACAGGTGCTCTATGGGATTAAGATCCGGGGAGATGCCTGGCCACGGATCCAAAATTTCAATGTAATGATCTCCGAACTACTTCATTATCACTTGTGACACTTCACCATGCCTTGTGACATGGTGCTCCATCATGCTGGAAAATGCACAGATCATCACCAAATTGCTCCTGGATCGTTGGGAAAAGTTGATCTTGCAAGACGTTTTGATACCATTCTTTATTCATGGCAGTGTTTTAGGGCAGAATTGTGGGAGTGCCCACTCCCTTGGATAAAAAGAAACCCCACACATGGATGGTCTCAGGATGCTTCACTGTTGGCATGACACAGGACTCGTGGTAGCGTTCACCTTTTCTTCTCTATCTATTTTCCAGACATCCCAAACAGTCGGAAGGGGGCTTCATCAGAGAAAATAACTTTGCACCAGTCTTCTGCTGTCCAATCCTTGTACTTCCTGCAGAACTTCAGTCTGTCCTTGATGTTTTTCTTGGAGAGAAGTGGTTTCTTGGCTGCCCTTCTTGACAAAAGGCCATTGTCCAAAAGTCTTCGCCTCACTGTGCATGCAGATGCATTCACACTAACCTGCTACCAATATTGAACAAGCTCTGCACTGGTGGTGACCCAATTCCATAGCTGACTCCTCAGAAGGAGACGGTCCTGGCGCTTGCTGGACACTCTGGGATGTCCTGAAGCCTTATTCACTGCAGTTGAACCTCTCTTCTTGAAGTTCTTGATGATCCGGTAAATGGTTCTTTCAGGTGCAACATTCTTTGCAGCAATTTCCTTGCATGTGAGGCAATTGTGATACATACCTATAATGGCTGCACATCTTTCTTTAGAGGTAACCATTAGAGGTCGACCGATTAATCAGCCGGCCGATTAATCGGCCGATTTTTAGCATTTTTTACATAATCGGCATCGGCCAATATCCAAGTATATCAAGCCGATTATTAGGCAGGCGCATCTGTGGGCAGCCTAGTGTTGTTGTGGAACACGTGTTTGACGCACGCTGCCCCTAGAGTCATTTTCCAGCAGAGTGAGCAGACCTCATCCAGTGCCTAAGGAAGGAGCTAAGTTCCTTGGAGAAAACAGTAAGGATTAAATTTGTATAACTTCTTTATATTTAATTAAAAACTTTTGATATTTTACTGCCAACTTCGAGAAAAAACGCGACATGACATTCGGCTACTTTGGATATTGATAGCGTAGTTGAAGTTGCATTATCACAGCAGAAGGGTTGCTATCATGTCACAATAAGTAAGCAAGAATTTTGCAATTACAGACAGTGAATCTGAGACTTTTATTTGTTCTGTTTGTGTGTCTTATATTTGAGAGGGTTGTCACTCAATGCAGAGAAATAAGTAATAAAAAATATACCAACGTGCTATATGCTATTGAAGGACTGGCTTTGGTAAGCTCGGACGTTATCGCTTCTGCTGTCAGTACTGGAGAAATTAAGAAAATACATGTATTATTGCTATAAAGAGAAAGTTATTTTATCTCGCCAGCCATTTCTATGTATAATAATTCTATGAAACCATTTGTCTGTCAGAGAGAGAGAGAGAGATCTCGCGCACAGCGAGCACAACACGAGCCCAGCTAAATGAGTGACAAAACTAAACATTCAAACGTAGCCTGGTTTAGATCTGTGATATTAGTCTGATTTTATTTTATATTTCGCCTTCAAAGATTATAAAAAGAATATTTATACATAAGCCGCATTCTGTCTAGCACAACTTCCTTCCCTTCACAGCGGTGCAGTGACATTTCTCCCTAAAACTCAAACTTAACGTCAGAATCAGCACGATCGGTGATTGTTGTAAAATGCAGTCTAGCTACTGTTGCTAAATTGCGTTTAATAATAAAAAGAGCGCAAGAGATAACGTTCCCAAGGCGGCGCGCGCTCCGAAACACACCGCAAAGAGACAAGCAAACTATAGGCTACTTTGGGTTTCATGTGAGCGTCTAAACGATCAACTATACACAAAAATATGTCTAAACGACCGGCTTGGAGATTCACTTAAACACAGTTTATGTCTTAAATGGACGTAGTTATGGAAATAGTTGGGGAGAAAATATGCTGCATCAGGAGTCTATTAGATCTGAACTCGGTCTTAAAGGGGAAGCATCCTAATAAACATGCTGACGATTGAGCCATTACTGCGAATCAAACAACAAAAGGCAAAGAGAAAATCACTTACAGCTCTTGAATGAATAACTTCTGCATTAATAAGCATTAATCTATGTATGATAAACTATGCAGTGTTATTTTACAATTGATTAGATTATTAGATTTCTTTTTAGACCACACCTGAACAGTAATGTTAGTACTGTTCCTGAAATTAAATCACTGTGCCTATACAACGTTTATCTTTGTTTAATATATATATATATATATATATATATATATATATATATATATTATAACAAAAAGAATCGTTAAGAATACAGTTGAAGTACCGGATCGATAAGCAGTATCGGTAAGTTATGCCTGTGCTTCTCTTGGATGCTCTGAATATTGGATTACGTGTCTGGATTGCCCCTTAATTAAAGCTGCATTTGGATCTCAACCTTCGTGTCTCGGAGCAGTTCGTAACACCTGCTTTGTTTATTTCATATATTTGTTATACATTATTTATACAATATGTTTTTACATTATACATTTTTAATTTAAGTGTCAAGTGTTCAAAAAATTTATTTCTTGAGAAATTTTGTCTATCTTAAATAATTATTTGTGTTACATTTTATCTTTCAAATAAAAGGTTCAAATAAGAGGTTAAAATCAAGCACATATCGGCCAAATAGCGGCCAAAATAAATCGGCTGCATTAATCGGCCATCGGCCGACCCGGATTTCAAAAGATCGGCATCGGCATTGGCCTGAAAAAACCAATATCGGTCGACCTCTAGTAACCATTGCTAACAAGAACACAATGACTGGAAGCACTTCTTCCCTACTTTTATAGCAATCAGTCTGCTCCTATAATCCAATCAGAATGATAGTGATTTCACCTGACTAGTACTCGTTCACACTTTCCCAGGTGCTGCTGATATGATTAGTGAAAATATTTTCTGGTCATTTTGTGCCAGGGCCAAAAAACTGGGAAATTTGGGTTTTTGTGATAAAGCTTTTTGCAATTATTTACAATGCATCTGATCACTCTGCACAATAATCTAGAAACAATGTGAATCAACAACTGAAGAAGAAAAATTTGAGAAACACAAAATGTATGTCACTGCCAATACATTTGGCCATGGCTGTTGTGGTGTTTTTACCCTTTAACAGAACACACTCCATGCGGTGTACACATCAAACTTTTATTCCACTTCTTCACATTACTTCACAATTTCTCACTAGAGTCCCTAGTGGTGCAGTTCAACATTAATGTGTTATAGTTAGCAATTACTATGAATTGAACATCAAGTATTGTATGCTTCTCAACACAACAGCTGTATGTCTAATTGTGCAACAGCAGCATGACCAACATCCTTGATGCAGCATGTCTTATGTTTGTATAATTGAGCATGTCATATCTGTGTATATTGGCGTAGTGGCTAAAGCACAGAGCTGTTAATCAGAAGGTCGTTGGTTCGAACCCCACGGCCACCACCATTGTGCCCTTGAGCAAGGCACTTAACTCCATGTTGTTCCGGGGGGATTGTCCCTGTAATAATTGTACTGTAAGTTGCTTTGGATAAAAGCGTCTGCCAAATGCATAAATGTATGTAAATGTATATTCTAGGAGTACCAAGCAGCAGAGTAGGCAGATCTAGTCTGCCAAGATCAAACCTATCAACTTGTCATATCCATTATAATACCTTAAATTTATTCTGAGTTGTCATGACTGAACTAATGTTCCAAATAAAGAAACTAGATTTCCTTAACTAGATTTCTACATGTTCTGAAGTAATTTTGAGTGGTGCTCGCCCATGTAGAAGTCGTGACCACAATGTTAGGGTGTTGTATAGTTATTCCGAATGGGTGTAGCGCTTTGTTATATCAAGTCATTTTTATTTATATAGCGCTCTTCACAACACAGCTTTACAGAACATCATGCTCAAACAAAAAGTGAAGCTGTAATGTCTGTAATATCTTAAAGTCCCCATTGTGTAGTTTCATTGAATAACGTGATAGTAGACAATGCCTAAATAAATTATTTGGCTTTAGTCCCCCAGTGAGCAAGGCGAAGGCGACTGTGGAAAGGAACACAAAACTAAATAAGATGTTAGTTCGTGAAGTACCTTGGGAGAAACCAGGCTTACCTCTGGCTTGAAGATAATACCAATATCAGGGTTTTTCCTGGCTCAAAATGAGGCAGAGCTGGTACCATCCTGATCATTGTACATATACAGTTGTACTATGCCTTCCACTGGCTGAAGCAAACACTTACAAGCAACATATTTTAGGTGTTCTAATAATTAGATGACTGAAGAAAATGACAATTAACAACTTGTAGCATATTTAATTAAAAGCTAACCTGTTCAAAATTAAACTAATTAAATACAACATAACAGCTAATGTGTTCATTTACAGTTAACAAACAGCAAACTTGATTAACCTCTTAAACTGATAATAAGATCATCTCTGATCTCAGGTATGTGGGTGATCGCTTAGATTGACAGGTCTTGATTTACCATGCGCACAACTGAAACAGGGCCGGGTCTTATTTTTTGTAACATATTCTATGTAATAATGTTTCTGGTTTATTGTGGCATTCACAAATTTAAGTAGTTCTTAGATTCAGTAAAACCCACAGATCTCTTGTTTGCCGAGTTTTTTGACTTTTGAGAAAAAAGGCTACCTTGGTTCCAAATGCCAAAACTTGCTTTGAGATAACAATACCAAATTTTGCCCAGATACAGTTGACATAATTGTAGTCATGTCAAGCATGAATAATTAACCAAATTAATAAATAAACTGCATCAATATCTCAGCTGTGTTGTAACATAAGAGCCTCCAAACATGAGATGTACATGTTTACATTTTTGAAAAAATCAAGATCATGCGTGGTTAGTAATTTTTAAGTCACTGAAATAATGCAATGAAACGCATAATAGAGTTTGTAGACTCCAGTTTTCACTCACAAAATTAACTTTTCTGAGACATTTTTTGTGTTAGAAAGGCCGTATCGGATCACGCTCTTAAAAAGGTAAATTCACAGCGTGACTTCTTCCAAAACCGATAATGAGCTCCATGCAGGAGGAGCAGCGTTTGGCACTGCGTCGCTTTTCAGCGCGAGCTGTTTGGAGAAGCCCATTTCCACCTCCATTGCGTTGAAGCTATCCTAACTGACGCAATACTATGCTACTAACTAACTATGCTTCTAACAATACTACACTAACAAATATGCTAATTAACTACCTAGGCTACACGAAATAATCTAAATAACTATATAAATGCTATGCTAAATAGATGCTAAAATACTCTAGCCTGATCGTTTTCAATACTCGCCATTCCAACTCCTGACTCACTACAGTGGTTTTGACGAAACCAGATGGTTTTTATACTGCCATGGGCGTGGTAGCTCGTACCGACAGGCGTGGTGAGCTGGAACCTGCTTACGTCACGAAGTACCACAAACAGCCAATAGGAAAATTCAACTGCAGTAGCCACCGTTCAACCTGAAGAGGGCAGCACTCAGACGTTTTTACACCATATATTGTAGAATTAAAACACTTTATACACAAATGTCAAAAAAATTACTTGAATCAATGACCAGTACTAATAAAGCCCCATTCTTACAGATCATTAACTAAAAAAAGTTGGTTTAGGGTTTAGTTACCCTTTAAAGGCAGATGTCTGGCACATGTTTAATTGAGAATTGATGCCAAGGGCCAAATTTAAATAAAAACTCAAATATAAATAAAAAAATAAGAAATTACTTGCAAAAATGGCACTTATCTAATGAAAGAGGGCAGCTGCTTGAGCACCACTTGGGGTCTAATCTGTGCACGTGCCTGCCTGAGTTTCATCGACAGTAGGAGGTGGCACACAATTTGATGGAGACGGCTGCCTCATAATTCTCTATGCAGGAAAAACCCTGAATATTAGTTATCTACGTGTAATACTTTCATGCTTTTAAGTAGTAAACTGAGTAGATGTTGGTGTCCACTGTTTAAACTAGAGCAGGGGTGCCAAGACTTTTTTGTGTGATGATCTAGGCTACTTTTAAATGACCAACTCAATATGATCTACCAACTAAAAAAAAACATAGTTTCATTTAAAATAAGAAAATGCTTGTTGGACTACTGCACATATCCCTACATGGAATTCATATTCTAATTAATAAAAAAAATATATAATAATGTTCAATGTTGATATCATTCAGTTTTAAAACTAAACCCAAAACACCTACAGCACAATAGATTACAATAGCCAGGGCATTTACCTTATTCTGATGACGAGTATATTGACCAGGCGAGGTTTTGTTTATTCAGTTGCCATGACAACTAGGTTTGCGCATACGCGCCTTCCAAGGACTTCTGAGAACAGAGCGCGAAATTGCGATGCTACTGCCCAGATTAGGCAAAACTGTATGATTCCATTCAGTTTTGCCTAATCCGGGCAGTAGCATCGCAATTTCGCGCTTTGTTCTCAGAAGTCCTTGGAAGGCGCCTATGTGCAAACATTGTTGTCATGGCAACTGAATAAACAAAACCATGCCTGGTCAATATTTACTCGTCAAGTGCAAGTCAAACAGAAACTAAAAGAAGGAAAGACATTACATTTATTTGAATTAAAATTTAACCAAAGTACATTTAAATTTTGTGCGATCTACCAGCATTGCCTTTGCGATCGACTGGTAGATCGCGATCGACTTATTGGGCACCCCTGAACTAGAGGATTTTGTATAAACTGGAAGATTAATGACTTAAGAATATGGAAGAATATGCCCCGATTTTGTTATTCTAATAAATGTTATTGTCATTTATGATGACACTTATACTGCTGCAAGGTCAGTGAATAAAAGTGTAAATGTGCAGAATAAAGACAAAAGAATGATGATAGGCTTACTTTGGGCAGATGTGTAAATGGCATTCACTGCAGATGGCAGATGAGTGAATGGGCTCTTGAGAGCATTTGAGTAGATTTGACTCCTTATGTAGACTAATTAAACAAAACAAAAAATAATGATATTGGAAAATGTCTGTACATGAACGATCATACAGATGTAGGTAAATTTGCACCAGCTAGCTAATAACTCTACATGCCCGTATGCTCTTGTTGACTGAATGTCTGAACTAGTGGCCGACCGATATATCGCTGAGGCTGATAAATAGGCCGATATTCAGATTTTTTTCATTATCGACATCGGACGATAAATGTTCCCCTTTGGCCGATTTGTTTGTTGAGGGCACTGAGAATCACCTGCTTGCATGTGAAGCGACTGATACAAGCAAATGACCAATCATGGTTCATTTTGTTGTTACGTGCCATCGTGTTACAACTGTAATAGAACGGCGTGGCAAATATCAATAAAACTAATATCATATACCATCTTCAAATATGTGCATATCTCATTTAAACCTCATGAAAATTTAGCATTTTCTTCCCAATGAGAGCTCATTAAATATCTTCCTCTGAAGCACGTATTCCATCAGCCAGAATCAAAATATTCAGGATCAGGATCAAAAGTTCCTCTGATTCACAAATCAATATGGTCTCTCCGTGTTATTCCAAGCATGGTGATCCAGGCTGTTTAAACTGTCAGGAGATTGCTGGATCTGCATGAGCGTGTGAGTGCAACTTCAAGGCTGCGTCCGAAGCCAGGAAAATGCTGCCTCTGAAGGCTGTATATGGAGGTAGGATGAAAATAAGGTGCTTTTCAAACTGTTCGGAGACCAGTTTCCTTAAGAGTCCCATTCATTCAAAACAGCTGTCAGTTAATCCATTAACTGATTAGGCAGCAAGATAGCAAGTCAGCTGCCCACTTTTTCAGATGCAGCCCAAGTGCTTCACATGTGATATAAGTACTGTAAATGTCCTATTCACTATGCACTGTATGCACAGTTGGTTTGATTTGGTATTTTTTTTGTAAATGCAATTGCTAATGTGGACATGCCATCCATGGTTGCTGGACTACTGTGTGTACTGTTATTTACATCTTCCTAATATATTAAAAAGTTCTTCATATCGCCACCTTCCTAAAATAATGTCTTAAGTCATTTTTTCAGGTTTGTTTAGCTATTTTACCAGATGTGGCCAGCATCATGAGAAGATGATTTGGGCAAAAAAAAAAGCATTTTTGTCAAAAAATGACTTAGGACATTATTTTAGGAAGGTGACGATATATAGGAAGGTGACGATATAAAGAAATTGTTAATATATTATGCAAATAAATTACAAAAATGTTATGATTAAACAGAAATCTGAAGAAACTGCTATCTGCCATATAAAATACAATATATGTTTTTTAGTTTTGTGTGAAATTTATAAATGTGTTCTTTACTATGTTAATATATTGGCTTATCAGCCACCCTGATCTCTGGATATCGGCACTGGCCATTAAAAAACCCATATTGGTCGACCACTATAAAGTACTTTTAATGTTTAGTATAAATACATCATAAAAGTATTCCATATGACAAGTGCACTATATTCCAAGCTTTCTGAGGCCATACTGTCACGATCCCCTGTTGTCTGCCCCGTGTTTCTTGTGTCACCTCTCACAAACTACAGTTCCCATGATTCCCGGCCTTTATCACACCCAGGACTTCGCCTCTCGAGCATCCCAGGACTCTGCCTCTCGAGCCTCGCAGGGCTCCGCCTCCCGAGCCTCCCAGGGCTCCGCCTCCCGAGCCTTCCAGGGCTCCACCTCTCGGGCCTCCCGAGCCACCCAGGGCTCCGCCTCTCAAGTCTCTTGAGCCTCGCAGGGCTCCACCTCTCGAGCCTCCCGAGCCTTCCAGGGCTCCGCCTCCCGAGCCACCCAGGGCTCCGCCTCTCGAGTCTCCCGAGCCACCCAGGGCTCCGCCTCTCGAGTCTCCCGAGCCTCCCAGGGCTCCACCTCTCGAGCCTCCCAGGGCTCCGCCTCTCGAGTCTCTCGAGCCACCCAGGGCTCCGCCTCTGGAGTCTCTCGAGCCACCCAGGGCTCCGCCTCTCAAGTCTCTCGAGCTACCCAGGGCTCCGCCTCTCGAGCCTTCCAGGGCTCCGCCCCTCAATTCGTCCTTGGCTCCGCCCCCCCGCGCCTCCTTCGGCTCCACCTCCAGATCCTTCCAGGCTTCCGCCTCTAGAGCCTCCTACGGCGCCACCTCCCTCGGCTCCGCCTCCAGATCCTTCCAGGTCTCCGCCTCTAGAGCCTCCTACGGCGCCGCCTCCTACGGTGCCACCTCCCTCGGCTCTGCCTCCAGAGCCTCCCAGGTCTCCGCCTCTAGAGCCTCCTATGGCACCACGTCCCTCAGCTCCGCCTCCAGAGCCTTCCAAGTCTCCGCCTCTAGAGCCTCCTACGGCGCCACCTCCCTCGGCTCCGCCTCCAGAGCCTTCCAGGGCTCCGCCTCCAGAGCCTCCTACAGTGCCACCTCCCTCGGCTCCGCCTCCAGAGCTTTCCAGGCCTCCGCCTCCAGAGCCTCCTATGGCACCACCTCCCTCGGCTCCGCCTCCAGAGCCTCCTATGGCTCCGCCTCCCACGGCTCCGCCTCCCACGGTTCGACCTCCCGAACCGGTCCTTGACCTGTGGTCAGCTCCAAGGCCACCTGAACCTGTCCTTGCCCCCTTGGACTGGCCTTCTGCCCTCTGTGCCCCCTTGGACTGTCTGGTTTCCCCGTGTGTTCTCCGTGGTCTACCAGTCCCCCCCTCATTCCTTGGACGATTTTGGTTTTGTTTTTCTGTTTTTTGTGTATGTTCTGTTTTGGTGAGGATCGTCTGGAATCCGATCCTTTAAGGGGGGTTATGTCACGATCCCCTGTTGTCTGCCCCGTGTTTCTTGTGTCACCTCTCACAAACTACAGTTCCCATGATACCCGGCCCTTATCACTCTCTCATTGTTTTTACCTGGTTGTCAATTAGTCTAATTACCTTGTGTATTTAAACCCTGTTTGTTTTACATTCCCTTGTAGATTGTTGCTTGTAATGTTTAAGGTCTTGTTTATTCTTGTGTGTTCCTGCCTGAGCCCTTCGTGGATGTTTTCTCGTGTTTATGTTTTGTTTCCCCCCGTGGATGTTTTGTTTGTTCCAGTCGTTTTTGGGTTTTTTTTTCAAATAAACCGCACGTAGATCCTCACCCCTCGTCTGCCTTTGTCTGCATTCTCCTGCACTCATAACACATACAACAGCTATGTAAGTATGGACTACTTTTATGATATTTTTATAAAAAAAAAATTCTTTGGACCTTGACAGCAGTGGTCAATATGAACTGTTTTTGTATGGAAAAGTGCAGCTTTAGGATTCCTTAATCAGCGCCTTTACTCTATTAAAGGACCAAAGAGGGCCATTATATTTGTGACCTCAACACTCATGACCCCCCACCCCCCCCAAATAGTTTGGTCCAATAGCTTGATAAAGTTGATAAAACAATTGTTACTGTTCACATAGAAGGTCTGTTGGTCTAGGAGTAGTGTGTTTGCTAACCATGCATACTGACCTGGGTTCAATTACCTCTGTATTTTTATTTAAATTGTTATAATAGCATCTTTTACTTTTCAAAGGTGCTGTGCATGACAATGCCATATGTTTATGACTACCCATGACACTGTGAAAAGAGAAAAGTGCATTAGTTTTGGTGGAGAGCAAGTACAAAGGCCAAATTGACCAATGGGTAAGAATAAATGGTACTCTGAGGAAGCATGAGTAAGTTCTTCAGAAACAAAATGATTTTAAGCTAAAGCTAAAGCTTAAGATTTTTAATCTTAAGTCTTAAAATTGCTTGACAACTCAAGCAAAAATGTAGTTCATGTTTTTTTCTTCCCTCAGTAATTCAACCATACTCTGAAAATTCTGTACAATATACTGTAATTACTGGCTGTCAGATTAAGGTGCAATTTGTATTGATTTATTTAAAACAATATAATAAAATGTGTCCGTGTAAGTGATTTACAAAATTGTTTTCAATAGTTCTGTTAAAAATACATCATGATCTGCAGCACAGCAACAAATTTGTCCTAATTGATTGGGATTTTAACACAGGTCGTTTGTTTACTTCAGTATGTCTTACCACTGGACCAGTGTCCCATTTATAATTATTTTTTCACTTTGTTATATTTAAATATTGGAGAAAGTTACTCATATTATTTTAGTTAATCGAGCCATTATTCATTATAAAGAAATAAAAAAAAAAAGCAATTGCAAGTATATTACTGACACATATCAGCATATTGATGCTTTTGCTTTAGTGTTACAAATAAAATAATTCAAAAAGCGAACTCTTACAAGTGTAATTGCCAGTTTCCATTCAAACCAATGTCCCACGTTAACATGGACAAGCAGGTTACCCTGTTAAAATTGCTCTTAAACTACCAAATTCATTAGAACACACATCGATGGAAACATCTTGATTTAATAATGATAGCAACATTTTTTATAATGTGCAAGAGGGCAGATCTTTTCTTTGCTCCTTGACAATTCTCATTAAACAAATCTTCTGAAAATCTAATACAATTATCCATGTGCACGCTCATATCCCTAGTTAACACGATCCCCTGTTGATCCATAAAGCTGCGTTCACACTGCCAGCGTACCTCATACCATTCATTTTCAATGAGAGCTGGCGACTTCAGGCAACACGAGCGACGGCGACCGTTGGCGACCGGATGTGGGCATGTCCAGCGACACGACAGTCATTTTTTACTTTATGCAAATGAAGAGCGACTTTCGGGAGCAACAGCCAATATGAGAGAAGATGATAGAACTCCAGTGATCCTAATATTTTAATAATAATATTAATTGTAAAGAAACAGTGCTGTTTAGACTCTCCATACACACCACTAGCGACCTAACCGCCAGCCACTGGCGACATGCAGTGCAAACTAGCTGGCAGTGTGAGTGCAGCTTAACACAGGGAACATCTTTTTAATTTTAATACGGA
Organism: Xyrauchen texanus; assembly: GCF_025860055.1. Lineage (NCBI taxonomy): Eukaryota > Metazoa > Chordata > Actinopteri > Cypriniformes > Catostomidae > Xyrauchen > Xyrauchen texanus. The sequence continues at coordinate 52,180,745 of NC_068278.1, read as the reverse complement.
CTGGTACTGAATTAGCAGTACGTTTGACATCACTACTGTCTATGCTTATTATGTATGTCTATATGTATTTTTCTTTACTTTATTTTCTTCTCATTCTGTCTCACTGTCATATTTCTTTGTGTACTGGATGCTTGTGACACAAAAGACACATTTATTGTGTCTGAGCATACAGTACTTGGCAATTAAACTGTTTATCATTCTTCCAATTGTTGGCCTAATATTAATTTCAATCCAAGGGCCTGTCTTTGTGCAAGCAGGATGTCTGTCTGTCAAAGTGAACATCTCCTTTTATTAGGCTGATTTATTCAAATACTGCAGAAGCCAATGGAGAATTAAATATCTGTTTTTATTTAAACAGAAATATTAATCCAGCGATTTTTAAAAACAATTTTATCATAATCGGTGTACAACAGCAAACGGATAACGTTACTGCAGAAGTTATCTTTGATAATTAATGTTAATCTAACTAACAAGTAGACAAGCTAAGTAAAGTAATGTTGGGTAACATTAACGTAGGCTAACGAATTTAGCGGTCAGTCTTCTCCCTGGCTAGCTAATGTTAACGTTATTGCCAGTGGCTCCGACAACGTAACTATTAAACAGTTCAACACAGGTACACTACTAGAGCACAAAATTGTTTAAAAGAGCACAAAGTTCATCATAGACCTAGCCTCTTAATTTTGCTCTCAAATTGCACCAGATTGATGCATTTAACTTTAAAATGTAGACAAATTGTTACAGGGGACCATGCCCCTGGACCCCCCTAGAGGGTCTGAGGTCCACCCACAACAGTCTCACAAAATCCTGTGGTAAACCCTGGGAACTGATGTGTATAAAGACAGAAATGCACCCACTTTTTAGAACCCCTCAGTATTTACACCGACTGTTTGCAAAACTGTTCACTGACATCACTTGTAACATGAAATAAGTCCTCAACATCAACCTTGGCTAGAGGATTCTCTTAGTGAGAAGAACAGTGGATATAGCCTCTTCAATTAAAAATATTTCCTTATGTAACTTTGGGCAAATAACATGATAGCCACTCAATACCTATTTCTGAAATGCAGTCAGTAATTTGTTCTCAGTTAAGAGGACCGTGACCTCTTCAAAGTTCACATGCAAGAATTTATTGTTTTATTAGTGCCGTGGCAATTTAAAACACTCTGTACATTTGTGTGTGGAGAGAGAGAGAGAGAGAGAGAGAGAGAGAGAGAGAGAGAGACTATATTGGGTCGTAAAATCATATATTATTCTTTCTGGTAAATAGAACATTTCTCAATGTCGTCATTTAAAATAACATGCTACAACATTCAGGGGATGATCTCTTCATCTTTTGGAGAGAAAAGCACTAATCCTTTATTAAATATTGTATATAGTTCAGATATAATTATATTACTTGAGACATGGAGTCGTTTAGAGTCTCAAACTTACACCCCTTTAAACTACAGAGAGTTTTTTATACCTTCAATCAAAACCCCTCGTGTTAAAAATGGAAGAGATTCAGGAGGAATTATAGTTTGGTTTAAAGAGCATCTTTCCCACTATATTCAGCCTGTAAAAAAAAAGGGAAAACACATATCTGGATGAAAATTAATAAGGAAGTAATTTGTTCAGATGAGGATATTTATCTATGTGCAGTGAATATCCCCCCATACGAGTCCCCCTATTATAATGAGGACACCTTACCCACACTACAGTCAGAGATCGTTCAGTTTCAGTCTCTGGGGCTCTGTACTGTTAATGGGGGATCTGAATGCAAGAACCGTAAAGGAACCAGACTACATTAGTTAAGCTGGAGATAAATATATTAATAGTGCACATATACAGCAGAATCAACTCTGTACTAAAGGCCGTCAGAACTATGACAGCACGATAAACAGACATGGGAAACACGTCCTGCAGCTCTGTAAAAGTCTGGGGTTATATATAGTTAATGGCAGGACAAGGGGAGACTCTCTGGGACGATTTACTTCTGCTCACCTCGAGGTAGCAGCACAGTGGACTATGCTATTACAGATCTAGACCACAATAAGATCACCTACTTCATGGTGATGTCACAGCTTCCTTTCTCAGATCACAGCCATAGAGTTATTAGTATAAACAAGTCAGCATATCTGCCATCTTCTGATCAGAAAATTCAATTGTATTCCTTCCCCACCAAATTTTTATGGAAAAATGACAGTCCTGCACGGTATGAGGCAGAGCTCCACAGCATTCATGCAGAATATGATAGACACATTTATCTACACCAAATTTGGACTAGACAAGACAAGTATCAATTTAGCAACAGAACAGTTAACCAAAATATTTCATACAGTAGCTGGCAAAGCTCTGAGAAAAAGACAAATGTACAGGAGAAAGAAAGAAATCATTAAAGCCGGTTGGTTTGACAAAGATTGTCAAACATTAAGAAAGGAATTACGATCATTATCAAATGAAAAACACAGAGACCCCGCAAACCAGCACACACGATCCACATATCACCAAACACTGCACATGTACAAGTCACTACTGAGAAGGAAAAGAGCTGAACATATGACAGCTAAACTCAACAAGATCGAGGAGGCTGTCAATGAAAACTACTTTTGGGATTTATGGAATCATTTAGATAAATAAAACAAAGTCAAATCCATTCCCATCTGTAACCCAAAACTCTGGACAGAACATTTTGGAAACCTCTATTTACAAAATGAACCAAACCCCAGCCAAAAACACCTGACCTCTCAACTAAACAATCTGGAATACACAATAAAAGATCAATTAAACCATTTGGACGCCCCCATATCTTTAAATGAACTGACTGAAAGGATGAAATCCCTCAAAAATAAAACATCTTGTGACTTGGATGGAATATGTAATGAGATGTTGAAACATAGCAGCCCCAAACTGAAAGATGCTATTCTGAAATTATTCAATCTCTTATTAAAATCAGGACACTTTCCTCAGAATTGGAAGAAAAATCAAATAACCCCAATTCTCAAACAAGGGGACAAGTACAACCCCAATAATTACAGGGGCATTACAGTCAGCAGCAACCTCGGGAAACTCTTCTGTTGCATTATAAATAACAGATTAGTGAACTTCATTCAAGAACACAAGACATTAAATAAATGTCAGATTGGATTCATGCCTAAACAGAGAACAACTAATCACATCTACACTTCACTCACTTATTCAGAAATATGTTCAGCAAACAAAACAAGGCAAAATATTCGGCTGCTTCATTGACTTTAAAAAGGCCTTTGATTCTGTTTGGCATAACAGACTCTTCCTGAAACTCATCCAGAGTGGAATAGGAGGAAAGACATATGATGTCATAAAAGACATGTACACTGACAATAAATGCTGTGTGAAGATTAATGACAAAAGAACCAGTTATTTCAATCAGACCAAGGGAGTTCATCAAGGCTGCAGCCTCAGCCCAACTCTATTTAATATTTATATCAATGAACTGGCCACAAACCTTCAAAAGTCATCTTGCTCTGGACTGATCTTAGATGGCAGAGAAATCAAATGCCTCCTTTACGCTGATGACCTCCTGCTGCTGTCCCCTAGTGAAGAGGGACTACATGAAAGCCTCTCCATTTTAGAAAAATATAGCAGTGATTGGGCTTTACCATTAAACATGGAGAAGTCCACAGTCATGATCTTTCAGAAAAAAAATTGCATTATGAGCAATAAATATATATTCACAATCGGGGGAACAATCCTTCATCATGCCAACCACTAAAATGATTTGGTTCTTACAATCTCTGCTTCAGGATTTACTTTTTGAATTTGTGACATGACTTAAATTTGTAATCACAACTTTTGCCTTCTGGGAGCCTGGAACAGTGTACTTCGATCATATCATTGGTGTCCAACAGAGGGCGGTACTCGACAGCGGGGAGACCAAGCTTTTGTCCACGCTCAGTGATATTTTTAGAGTAGGCTTGTTTACATCAACCTTATATTTGATTCTATGATTCTAAACGGTTTTAGCACTTTGCTATATGGTTGCTAATGTGTTTCAAGTTATTTTTAGGGTGTTGTTGGGGTGGTAGCTTGAGTGTTACTTATGATTTTCTCGTCCCTTGATAGCATATGCTATAGATTTATGAATCCCAGTGCTGGATCAGTTTGGGGTAAGTTTTTAAAGGGGCTGTAAGCGATTTTTTTCCCCCCTCTCTCGTGGAAAGGTGTGCAAAAATGTTTACAACGTGAAATATATGTTGTGCCGAATTTTGATTCCCTGCAGGAAAGCGACTGCCCCTCGCGTGCACGCGCATCACACAGTTGATATGGCGCTGCGAGTTTGAGCGCTATCCTGTTTACTAGCCATTCATAAGCGATCTTTTTCCACACAGCTAGCACCAAGAAAGCATAAAAAGAACATGGAAGTGTTGTTCAAGCATACATTAATAAGTAGATATTAAATTAGTTTGCATAAAGGATGCACAAATTTAGCAGAACCGAGGGTTTGACAGCGTTATGAATGAAGGAAAGTTCTCTTTACGTTTTGCCAAAGCAAAGATGTTTTAATGTCCCTTTGAAATAAAACTTGAGTTTAACGATCCAAGACTGTGGTGATGTGACGTTTATATATATATATATATATATATATATATATATATATATATATATATATATATATATATATATATATATATTTAATCTGTATATATAGAAATATACATAGAAATTGGACCGAGAGAAAGTTTCATAAGAGATTAGAAACGAATATCAGACTACACTTAAGGGAATATATGAGTCAATTAAATGCTTGCAGTGTAACAATACACCTGTAGATGGCACACTCTCACTTTGATTATAGTTGTGAGAGTTTATGTCAGTGTATCTTTACATTTAAAAAAAGAAGGGAAAAAAAACACTTCCGTTTTAAAATGATTTATTATTTACTCTTTAAAGACCACGAACATAAAGCTACCTCAGAATGTTTATTATTATTATGCAATTCATTTTCTAACACCTTATGGCCCAAAACACATGCTCGTGTTTTTCTTCCAAAAATAAGTAATAAAGTAATAAAAATAATATTTGAAAAGACATCTGCCTCGAGGTCAGCTGCTGACTCAAAAACTGCTGCCATGGAGGGGTGTAAAGTAACAAATTACATATACTCATGTTACTGTAATTAAGTAGTTTTCCCAGGATTTGTACTTTAAGCAGTTTAAGCAAATTTCTATGCTTTAATTAGAGTTAATTTTAAGTAACTGTACTTTCAATGCGCTATTATCTCACTGTCTGTGTTTGCTACTTCCCCAGTCTGATTTTGTTTGTATCTATCAACATGATTGGCTAGAGAGAGTCTTGTGACTCCCATCAAATCAAATTCGCAATGAAAAAGGCCAATTGCATGATTGTGTCATGTGAGTTTAACTTGCTCAAGCCAGATATCATCATTAATCCTGCCTCTAATTTGAAGAAACATATAGAGGTACATTTAATATTTCTGTTTACTAGATTCTGTGTGTATATCGTAGCCTGTAATTTAACTATCTGTAAATTGTCTATCACTGAGATTATTGGGTTGATGTGAGAGATTAAGGCAATGTTATAAATAGGGCTGGGCAATAAAACAGTCTTGACGTTTATTTGAAAAAATAAGAGAGATCGATATTGATGATAACATTTTTAGTAATTTTCTATATTTAGCCTATGTTCTACATCTAGAACAGAGGTGTTCATTGCATCGATGGCGATTGCAAGACAATCACTGAATGGTTGATCTAGATAAAATATAATTATTTCCTGTCATCTGTAGCTGCATGCTGTTTCATTGACAGGCAGCTAATGTTTGTGCGATTAGGCGGGTTCATGCCTAAATAATTAAATACAATTTATAATTCCGCCAATGCCCATCTTGATGAGGCATTATGTAAACTGCATTTGGTTTGGTCTACAGTGAGTGAAAACAGTGGGACAAAAATCAAAATGTTGGACTTGAAGTGTGCATGTAACCGAATTGAGCACTGTCTAGAAGGCTACACCCTATAAAAGCTATTAATCAAACAAGGAGACGAGAAAACCACTCACTACTTTTGGCTTGATAACTTCAGTAGCTTTAAAATATTAATGTAATAGAATAAAACAGTGAAATTTGTAATAATAATATTTTTTAATAATTTATTTTATTTTTTATTTTTTTTTTATATAATACTGACCCCTGATGTAGAGATTGTGTTAATTTGAACAATACATTTCCAGGAAAGTAGAGATGATAAAATATTTTATCTGTTTTTTCTAATGCCTGATAGAAAAGTATAAACCTTTGCAGAGCAACACTTCAGGCAGAATATTCCCATCAGTCACAAACTTCAGAAAACTGTGCATCATGCATTAGAATGAGAACACAACTATTTCTGGGCTTAAACAATACAAGAACTAAATCAATGTGGAAAGTTGTATCTCAAAAGGAGGACAATGTGCCCCCCCCCCCAAAAAAAAAGCACATAAATGCAGCATAAAACTAATCCATATGACTCCAGTGGTTAAATCCATGTCTTCAGAAGTGATAAGTGTGGGTGAGGAACAGATCAATATTTAAGTCCATTTTTACTAGAAATTCTTCACCCTCCCCAGAAGATGGCGATATCCATGAAGAATGTGAATCATCAAAACAAAAGAAGAAGAATGTGAAAGTTAAAGTGGAGACTGACTGAGCAGGGAGGATAATTTATAGTAAAAATTGACTTAATTATTGATTTGTTTCTCACCGCATCTGTCATATATCTTCTGAGGACATTGAGTTAACCACTGGAGTCACATGGATTAGGCTACTTTTATGCTGACTTTCTTTTGGAGCTTAAAAATTTTGGCACCTGTTACACTTGCATTTTATGGACTAAAAGAGCTGAGATATTATTCTAAAAATCTTAATTTGTGTTCAGCAGAAGAAAGTCATACACATCTGGAATGGCATGAGGGTGAGTAAAAAATGAGATCATTTTCATTTTTGAGTGAATTATTTCTTTGAAGCCTGATGTGGCACCTGTACCAAACCACTGCTGTACCCCCTCTATTGTGCGGGACATAACGCACCAAGTGACCCTACTTTTTTAGTGGGTTTTAAAAAAAATGTTGCATTGTTTTGAACATGTTTTATGCGCAACAGTAACTCTCTTGTCGGCATTAAGGAAAATGTAGACCCTGCACATAAACTGATTTAAATGTAATAGTTTCATACATTATGATATTGAAAATAACTTTCATCTTTTCATTTCTGTAATCATGCTGCCCTTTTATTTATTTTTTAAAATCAGATTCATGTAGTGTTTACAGTATCATAGATAAGTGATGTATTTTAAAAGTTGTCAATCACAAACCCATATAAAATACCTGTATTTTTTATTCTTTCTGGTGTGAGTGTAAATTACATTATGTGTGCAACATTTTTAAATTGCAGCATAGAGTTTATATTATAATGGGGCTTAGATTTTATAACTCAGTACTCACTACTCACTACCAATGAGTACTTTTAAATGAGCTACTCTTTTACTCTTAATTGAGTAGATTTTAGGACAGGTATTTTTACTCTACTCATACTACATTTTTTAAGATGTAACAGTACTTTTACTTGTGTATTATTTTTCAGTACTCTTTCCACCCCTGCTGCTATGTTATTTAAAGAGATAAAGATTGTTGAGTTGATGCCATCATTTTTATACAGTTTCATTACTTCAGAATGTGTTGGGACCTTCTTTCAATAACTTTTGGAGAAATTTCACAGACACATCACATGTGATGGTGACATTTATAGCTAAGAAGTCTATGCCCTTAAAATATTTTGTCTGGCCACTCTGCCATAAACCCCAGATTGTTGGAGTGATGCATTGATGGTTGTCCTTTTGCAAGTTTCTCATATCTCCACACATGATCTCTGGAGCTCAACCAGAGAGACCATCGGGTTCTAGGTCACCTCTCTTACCAAGGCCCTTCTCCCCCAATTGCTCAATTTGGCCAGGCGGTCATCTTTAGGAAGAGTCCTGGTTGTTCCAAACTTCTTCCATTGAAAAATTATGTAGGCCATTGTGTTCTTGGGAACCTTCAATGCAGCCAATTTTTTTTTTTTTTGGTAGCCTTCCCCAGATCTGTGCCTCGACACAATCCTGTCTCTGAGCTCTGCAGGCAGTTCCTTTGACATCATGGCTTGGTTTTTGCTCTGATATGCATTTTCAGCTGTGAGACTGTATACACACAGGTGGACTCCAATCAAAGTGTAGAAACATTTCAAAGATGATCCAGAGAAATGGGATGCACCTAAGCAAAATTTCAAGTATCATAGCAAAGAGTTTGAATATTTATGTCAATTTGATATTTCATTTTTTTTCTTCTTTTTAATATATATATATGCAAAGTTATCAAAAATCTGCTTTTTGCTTTGTCTTTATGGGGTATGGAGTGTAGATTGATGTGAAAAATAAAATCATTTAAAGCATAAGTATGCATCATAACAAAATATGAAATAATGAAGTGGTTTGAATACTTTCTGAATGCACTGTATCAACCAATGGAGGCTGTGCCCTTAAAAGCATTCTACTGTAGCTTTACTAGGATGGATGTTTTTATTACACCTGCTGAAAATGTATTCCCCTCTCAGTCTCAGGATTGCAAGGCCATAGAAACATAACATTTTTGTTGGTGAAATATCCTATGGAGTCTGTCCTCAAAAGCATTTGACTGTAGCTTCAATAGGATGGGTTTACAAGAGCGGAATGTAATTTCGGCAATGTTATTATTACATCTGTCAAATGTATTCCCCTCCCAATCTCAGGTTTACAAGGCCACAGAGACAGCACATTTATGTTGGTGATGGTGGCAGACAAGCCTCTGCCTTCCCTACTAAGGAGGAAGCAGGCACTGGAGTGAACAATACATGTAGTCTTTAATGTTCAACTTAAACACAACATTAAGCTTTTCAATAGAATATATTTTGGCAGGTGTAATAACATTGCCGAAATTATATTCCCCTCTAACAAATCCATCCTATTAACGCTACAGTCAATGCTTTTTAGGGCACAGCCTCCAGAGGAACATATATCACCAGCATAAATGTGATGTTTTTGTGGCCTTGTAATCCTGAGATTGAAAGGTGAATACATATTCGGCAGGTGTAATAATGACATTGACGAAATTATATTCCCCTTTGGTAAATCCATCCTATTGAAGCTAGTCAAATGTTTTTGAGGGCACAGCCTCCATAGGTAGAAATGCGACCAGCAAAAATGTGATGTGTCTGTGACATTTTATCCCAAAGTTATTGAAAAGGGGGTCCCAGCACACACCGAAATAATGTGATTTTGTATCAACGCAACAATCTTTATATCCTTAAATATCATGGCAGTAGTGATTAAGTCAGCAGCTGACCTGGAGGCAGATGGCTTTTCAATGTTATTTTTATGAGTATTACTAGCTGTAATGTTTACAAAATATTGACCATGTGTATTGGGCAGTAAGGTGTTGGAAAATTTATTGAATAATAATAATGATAATAACATTCTGAGGTATCTTTATATTCTTAGCGCTTTTAAGAGTGAATAATAAATCTATTTTAAAACTGAACTGAGTTTAATAATTTGGTTTATTTCCTATTTATATATATATATATATATATATATATATATATATATATATATATATATTTATATATAATGATACACTATTTATTGTTGAGAGAGTTGTATGTCAAAGTGAGAGTATGCCATCTACAGGTCTATTGTTAACACTGCAAATATTTAATCGCCTCTTCTGTATTCCCTTACATTTTGTCTAATATACGATTCTAAACTCTTATGAAACTTTGTCTATGTATCGGTTTCTATACACAGATTTTTTTTTTAATGATTTGTACTTTTTATTAATAACATTCATATGTTCAGTAAGTGAATAAACTTACACACCATGTGAATTAATAAGAAAAGTCAACAGCACAAATGTCACAAATGTTTTAATAAAGATAATTTGGTATCTTTATCGAGTTGGAAGGTTCTTGAAAAAGGGGTGTGGCTAATCCAACGGCCCAGTTAGACAGCTTGGGCAAACTCTAGAACAGCTAAAACCGCTTACAGCACCTTTAACTAATTTGTTCAATTTTTTTTTTAATTAAAATTGAGTTAATAATTTAAATAATTTATTTAAAAGACAGTATAAGGAAACAATGGGCAAATCTAAAACACATTATTATGAAAACTGTCATTTGATTAAAAGATTACCTAGAAAAAAACATACTCTGCACATGCGCAGTAGAGCTCACAGCTGTATCTAAGGAAAAACGTTTTTCCTCGAGACAAATCTTCACGGAAAATACTGATTTCAAGGTATGAAAGTGAGGTTTTTGTCTAATATTTTTATTTTGTGGTCTATTATCTATTTATCTCTAGCCTGGCTGTAGGTAAAACTAATATGATTGACAGACGGTAACATTGTAGCTGGAAGATTCTATTATGTCTACACCGAGAGCAAGTGTAACTAAACTTTTTCAGGACACTGTATTTTAAAGATAATTTTGTAAAAATCTAAATAATTTTACAGATCTTTATTGTAAAGGGTTTGAACAATGTTATCCATGCTTGTTCAATGAACCATTAACAATTAATAAACATGCTCCTGTGGAACGGTCGTTAAGACACAAACAGCTTACAGCCGATAGGCAATTTAGGACACTAAAGAGACCTTGCTACTGACTCTGAAAAACACCTAAATTAAGATGCCCAGGGTCCCTGTTCATCTGTGTGAACATGCATTATGCATGCTGCATGGAGGCATGAGGACTGCAGATGTGGCCAGGGCAATAAATTGCAATATGCGTACTGTGAGATGCCTAAGACAGCGCTACAGGGTGACAGGAATGACAACTGATCGTCCTCGCAGTGGCAGACCACATGTAACAACACCTGTACAGGATTGGTACATCCGAGTATCACACCTGCGGGAGAGGTACATGATGGCAACAACTGCCTGAGCTACACCAGGAACGCACAATCCCTCCATCAGTGTGCAGTCTGTCTGCAAAAGGATGAGAGAGGCTGGAATGAGGGCTTGTAGGCCTGTTGTTACCAGACATCACCGGCAACAACGTCACCTATGGGCACAAACCCACCTTTGCTGGACCATATAGGACTGGCAAAAAGTGCTCTTTACTGACAAGTCGTGTTTTTGTCTCACCTGGGGTGATGGTCGGACTTGCGTTTATCTTCTAAGGAATGAGCATTATACTGAGGCCTGTGCTCTGGAGCGGGATCAATTTGGAGGTGGAGGGTCCGTCATGGTCTGGGGCAGTGTGTCACAGCATCATCGGACTGAGCTTGTTGTCATTGCAGGCAATCTCAACACTGTGCATTACAGGGAGGATATCCTCCTCCCTCATGTGGTACCCTTCCTGCAGGCTCATCCTGACATGAACCTCCAGCATGACAATGCCACCAGCCATACAGCATGGCTGGGACCTGTTGGATCAGAGGGCGAGGGCTAGGGCCATTCCCCCCAGAAATATCCAGGAACTTGCAAGTGCCTTGGTGGAAGAGTGGGGTGACATCTCACAGCAGGAACTGGCAAATCTGGTGCAGTCCATGAGGAGGAGATTCACTGCAGTTCTTAATGCAGCTGTTGGCCACACCAGATACTGACTGTTACTTTTGATTTTTAACAAAAAATAGGAATTTTATTCATTCTTATCTTTAGTTTTTCATTATATTGTTTAGATTTTTGCTTTTAAAAATGTACAAATCGATGTATGAAATTTGAACATTTACCAGCCAGTGGGTAATCACAGACATTTTTAGTTGCAAAGCACGTAATTTGCTCGCATTAGATTCAAAGATTGATCTTAAGAATCGAGATTGTTCAAATGATGATCGTGATGCTTCTGCAAATGGTATTTTTAACAAGTCACTGTTACAGCACCCATGTTCTTTTATCAATGTATGAATAATATTTTTTTCATGTGTTTTATAGGAAATAGAGCCCATTAACTTGATGATTAGTGGTAATGTCATTATCAGCACAAACTGCTACCGAAATGAGCGCTGCTTCCATTAGTCCATTAATATCTCCCAAGAACACTGTATGATTCAGTTATGTACTCACACATACTCACAGAACTCTATTGGCATTGAGTTGGCTTGTAGCATAGTACTACTCGTTGAAATGCAGCATTTCATCTTTATTGGTTGGCTGCCAGTGCTTTAAACAATTTAGCAATAATATTGGTTTAATAACTGAACATACTTGGTTGTTTAGTCTTAAGATGGAAGTCTGATAACGTACAACATAAATGCACTATACTTGTGTTTTCCTGCTAAATATAGTCTAATCTTTAGTGACAACATAATTAAGATTGGCATAACCCAACATGCGTATTAACACATTATAATGTCATTAATAGTAAGTAGGTTTCTTAAAATAATAAATGTTTCCACACTTTAGTTCTATTATTTTTATTTTTTCTTAGTTTAGAACATAAAACAGTATTGTGGATCTTACCACATACACTATTGTATTCACATAATACACCATACAGCTACAAGGAGAGAGACCAAACAAAAGATAACACTTTTTACATACTGCATACTCAACATGAAAAATAGAACCAAGAACAATTTTTAACTCATAAAGGAATGTAGCTGCCAGTTTTTTCTTTTACCCTCCTTTTTGTTTACACATTTTGTCATTTTTATGTTTAAAACTGGGCATAATCGATACTTTAACGTGAGTGAGTGCTGATAGAAGGGGCAGAGAGTAGTGTGTGTGTGTGTGTGTGTGTGTGTGTGTGTGTGTGTGTGCTTGTGTGACTGTGCCCAAATGGAAGGTGTGAATAAAGAAAAGTATGTGTATAACCAAGAAAATGAAAACATTTATAAAAGTCCAACATGGGTGAAAACGAATATCTGGGCAGTTCAGGTAGCACCAGAATATTACATTAACAGTCTATTCACATCATCAGCATGAGTACCTATTCCTCTACCTGTCATCATGCACTTCAAGTACCATTTCAATTATTTAGGGTGAGGACTACAAAGGATAACTGTTGGAGTGCTTTTTTTTTTTTATTGTTGACAGTGAACATCAGAAACCTCTTAGAAATAATTGTAAAAAGATTAAAAAAATGATCAGCACCATAAAGGTTTTCTATTCTCTCAAACAGAGTTCGCATTTTAATTTAAGAGCCTATAGCAACAGTTTTTGCTAAGAGTCATTTCCACAGTGAACTTTAAGGGGTAGCACCATGGTTAAAAGCCATTTAGGGTGAGTAAAACTGAATTAGGCAAGAGCAATCTTGAAACATTTTTGTTTTTTTACTTCAGGGTTAAGTCCAACATTTCCAAGAACAACCAAGATAATATAATGTGAGTGCACATTAAATGTAAGTTATGTAAGACTCACCCCACATGATATTTAATAAAATAAAAATGAAGAATTACACTCTTAAGCAGTCACATTAGAAACAGAGTGCAACTGCAATGTTACACGCGATATTTTTTCGGTTCCTTGGGCAATTTTCATATAAACGTGATTTACTTGCACTCCCTTTCAAAGAAATGTGAGTTGCGAACGGTGTTAGTATTGATCAACAAGTTTTCACTTGTTTGGATGCATCAGATGCAGGGGAAGAAAGCCGGTGATAATGGTAGTAGAGGTATTGGTGTAAATACAGTACTCACGAAAGGACAGCAGTATCTTGAGTAGACCAACAAAGCATCATGGTTTGTGCTCTGTTGACGACTTGACATACAGAAAACTGAAGACTTAAAAAAATCTGAATTAATTCGTGATTAGGCCATCATCCCTCACCAGTTAAATAATCTTACCTAAATATTTAACTATTTACATTTCTATCTCTCCCAATAAAATTCCATTAAATCAAAAACTAGGTTTCAAGTTGTCAATAATCCGTTCTTATTTTTTTCTCCATTAAAATCAAGGTTAAAAGTGCTTTTATAAAATCCTCTCTTCAATATTTACAATTTCTCTAAAATAACCAACCAAAAAAAATATATATATATAAAATGACAGCAATCACAATAACAATCATCATCATCATTATCATTATCATATAATAAATAACAATAAAAAAAAAAAGTAGGTACGAATGTGGATGTAGGCAGCAAGCCTGCAGTCTGTAGCGTCCATGTATTTGTAGCATGTTGTGACTGGGACCAGTGTCTGTACAACATGAGGTAAAGAGCTTTAGGACCACTTAGTGAGCACCAGGATCTCTCCTCTGTGAGTGTTAAGCATCTTGCAGCCCTATGTAAACCAGCGGCAGCCCTGCTTGCGCCCTATATGTAGCTCACACACGCATGGACAAGCAGTCACACTGGTACACATACATTCTAACCAGTGTGCATGTTTTGAATCCATGCATGTGCACACAAACACACACAAGCAAACAGACATATGCATTATGCAACAACGATCAACTGAAACTGTATGCATTGCCAATCAGCACCATGAATGAGTTTTGAGTAACCTCTCAGTCCAAAAAGAGAGAAGAGGTTTGCTTATAACAAGTGGGGCGATTTACAGGAGCGTAAAATCCTCATAGTAGCACTAACTCTACTAACTCTGCTGTCCATTAGGCTGGTGGATTTAACCAGCAGTGGGTATGAAAACAAGAAAATAATAACTTAGATTAACATCATTATAACAAATGGGTAGTTATAGATTAATCAGGTTACGGAAGACATTTTTAGTTTCACTAAGGCCAGTTTTGTTGGGAAACCCATGGTAAAAAACACACAAAAAAACAAAACAATAATTGACAATTGAGAACCAGTTAGGTAATTTATCCTCTGTCAGTCTGCTGACAGAAACGACTAGATCAAACAATGTTACATATCTTTAGATACTCATCTAAGTTATTATTTTAATAAACTTTCTCTTACCTACTGAAGCTTTAAGTCTCTGCAGATCAGTCAGTCTGAAGTGAGCAAAGCAAAGACTGCAGAATTTCAAGCCAATTAAAAAATGGCTAAAGTTTAGAATTCTCTGTGAGCGGAGTATGGATTGTTTATTCTATAAGAAAATCACAAGCTTAAGACCCATTGTAGGTTATTTGTAGCTCTTAAGGGCTGTTTTTATTGAGGTGGATTTTTGCTAGCATTACCAGCACCTCAGAGAGCTTAGTCTAAAAAATGCCCCATGGGTAGTGAAGAATAGCCAATGAAACTGCACCACAGGCAAATTAATCAGCACCAATCAGATGACAAGATGGAAATTTGAGCCAATTACCAGGACTGAGAGGTTCCTGTAACTGAACTTGATTGACATCTGCTGCTAAAGAGCACCCAAGTCCAGCACCTGCCTCAATATTGTGAGAGCAAAATTAGAGACTCTTGAGACAGAAAATAAGCACCATTTGAAGGGATGAGAAACTTTACAGATTTCATTGAGTGGCACCAAACAGAAAGGCCCAAGCTGTTGTCAGGTACTCTCTTTCTAATTTTGGTCACATGTTCAGTGACTACAGTTAGGAGCTGATACTCTAGAGTTGCCTTAATGCAGTCACATAAATATGACTTGCAACGGTGTGAAGGCGATTCTTTTATAGATAGGTTGATGGGTGGAAAAGGCGAAAAGCGCAAAAAAAAAATGCTGATTAGCTTGTTGTCATGTTCATATTAAACAAGCGAGAATGAGAAAAGTACGTCCCTCTTAGCCAAAGGGGGTAAATCTAAATATTAAAAACGATGATGAAAAAACAATAAAATTCAAATAAAAAATATTAATCTTTATAATATAATAACAATACCTGTAATATCAACGTTGACAGTAACAATAGCAATTGTAATAATATTGATAATAGATCAATAATAATTAGGATCATCAAATTCACTTAAGGAGGGGTAGCTATGGAAATCCCTCCCACGTTGGAGAGAGCAAGAGCACCATAGACAGCGTGTCCATTTGGGGAGTTCCCAAACTGCTGCCAATATTTGAGGTAAATGAAAAAAAAGTGCCCCTTCCTTTTTTCTCCCTCCCTTGTGGTGACCTGAGAGAGGTGTTAGAGCTAGAAGAAGGGACGCAAATGGTAAAGGAGTAAGATTCATGATCCTTA
The DNA here is from genome assembly GCF_025860055.1 of Xyrauchen texanus. Classification (NCBI taxonomy): domain Eukaryota; kingdom Metazoa; phylum Chordata; class Actinopteri; order Cypriniformes; family Catostomidae; genus Xyrauchen; species Xyrauchen texanus. Next base: position 52,164,691 of record NC_068278.1, on the reverse strand, counting down.
TTTCTTTTCCCTTATCTGGCTCCAGGGAGCAACAGTCTACGAGTGTTCACACAAACCGACTGTAAGGGCCAGTGAGGTGTGTGGACGGGTAGGGTGAAACATTGACTATGGTGGTGGTATGCTGTGTGGGTGCCATCCGTGTCACCACACCATCTCGTTTGTCCTTGGTCTGTCCTGGGGATGGGCTTGCTGATCCAGCCGCCCACTTGCGCTTCTTCCCATAGGCCTTAATTTCATCTTGGGAGAGACCCAAAAGAGCTGCTTCTTGTTGCCGCTGTCGCGCTCGCTCAGCTAGGAGTTTCATCTTGGCCTCCCACAAAGCCAAGCCATGGCAGGGCTGGTTAAGGTTCTTGTGCTGGTAGAAGACCAGGGAAATACGGCTTGGGTGGGTACGGTCAGGCTTTTTAAGTGGTGTGGTAGCATGAAGCTCCCGACGGGCACATTCAATCAAGACAGAGCCATGAGCAGGGGCCACTGCTACTCCTCCAATGTTAGGGTCCAAAAAGTTGTGCTCGCTGTCTGACCACACCTCTTCCTCTTCAGGGTCATGCTCACTCTGGGCCTCTGCCTCACTGTCCCAGCATGCCTGCCCATTGGATCTCTGCAGTGCATCAGGGAACAAGCGACCCTCAGGAGCCGGAGACAGTGTGCTGCCTGCTGCGTAACCACCCCCAGATTTCCAGGCTTTCTCCTGCAGTCCTAGAGGAGCAGAGCCACAATTCTCACCTGCATATGATAGGATTTTGTCAGGGAAAGCACCAGTAGGGTTGTCTTGCCTAAGACCACCAGCACCATAACCAATAGGACCATAAGGACCCCATGCCTTAGGTTGTGGACTTGGGGCAGGGCTATCCCACTGTCGTGGGGTGGACGGGTGTGGAGAGAGAGCAGGGGAAAGACCTGCGTTTATGGATGGGGAGGGAGATGGGGCAGGGGATGACATTGGAGTGCTAGGGTGGGGATAGGAATTCCACTGTTGCTGCTGTATATACTGGGGGTGCTCATGTTGGTGTCTGTGTTGCTGGTGGAGCCTCTGCTTATCTGAAGTAAGGGGAAAATTTGCTGAACTTGGCCTGTGGTTTCCTTCCCAGCCTTTAGAGACTAGGCTGCCATTTGGCTTGTGCCCAGGCCAGCCTTCAGGCTTTGAAGTGGTATTGGGAGTGCTAGGGCAGCTCTGACCTTGCTCATCTGATCTGCCATCATATAGTGGCACATCCATAGGCTCCTGCTTAATTATGGGTGTTGAGTAATGTGTCTGTTCAAGTGACACTGATGGTGTACGACTGTGTGGAACAGGCGACTGTGAAAAGTCTGATGGGTGTGGGTAGCCTTGAATGGATGAATCACTTATTTGTTGCTGTGTCTGCCCATATTGGTTTGAATATGGCTGTGCTATCTTGGCTTGGAGACTCTGAACATCTGGCTTCTGGTCAAATGATGTGGCAGGGGGTTCTCCAGCTTTTACCCAGGCTTCATTACCATAACTCAAGAGCTCAGGAGGAAAAAGTGCATTTGGAGGGTAGTTGTAGTATCCATATCGCATGGCCTGGAGGTTAGGGTGAAAGCCATTGATGGGGCTCTGTGCAGGAGGTTGGCTGTTGTTAGGGATGCAACCTCTTGCATAGTTACAGGGGTAGGAGAATGAACTGTTCATGCTGTGGGGATCTGGTGTTGCCTTGCCGTTCCCAAGTGCTGGGTAGCCATGTATGGCACCATTGAAGGGCTGGAAGCGGTCAACAGGCTCTTTTTTGATGGTGGGCTTCACCTCCTGTTTTGGAATAGCTAAAAAAAAAAAAGAGTAAAATATATGATAAACTTATCATCCCTAGTTATTGAGTGCCAGTTTCAGAAGCTTAGTGCTCAGGTCAGTGCATTATTTAAATGTAAAATATTAAATAAAAAAATAAAAACCCTCTATTTTAATGGTAAATTCTATTTAAATACTGGCAAATGAATCCTCTCTAATGCAGCTTAAAGCCAATGTGCCCCCTCCTCAGTTAATTACATGGCTAATCCTTTACCCTAACCTGCAATTAATATAACTAACAACTTTTAGTTGTAATTGTACATATGGAAATCGAGAAAACTGAGATTTAACCACTGACCTTTATTGCCTTGCTGAAGGTAGGGTGAATCTGCATGGTGCGTCTCCATCTTGATAGTCTTCTCTGGGGTTTCTGCAAGCTGCAGTTTCTTGTTCTTCTTCTCTGAAGCGGCCTTTTTGGCCTCCATGCGACGCTGCCGGCAGGATTTAGCAGGTTCTGGAAGTTTCCTAACCTCTCTACGGAAGTTAGCAAGCACCTGAATGGCTCCTGTTTGCATTTTTAGGCGCTGGTTCTCCTCGCTACCATTTTCATCCGTTAGAGAGATCTTGTAGAGCGGAAGCACATGCAGCTGCTCATCATCTGGGATCGTGCCCACTGAGCGATTGTCCTCTTTTGTAAAAGTGCACACCTGATTGTAACAATATAAAGAAACATAAGGTTAAAGTAAATACTGTAGCACTAATTCTACCATATAGTTCACACATTATTGTACACAATAAAGTTGAGAACACTAATATAAATTCTAGAAGTGAATCTTGAGACTACTCAAATAACGTACCACAGTACAGCCATTGTGGAGGTTATGCTGGTCTTTGTGAGCATGGGCACAGAAATCCATGCATGCAGTGACTCCGGAAAATGGCCGTCCTTCCTTCAACCCCAGCCGACAGTCTGAAGCAATGTTCTCACTAACACACTGAGGAGCAAATAAAATATATTTAGTGTAAATTAAAACTAAAAAAATTAAAAGGCCATTTAGATTTCATTTATTTCTTAAGCATTTAAAAAACAAATTGTTGATGCACTTTTTTGTTGATCTACTTGCTATGTAATTCAGTTCTATACGTAACAAAGTTTTAATCACCTGAAACCCCACCAAACATACAAGTCCAAATTCACACATTCTAATTTCCACAAAATCAGTTTGGTTTTAATATGATTAAATTACACAGTTCTGTCAGGACAGCTTTTCTATTTTGTGTAGTGATGAACTTTTAATAATTCAAACCTGGTTACTGTAGGCCTGGGGAGCAAGTTGATTATACAGAGGGGCCACGTGAGTGGCCAAGTTTTGGAAATTATCCCTGAGATAGTCCTCCTGCACAAAAATATAAACATTTCAAATTAGTTAACATGGGCTATCATGCATAGACAATTAAATATGAACAAGAAAATGTCAAATGCATTTGTTTTATATTTCTGTTCATCCACTTGTAGTAATTAATTGTAAATAAATATAGCAGTGAATGTTACACTGACAAGTCAACATTATTGAAACTTGACTAATTTTCATGTATAATTTTACAAGTGCATTCAGAAATGACCACCATTAACATTCTAATTTTAGGTTTAACAAACCTCTTTGGGGTGTTCTCCCTGCAGTCTGAACTTGCGAGGGGTTTTGCTTCGAGCGTACTTGCATCCATTGAAGTACATACTCCAGGAGCAGCCAAAAGAGAAGGAAGCGCCACATTTATCTGGGTCCTTCCCTTGGCATGCACAGGTTCGACTGCAAAAGGAATCCACCATGCAATTAATTAGTGGTCAATATAAACTATTACAATAGTTACATACTTTGAGGCATTTTGCTGTAGCCACATCTTAACTCTTTCCCCGCCAGCGTTTTTAAAAAAAAGTTGCCAGCCACCGCCAGGGTTTTTGACGATTTTCGCTAAACTTTAATGGCCCGCAGAATATTTTCTTCCATGAATATATGAAGATGCTATATATCACAATAAAGATCTGAGCCTCTGCTTTTAGGCAAAAAAACCGATTTTATTTTATCTTCATTTGTTCTTTTTTTATTGCGACTTGAACAGAGGTCGGTTTTGTCAAAAAAAACAACATTTCAGACAAAAAGCTGATAAAAAGGCATGTTTATGTCTGATATTTTGAGCTTCTCAATACTCCACTTCTTCATGTTTGAGACGATCGCAGTCTGTTTCTTTGATCAAAGAGTTGTGTACTCTTTCAAAACATGCGCAGGGGTCTTCCTTACCGTATAACACCTAAAACACGGAAACCCGGAAAATTCTGTGTTTGGCGGGGAAGCGTTTTTTTCATAAAACACGGAAAATTCCGTGTTTGGCGGGGAAAGAGTTAAGAGAACTGTGCCTTACATGATCACATACTGCAAGTGTGTGTGATTAAACTGCATTTATAAGAGGTTCTTTGAGCGAAATCATGTGAGCACACTTGCAGTGGCAGAGTGGTAGGGCAGGTTGAAGCTGCAGTTCTCACCACAGAGTTAAGCAAAGGTGTGGTGCCGGCCTGCAAGTTACCCAATCCCATCCCCTCCTCTTTCCCCAATAATTCCTGTTCCCTTATTACTGCATCTCTTGAAGAGGAAAAATAAGTGGTGGTGGAAACTCACCCGTCATTGAGTCCACAGCGGCGGCTGGTGGCGTTGCCGTATTTGGTGATTGTTTCTGTGAGTTCTCGATACAGTTTATCTCCCAGAGCATGAGGCACACCTTCCCAGGCCAGTATGACAACAATAATGACAGTATTGGCACAGTGATGCCCAGGCCGTTGCTTCACCAGACATAATAATTTCTCTGCCTCACTGCTGCGACGAATAACCTACAGAGAAAGCCCGTCAGTAATGATGAAAGCATAATAAAGTTCAGACCATCATAAGCTGTCTTTACTCTGCAAAAATTTTCCAAAAGCTGCATCTGAAGTGACATATATACCATGAGTAAATAAAGGTGCATTAACACACTGTTTAATGCTGCTAATAGTGGCATAAATGCCTTAACACATAAATGAGAATTGCATAAATAATGTAAATAAACAGTATGCTCTCTCATAACAACTACAAGTTAAAAGCTACTTTGATGCTGCACTTCATTTACACAGAACCAAAGCAGCATCAGAGCAGCCTTTGGCACTAGGTGCTTAGAGCAGCCTTAACTTGGCTCTGTACAGACACATATAGATGCTCAATTGTGTTCACTGCAGCAGGACAAAATTTCAAGAAGAACTTTTCTAGAATCATCATGTTCCCATATGTACGTATTAATTCACAAACCACACAGTGCATGTCAAAAATGGCACGGAAAACATAATTTAGTTTTCAATTTTCTGTTATTACCATGTGGCAAGAGACACTTACCCACTTAGCAATAGGACATCCCTGAGAGCTCTTCCCCTCTCGCCCTGTGTAAACCAACTTCTCAATACGAATGGCTTCACCCTTCTCCCCATACCTGTAATCATAAGACAGAGGTTCAGTGACTGATAACTGTCAAATTACACTGTGATAATGTGACATAAAAATAAAGCCCCAAATCAACTCAAGACACATTTCTGGACTTTATATACTTGACATATCTTTGTGTATAGAATTGAGCAAACAAATTAACAGAATATACAAATATATTTACATGATGGCCAATGATCTCAGTGAACAATCACTTGTCTCCTCAAATTAAACTCTTAGTGGACAGAGCATGACAACAGCATGTGTTAAGAATAAATACCATTCAGCTATAATTGCACAGTCTGGGGGAGAAGCTTCAAAGATTCACAGGGGTGGGCTATGAGGTCAAAGGCCACAAAAGGGTCAGGCTTAGGCTTTAGAAGGCTATAGTCACTCTCTGACAGACAAACAAAGGGGAGGTTCTTACCCTACCCTCCAACCCCCTCTTTTTCCCTGCCCTCTGAAGAGCAGATAAGTAAGGCTATAGAAATAAAGCTACTATGCCCTCAATCAGCACTCATATAAAGCAATGAGAGTGGACGAGTATACCAAAGGTCAGCAAAGGTGGAGCTACTATGTCCTAATGGGTCAAGGAAGTCTGAGCTTCTGTGTGCTTACAGAAGAAATAGGGGTGGCTCCCCGGTGCCCTTTTTGTATTCCTTCCTGCCACTGAATGATCACAGGATCATTCAAGTATTGGTAAAGAAAGTTTTCATAATGTAGGGAATATTTCATTAATTTATCATGTATGAAAAATGTGCATGATTTACACCATATATAGATTGAACATGCTAAAGATATGGACCCAGGGTCCTGGTAGCTCAGTGAGTAAAGACACTGACTTCCACCCCAGGAGTCGCAAATTTGAATCCAGGATGTGCTGAGTGACTCCAGCCAGGTCTCCTAAGCAACCAAATTGGCCCGGTTTCTAGGGTGGGTAGAGTCAAATGGGGTAACCTCCTCGTGGTCGCTATAATGTGGTTCTTGCTCTCAGTGGTGCACATGGTGAGTTGTGTGTGGATGTTGCGGAGAATGGCATTTGCCTCCACACGCGCTTGGTCTCCATGGTAACGCACTCAACAAGCCACGTGATAAGATGCGTGGATTGACGGTCTCAGACGCAGAGGCAACTGAGAATCATCCCCTGACATCCGGATTGAGGCGAGTCACTATGCCACCAAGAGGACTTGGAGTGCATTGGGAATTCCAAAATTGGGGAGGAAAAAAATTAATATGGGCCCTACATGATGGTATACTACCAGTCAAAGGTTTGGATACACCTACTCATTCTTTAATATTTTTCAGATTTTAGAATAATAGTAAAATCATCAAAACTATGAAATAGCATAAAGAAAATTATGGGAATTATGCAGTAACCAATAAAATGTTATCTTATTATTGTAACCTCTTCAAATTAGATGCCCAGATTGCAGCTCTGCACACTTTGGGTATTCTCTCAACTCAACTTTATTTTTATAGCATGCTTTATCAACCAGCTTCATTAGATGCAGAGATTTCAGCCAACTGGACTGTATTTTAAAGAGTATTGAAGGTGTTTTCTTGTATGCTGGGCACTTGTTGACTGCTTTTCCTTTAGTAGTCAGAAAGATGTCAACAAAACTAATTTCAAGCATCTAAGAATTGTAGATTCGTGTTTTTTTTTTTAAATAATGCTAAAAAAACTACAATTCTGTCAAGGGTGTACAAACATTTCAATGGTAGTGTAGTTGTAAAGGAAATGTTGTTTCCTATTGCCATGTGTACCCAATAAAACTATAGGACACTCTTTTTACACACACACACACACACACACACACACACATCTATATATATATATATACACATACATATATATATATACATATATATATATATATATATATATATATATATATATATATATATATATATATATACCCTCTACCCATAAAACCACATCATTTTCATCACTTTAAATACTCTTAATTTCCTCTAAATTTTTCCCTTTCCCTGCAATTCATTCTTTCTGTCTACCCTGTGTAGAGCTGCAGGTGCTCATATTTCCTGTTACTCCTGTTGAATTCTGGGTCAGGAATTCCCTGGGAACAAGATCATAGAGAAAGTTGGTGGAAGGGGTGAAGGGAAAGCAAATGGCAGAAAGGAGGATGAGAGATGCTTATCCTCTGCTGGCTAAGAGTCTATTGCCAGGATCTAACTGCCAGAGCTTCCAAACAACTCTTGCAGAACAATGACATGGTCGCTAGGGAACTCTTAAAGCAAACTATGTGGGGTCAGCAGTATTGCTCTGTGGTTTCTGAGGTTTAATACTTTTTGTGTCAAAGAGTAGCAAAAAATAAATACATTTATTTGTCTGATTGTTAACCATTGTATTTGGACTACATTTTGTGATTTTTTGAATAATCTTCCACTAACAAACTACTAAGAAAGACAGAAAAGGCTACTGCTACAGAGAGGGTAAGCACACTGACATTTACAGGCAACCTTTAATATAGTTTATCCAGCAAAAACTACTATTGTTATAATGGTAAATGAGGAAGAAATCAAACAGGTATACAATTTTAATTTTGTGTGGTTTCCTCTCTGGATCAATATAGACTTGATTTTGGAATTTCCAAATGGCTACATTTATCATAGGTTGTGTTTGCAGACAAAGATGTCTACAAAAAACAGTGTGAACAAGGAGATAAAATAGGACACAATGCGAACGAAGAATGATTAAGAAATCTGAATGCCTTTCACCTCTTTTCCATCAGTTCTCTGACTGCAGCCACGGTTGGCCCAGATCCCAAATGATTGTAATATGGACCCTCATCCTTCTCTAGGATTTGGTCTAAAAGAGAGAAAGAGCACAGGTTAAAACACAATATGGGTTTTATATGGATAGTATGCAGCCATTTCCACATTCTTCCTTTACTGAAAAGAAATGTAGTATTTTTAGTGAGAACAAACTGAACAGGTGCTTGTATGTTTCTAGCTAATAATTGAAATTATTTTAAAAATTAAAACTCATGTATAATAAGATTAGAATGATAGCATGAGGCAGTGCAAATGTTGGTGTGTGTGTTGGGGGGAGGGGCAAATATTGGCTGTGTTCCATTTCAAATTTGTATCCCCTTCACTCGCAAACTTCACTCCATCTCATGGACTCTGATGTACATCACTGCTTATGTTGTGCGAGTGTCCACTACTGGTGGAAGACATGGAATGGGTTTAACTGGAACACTCTTAACCCTTGATCACTCGGAGCATGTTGAAGGCTGAAGTCAATTTGTGGACTCATTTATAGATTTTTTGCATCTGAGAAAATCGTTGATTGATTTCAGAGGCTTATATATAAATCTTGTATATTTATATATATTTTTTCATTAGAATAAATTGTTAGAAGAATTAATTAAGATTTACACAAATTAAAATGTTAACATAACAAATGAACACATAGGCTATAACTATGTGATAAACAGTTTAAGGTAGCTACAAGTATTATGCTGTTAAATCTCAATATTTTCTAAACTGCTTAATTGACCTAAATTTATTTCCATCATACATTAGAGTTTTGTGGGGGAGAGGTTTATGAAGTGCAATCTGCTGTCACGTCACAAGTTGCACTGTGGGATATGGAGCGGTCTGAAGCGTATATCATAATTAGGCTCGCTTCCTCGGTCAGAATCGAGGGGTTGAGGATCTGCCAACAGAAACTTTCCTCGCTCACTTAATGAAGTGGCACGGACTTCCAAAATGGCGGTGGATATTTCCCCGAGGGGAAGTGTTTAGGGGAGTTAGCGAATGGATGTTAAAAGTAAAGTGGAACCGAGCCATTGTCTGGAAAAGAGGCAACCTAAGGTCACACTACACTGTGTATAGTGTGTATTGTAGGGATAAAGGCATGTCTTGAGTTAGGAAATGATTTGTGCTTCCTCAAGTCTTATGAAAAAAGTAAAGAAAAACATGTAGTGGCTACTTACTACCAGCTTACTCAACACGGTGAAACACCAAGAATTGGAGGTATGAGGATAGAAAAAAAAGGGGGGAAAGCACTGTGCATAGAGAAACAGACTAGGAGACAGAAATTCAGATGAAGATAATTTAAAAGATATATTATAGATATATTATTTTATTTTGGCACCATTATATATATTCAGGGCTTATTTGATTGTGCTTGTTAATATGAAATGGCACTGGGTGTTTCCCTGTGGTGTTGAGTGTGCTATAGGGATTCACTATGGAAACTTCCCTTCTATTGCCCTTTGCTCTTAGTAACAGTCAACTTCCAACAAGTGTTCAGGCACAGCCTGCTACTTCTGAACAAACTTCAAATAACAAACTTTGATATTTGGCCAAAAAAAATATCAACATTTCCACATCACACTGCAAGTTAATTTTACTGGATATAGCCTATACAGTGAATAAAGTTGATGCATATGTCTACAAAAAAAATGCTTTAACAAAGTCTCAAAACTGACAGTTTTCTCACAGTTCACTTATGACCAAAACCACCTAAAAGGACCAAATAAGAGATGCAAGGGAAAAACAGAGAGGTTGCTGTACATGTATTCTCCCCCTGTCCTCCCTACTCTCTCCATTGTGGCTGCCACCTCTGCAGAAACTAGATGTACTCACTGTACCAATAGCCTGAACATAGACAGAAGGCCCTGCACTGCACTGGCCCAAAGAATTACAATGGGCTCTTTTCTTTAAACCTATTGTTCCTCTGCAAGAGGCACAGAGAACAGACTGCGGAGTAATGCATGGGCCCCTGGTAAAGCATGCATTCTCAGACATGGCCCAACACTACCCCAAGCAATGTGCTGATGCAGAAATGTTGTGTTGTGAGATAAACATTTGTGGCTTCCTAAAGATAAATGTGATCCATATTACAATCTAATGGACAATATTAACCTAACTGCACTAAAGCTAAACTATATTATAACATAGATTGAGTTTAAGAAGGCCTGTGATTTAAATAAAACATGAAAGTACAACAATACAATTCTTCAGGCCTCAAGAGGTGTGGTTTGGCTAAGCAGCTCTGATGCTAGAAAGCTATCTTTCTTCAAGTCCGTTGGTACCATAAGTAGAATAGATGGGGATATGGTGTGTTGTGCAATGTTGTGATGTGAAAACATCAAAAGCTCAGATTGTGTTTCTTTAAGTTTAAATGATCTTTGTCAATATGTGTATCCTTGACCTGCTTTCAGCCCCATAGTGTATAAGGAGGGCTGGAATTTCTTGCTTAATGCTCTCGAACTTACCCACACAGTCACAGGTGGGAAAATCAACTTGGGCATCTTTCACAGGTGTATCCAGCAGGCTCTTGGTGGGAGTGTCTAGATAGCGCAGCGGTGACTCGAGAAAACCTTTAAGTGAAGGGGAGGCAGGGAAGATATCCTTGTTGGGAGTATCCAAATCTTTATCTTCTCCATCTGCAGAGAAGCACGCAGTTGTGGAGAGCACGGTCACGCCACCAGATGACTCAATTTTCATACGCTTTGTTGGAGGGGTGAAAGGTGTGATGAAGGGCTGATGTCGCTCCAGTACTGCCCCCTGAGGAACAGACAGGAGCTGTCCAGGTTTTACATCCACCTCACATTCCTCACTTTCCTCTTTGACACTATAGAGCTGCTCAGATACTAATGGTGTTTCTTCCTTCACTCTCTCAGTCATCCACTTTTGATGTTCATACATGGGCTCAGACTCAGTGGTAGGAACAGGAGGGCAGTTATTTGGCTGCTTTGGGGATGGTGACTCATGTCTGGCTTGTCCTGAGTTTGAGTTTGGTTGCGACTCGGTCACCACTGGCTGAAATGTGCCATGCTCTGGGGTCTCTGCTGCAGAAGCTGAGGACATGGTGTCCCCAAACTCCTCCTCAAACTGGCGAATCAGATCTTCAAATTTTGGATCTAGGGTACTGAGGCCAGTCAGAGAGGGAGAAGACTGTGTAGTAGATGTTTGAGGTCTGATACTGGTCGTTGGGACACTTTCATTTGACCTGGCTGGGCCTGAACAAGCCATCACCTTCTGGTTGGATGGTGCTCTGACAGATACAGGGGTAGAAGACTGAGTGTTTTCAGATATGGGTGCACTACTGCTATTTGAAGTGGATTCCTGAGATTGGGCTGGAGCTGGGTGGCTCTCAGCCACCTGAGAGGGGGGAAGCCCATTTTCCATGCCTGGTAAATATGGAGCAAGCTGGCATAGGGATGGTGCATACCCTGGGGTGATGAGTGGAGTTTTTGATATTGTAATCTGGTTGTGTGGGAGAAAAGTTGGTTGTGAAGCTTTCTGTTTATGCTTCTTGATAACAATCTGTTTAGGTTTTGGAAGAGGTGGGCCCAATGGACTATATATCCCACCAACTGGGTATTTTAGAAGAGGAAAACTTTGAGCACTCTTTTTCTTTTTTGGCTCTTTGTGCTCCTGCTTGATGGTTACTGGAGTCTCTGGCAAAGTCTGTGGCCACCATTTGCGGAGGTTCTGACAAGCCATTGGGGCTAATGGACTGAAGGCTGGCGAGTTAGAGAAGAGGTTGCGTTTATGGTGAAGGTGCTGCTGTAGTGCTGCCTGAGTTGAGTGCCTAATGGAGGGTGAAAACTGCTGACTATGGAACTGCTGCTGGCCATTTACCATCCCTTCTTTGCCCATGACTAGACACCCTGATCCCGAGTAATCCTTTGTATCCACCTCCTGCTTGATGTGAGGCACCCCAGTAAGGCTGCCCTTGCGACCATCTTGAAGGCTGAGTTGAGGGAGTGGAAATTTGAAGGCTGAGTTGGTGTACTTTCCACCAGTGTCTCCAAGGAGCTGCTTCAGCTCAGACACTGGGTCACTGCTGCCATGGGATGGGTTTACAAAATGAGGCTGGGATTCAGAGTTCATCATCCATGAGTTCTGTGGGGAGCTTTTCTCACAGCTTCCAGTTGTGCCCTGCTGCTGGGGTCGGGGGTTAAGGGTTGAGGAGTGGAGGCCTGTAAATGGGGACTTTGAGGATGGGTACTGGGTAACATAGTGAGATGAGCTTGGCATAATGTTAGTTGCAGAGGTATCACCCTGAGACTGAGGCTTCTGCTGCTCCCATGACGATGGGTCCTGTTTAGGGTAATTTCCAGGATGGATGGAATGTGGCGTAGCAGAGGAGGACGAAAGAGGGCCAGGGGATGAAGAGACAAATTGTGGCTTACTCTGGGGGTAGGAGGTTGGCAAATGATGATGGTTATTTGCAGGTGAAAACTCACCTGAAGGAACAACAGTTTGTGGGATAGTAGCAGACAGCTGTGTCAGGGCCTCAATTGCAATAGCTGTTTGCAAGCTAACATTTCTCTCCTTGGCTATGGATAGAACACTGGGGGAACAGGGAATAGGTGCTGGTGGGCCAAAGGGTCTTGGAGCTGAAGGCTGGTTAACAGAGGGCTGTGGATTTGTGTCTTGCTGACATAAGGGGTTACTTCCACATTGTTGAGGTTGGGATTGAGCATAACGATGCTGTAAGTGTGGCTGTGGAGGAGCATCAGAAACCTTATAGGACCCTTTTTCCTGACAATTAGTCACCATTTTGATTTGCTTTTTCAGCCACTCCAGGTAGTCAGGGCAGTCTGGGCCATCGCAATCACAGTTAGGTGGCTTGTGGCCATCACGGGCCTTGCTCAGTGCAGCCTGAAGAGTGTCTAGATCTTCAGTAGGAAAAAACTCACCATCCACACCTTTCTGCCTGGCCTTTTCACCTCCATTAGACATCTCCTGGTTGAACCTTTCATACAGCTGAGCTGTAAGAGTCGGGGAAGGTTGATGAATGCTGTAAGGGGCCAGTGACCCTACAGTGGCAGAAAAGGCCACCAGGGTCCTTGCATCTTCCATATCCACATCATTCACTTGTGTGCTGGGGTTTCGGTCACTCCAAGCACCCTGTTGAGATTCAAGATTCGTCAACTTTCCAGCATGCTCAGAGCCCCAGCCTCGTGTCTGGGAAATAACTCTAGGTTTTATGTGGTGGCTGTGCTGGTGTTGCTCCCTGGCCACGTCTCCACCGCCCTCATCACAAATATTTTCTTCATTTGTTGCATGTTTGCTTAGCCCATTAGATAGTTCCTTGTCTAACACGCCTTCTTCTAGGCGGTCATGGGACTCAATTTCCATCTGGCCTCTTCCTCTGGGGCCATCCACTGAACCCACCACAGAAACAGTCTGTGAGAGACAGAAATACACAGTTAATTGACAATGCTTCAACAAAATGGTTACATGCATACATAGATGTTATGAAACAGTTCATTTATTCAACACTCTGTTGCTACATCCATTAGATTGGCTGTGATATGTAAAGCATTGATTACATCATCCAGAAATGTAAAGCAAATATTGTTTAAATCTATTCATTGCAGACTTATTCTAACAAACAACGTGCATTTTGCGCTAGAAAAATGACAACCCTTGACCTCTATTATACCTAGATGACATATTCTGACCTGTTGGACTGACCAGTTCATATTCATATATTCATATATAGTTGGACTGACCAGTTCATATTCATATATTCTGACCAGTTCAACTGTCTCATACAAATACATCTTGGTATTCTCTGTAAAGTTGCTACCTGATCTGAGAGATGACTATATGATACTTTTTCCCATGGAGATTATTGTGTGTTATGTTCTTCTCCTGCTCTCTCTATCTTCTTCCTCTCTGCTCTCAATCATTTTTTTTAGTTACCTTAACATGGCCATTGGTTACTGCCGTGTTGTATACTTGGCCATTTAGCGAACACCGACTGCAGTGTATTCTGACTAAAATAACATTCGCTTAAGTACCTTTCTGAAGGGCAGAATGGAAACTGCAACCAGTTCAACTGTCTCATGCAAATACAAACCCATATTTACAATTATAATATAGCTGGTAATACCTATGTCAACATACTGAGAATGCAGTCCTGATTTTCAAAAATCCTTTCTATCGGTCTTTGGAATCTATATTGTGTTTTTTTCTTGTAATTGTTCATTTAATGTGGAAATTGTGAGCTTGCATATTTGTCAATGAATGAAAAAATATGTATTACACCTTTAGTGATGTATTTGACAGTGTATGAAATGAAACCTGTTTGCTTCACATATGGGAACTACAGAGGTCTTTGTCCATGATGGCAAAGCATATCTAAGGAAAGAGGACCTTGTGGTGTTTGTTTAAAGAACACATTAGTGCAACACATCCTTAAATGCAATTTCAAAAGCACAGGTCTCTATACAAATTAAACACCTATTTAAAACTAATCTGTCAATTCAGATGTCTGAAGCAGTAATTCTGCATATACATCTACACCATTTGAATATTTCAATGTATATACAATAGGGTAGGGAAGTGTAACGCATTCATTTCTGCAATTAAACGTTTTTTAACACGTTAGAAAAATGAATGCAATTAATGCGCTACCTGTTTTTTTTTTTGTTTTTTTTACATCCTGAAACTTCACTCATTTTTTCCCTTCTCCCTGTGGCTAAAAATTGGCATATATACATTTGAACATGCTTGACTCGACTGCACATGCAAGAAAATAAATGGATTGTGTGGAGCAGTGCACGCATATTCAATACGCATGTCGCATAAAAAAAAAAAACACTAGCAGATTTATTGTATTGAGAATGGAGACTTCATCCGCAAGAGGTGAACAAGGAATTGGAGAAATATGGGCAGGCTCGGTATCTCTTAGCATCACCTGAAAATGCTCACTTATTTTCATCTGAACCAGTGTCAAAAGAAAAACCGTGCGATAGAGGCTGATGATGTTCAGCAAGCTGCAGCCAGGTATACTTGTAGAGACTGAATGGCAACTAGAGAAAATAACGCGAGATTTTCAACTTCAACTAATTAAACTTCAGCATTCAATGTTTTATATCTGTACCGTAATTTCCGGACTATAAGCCGCAACTTTTTTCCCACGCTTTGAACCTCGCGGCTTATACAATGACGCGGCTAATATATGGATTTTTCCCGCTTTCAAATTTTATATATAAAAAAAAAAAAACAAAACAAAAAAAAAACATTCTGTGACGTGCTCAGTTTTTTGGCAGCGTGAAGCTTTCATTAGACCAATGAAATTGCCGAACGGGTTAAGGTCAAAACAACTTTTTTTGTTTACTGTTTAGATTAAATCGATTGTGCTCAAACTTCCCATCATTCTGATTACGGTAGTAATTTTGTCACCCTCACCATGGCAAAGACATGGAGAAACGCATATGATGCTGCTTTCAAGTTGAAGGCGATTGATCTGGCTGTTGGAAAAGGAAATAGAGCTGCTGCACGGGAGCTTGGTCTTAATGAGTCGATGATAAGACGTTGGAAACAGCAGCGTGAGGAATTGACTCAGTGCAAAAAGACAACTAAATCCGAGGCTATTCAACTCCGAAACCGAAGGAGATTACTTCAGTGGTTTCAGTGCACAGGACGAGGAAGATAGTGACCAATGACTTTCTTGGTAGGCTACTGTTTACTGCAAATGTTTTATTACAAGCCGTGTGTGGCAGCGGGCGTGGTCAAGCGCCCGTCCGGAGAGAAAAGCTGTAAGGGCGCTTACACCTGCGCTTAAATTATGTCTAACACCGGTGTCTAATTTCAAGTGCCCTGCTTCACGTGTCCTTCTTGGGAAAACAGTCACACGGGCACCAGTGTGACAGTTTTCAGCAGGGCACTTGACGTTCCAGGTAAGGCTTTTAATGGCCACAGCAATGTTTACAATCAATTTTATAAAGTTTCTCAATTCTTCTATGCGCCAACACTAGACTGACGTGTGTCACTCTCTCAGCTCTGTGGCTGCTGCCTTTTATGCCGCTCTCCCCATGCTTACTGAAATTAGACACCGGTGTTACACATAATTTAGCTCAGGTGTAAGCGCCTTACCGCTTTTCTCTCCGGACGGGCGCTTGACAACGCCCCGCTGCCACACCGTGTTTCAGTATTTATTTTTGTTACAAGTCGTGTTTCGTTAAAGCCTATTTATTTTTGTTACAAGTCGTGTTTCGTTAAAGCCTATTTATTTTTGTTACAAGCCGTGTTTCGTTAAAGCCTATTTATTTTTGTTACAAGCCGTGTTTCGTTAAAGCCTGAGTAAAGTTCATTTGTTTCAATGTACCGGTAGGCACCTGCGGCTTATAGACAGATGCGGCTTATTTATGTTCAAAATAATATTTTATTTAAAAATCAGTGGGTGCGGCTTATATTCAGGTGCGCTCAATAGTCCGGAAATTACGGTATGTATAATGTACATGTATAGTCTCTAATAATGCATATGCTATGTACACTTAAGTTTATCTTGCCAATAAAGTTTAGTATGTATTGAATCTGCCCATTTCATAAAAAAAGTCCACTGTAAAATGCTAGAAGATTTTGCCAAACTTTTAATTACAGCATGTCTACTGATTTAATGGGATGCATACATATACTGTATCCAAGATTTATACATGTAAAAATAAGACTAATTAACTCTATACTTTGTCTCAAAAGATTCATGATTTATTTTAATTAATGAAATATGTACATGGTAAAATTATTTTATTATAGGTTTATTATAATGTATCATGTACCATGATTAATTGCGATTAATCACAGAAAACACTTTTTGTTCAAAAATATTGATAGATTCACAGCCCCAATATACAATAGAGTTGTAATTATACTGAAAATGTGTAAACCAGTGAAGGGTGGACACATAGGTTTCCACATGTCAATTTCACTTTAAGAGCATCCAACTAACCAAAAAGCTCAATAACTAAATGTGTGAATATGTCTGTACCTCTCTTTTTGTGTTTCCATTCTGACAGACCTTTTAATAGGTTCTAATGATGGACAAGTTGTTCAGACTCTTTGAATTCACCTTCTGTGATTGGTGTCTGGTTGGACCCCCATGAGGCTGTGTGCCAGCCACTTAGAAGACTGTGTGTGTGTGTATGTGTGTGTGTCTTTCAAAAGCATGTGTCAGACAAGAAGTGTGAGCTAGAACCCCACTTACCAACACCGGCCATGCATCAACTCTTAATGTTTTTTTTTGGTTTCGTTTTTTTAACAAAACAAAAAGGCTCTTTTTCCTCTTTTTAATTATAAAACAAACACCCGCATAGTATACACACTGACACAAAAAACTCACAACATAGTGTAAGTGTCATCTCGAAGTTCACAAGAATACACTTAAAGGCATGAAGCACTTACTGGGAGTCTGTATTTTAAACAGTTAATTATATAAGCAATACAAGATGTATTCTGAATTCTTTGGATAGGTTACATATATTTTCCATACACCTGCAAACACAAACCTGTCTGACAGCAAAAAGCACGTGCTTAGGCAATTATCTAAGGCGTGCCAGGACTTCCATCGCTGCCAGAACTCTCTTAAAGACAAATAGAGCTACTACTACTACCAAAACACTAACACACCCGACCAGAAGAGACTGCAAAACCGGTTCTGCTGAGAAGTGTGAGCTGCACTCTAAACTCAGTGTGCTGAACCAAGGACATATGCCATATCTATGTCTCCGGCACTACATGCAAATAGCAGCTGTGTTGAGGGGTTGGCAGCACAAAGGAAAACGAGAGTCTGGATGGGTTTTAAACCCTGGTTGTAGACAGCTGAACACGATAATACACACAACCCCCACCACCCCCTTTGCGTCCCTCCCATACTCCCCTGTCTATCACCATCAAAATACAATGACAAGTCAAATGGAGAGAATTAAACAGATCGACATATACTCACAGTGGTCTAGTTGTCCCAAAAAGGCTGCTGGAGAGACAAAGGTAGGAAATGTGGATAGGAAATTGCATGGAATACGGCTTTTGCAACAGTGCCAAAAAAAGAAGCCAGCCGGTGGAAATCCACGATGGGTTCCTTTCTTTTCTCTTTCTGTCTTTCTTTCTTTCTCTCCCTCTCTTCTCAATCAGCCAGGCAGTGCGGCACACGGACGCACACACTCGCACGCAAACACTCTGTCATACACACCTCCCCCAACACACACACTTGTTCTCTCTGTTTCTCTTCCTACCGCCACAGTCGCTTCTCTCTTTTTCTCTCTCATTATGTCTCTCTGCTCCTCCCTTCCCCTTTTTTCAATATTCTCCTTTTTCTTTCTGCTTTTTGCATTTGCAGTCTGCTTTGCCTTACAGCCCCCACCCCCCTCTCTCTCTCTCTCGCTTGTTCACTCTGTCCCCCTCCCTCGTTTTCTCCCTTCCTTCTTTTTCCTCCTCCCCTCCTCTTTTCTGTGTGTGCAGAGTGAGAGAGGCCATTATCTGAGCCACACTGGGCACGTACGATGGAATGGTGGAGCGGGCAGGAAATACAGCTGCTGCAGAGTGGCTGGATACAGAGCGAAATAAAGGGCCGTATAAACAAACATATATCTTATGAACAGGAAAGATGCATACAGAAACCAAAAATAGCAACTCTTTAATATTTTAGAGGTGTTTCTGTGTAATTTTCTTTGTTCGTTCTGAGCAGCGTATCCTGAGTGGTTCCATAAGATGGAGGCTGCAGCAGTTAAACACTGACAGTCTACTAAGTGCACTTAATGGAAGCTGCTGTCTAAATGACTTAGAATAACATAAATAAAAACAAGGAAAGGGAAATGAGCGGCTCCAATCTATTTATTCCGGCCAATATAAAATAATGCTTTGCTGTTTACAGTTGTTAAAGTATGGCACTGATTTTAATTTTTATCACAAATAGATGTTAGAATGGAAATGTTAGAGAGACATGCTTACAGACAAAACATACACATGTGCTCTCCCACTACTACGTGAAAGATTAAGCAGTGAAAGGAACAAGTCTTCCATAATATATAATCTATATTAAGTATATACACATGGCACTAGATATGAGTGCTCTTATAGAGACTACAGATATAAGAGTCAAGCACCAGCAAACGAGTGAAGAATGCGAGGAACACAGGATGTGAAAGGGTAAGCACAGCGGCTGTGAGAGGAGCAACCGCAAGGTACAGCGAGGTTGACGGGAACCGCAGAGATATAGGAAGCACAAAGTTTTGAGGGAAAATAACAAACAATCGGCACATAACGCACTGGCTTTTAAGCACAATGTTGCTGCAGATAAACTAGTTTGACTTGTCGATGATGTTTCTGCTCGGAAGTGAGGAAGAGATATGAGGTGCTTGCAGGGATACAGAAGAAGCGAATGCTCGGATGAGGCACTCCGGGGAAGGGAAGAGCAGAAGATGTTGAGAAAACGATAGTGAGTGTTCGGTGTGAAGGACAAGAATTTTCTATCAGTCTCGCTCTAAATCATGCTCTTGTTTTCCCTGTTCCAAAGCAATCTTGTGTTTTCATTCCAGCCTAAACGCCGCTCCTTCGTTTCCTAGCTTCTCAGCTTGGTCTCTGTTTCTCTCCTTTATTTCTGGGAATCTTTCTATCGCTACCTCTCTTTTTCTCTATTTCCCCCTCTAACAAGTCCTCAGCTTCTTTTTGTATTCGTGCGGTTTAGAAAGGAAAAACATTGCAATCATCTCCAATTGTTGCCAGAATGCCACTCCACAGAATCGGTCTTACGTCCTGAGCCAGCGATTGCATGCGAGTAAGTAATGTACAATTTATATTAAACCACATAACCCTGTGCTATGTAGTTAAATTTGCGAAGCTCTCATCTTGTCATTTTTCTTTCTGATTAAGGGTATTTCTCTCTCGCTCGCTCTGTTAATTCCTGTCACCACTGTCAACACTGTGAAGGCAAGGCAACACCACGGACAAACACACACAGACCTAAGTCTGAGCGAAGAGATAAAGTGCAATGTCGCTGGCAGAGGAGAAGCGAGTGAATGAGCTAGAGCTCTGGAGAGAGGAAGAATGGAGAGAAGAAACCGTTATGACGTTGCAGTTCCGTCACTAGAATCATTCAACACACTCGGCAATAGAGGGCTGGGCAGATGTGTCATAACACATAATGTAGATGTGCCTACCCCTTACACATGCTCAAGCTCATTTCACTCGCCCACTTATGTGTACTCCCTCACTCCTTTTCAGTGTGACGCAGCAGTTCTTGTGCCCTGTAGTTACCTTACCCTTCCTGTTGCGAGTTAAGGCACATATATGCTGACAGGAGCAAAACTGGAGCTTACATACCCATCGGTTTATTACTACTAGCATTTTTTTTTTACTTTGTGTCTTTGACCTGATTTATCGAGTGAACGGATTGCGCCACTACTTGTTAACACTTCGATAGACGAAAACTGCACCTTTAGACCCAGTTAGATTATATAAACAAAACTAATCTCTACACATATATCAAGAAAAGTTCCAAACCTTCACGTGTCAATTGACCAGAAATAATTTTAAGTGTATTCAGATGTATACATGCAAATTAACACGTAAACAAACTAGTCATTTTCTCCTCACATCAATGAGAGAAAATTATATCAAATGGCACCAATAAGGAGGAGCTGTTAATATCAATGTAAAAAATTATACATACCTGGCCCATTTCATCAGCTTTTCAAACCATTCAGGAAAATCTTAATTTTTCACAAGACATACCGTACAGAGGAAACTTTCCTTTGGCATTACAGTAAAGGCCGGAGATGTCTTGTGTGTTTTACAATATGAGAAAACCCAACCAAGTGAGCCACTATCATCCACAGTGTCACAAGACAGCTGATTACTGATCTGAATACGAGAAATACGGGGGATGTGAAACTAAACATGTTTCAGATAGAGCACGGTAATAAATGGAAAGGTTTGGCATTTCAAAAAGAACCATAAAAATAAAAGGTCACCACTAGATGCTCTTTCAATGGTGTTTTTACTCATCAAACAGCATCTATAAAAGACTAGACATGCAAGG
Organism: Xyrauchen texanus; assembly: GCF_025860055.1. Classification (NCBI taxonomy): domain Eukaryota; kingdom Metazoa; phylum Chordata; class Actinopteri; order Cypriniformes; family Catostomidae; genus Xyrauchen; species Xyrauchen texanus. The sequence continues at coordinate 52,143,627 of NC_068278.1, read as the reverse complement.
TCACACTTATGATATGAGAGTTATTGACCTATTTGTGTGTGTGTAATGCTCTAGACAGGAACAGAAATTGAAATTTGTCACTATGCAGATGCTTTTATACAAAACACCTTGTAGTGACAGTTGCCCTGTAACAACCAAGGCACTGTGTTTGAGGACAAAAGGTTGGTGGGGTAGGATTAGTGAATAGTGATAGACCAATATGTCAGCCAAATTAATTCGAGATTTTCTGCATTAGTTGAAAACCATCACCGATTAATTTTATGTTGCAAGCAAAATCATCACGATAATATTGTGAATATTCACTATATCGCCCAGCTCTTCTCCCCTACAGTGCTTGACAACACACCATATTAAGTGTAAACTTTTAAACAGGATGATTTGGGTAATTCATTTATTTTTATTTTGTGGAATAAACTTAAATATATGTATTGCACCTTCTTCAGGGCAGAACTAAAAAAGTTAATAAAAAAATTAAAAAAACACATTTTATAAAAGTGCTAAACTTTTATAGATTCTGCAAGGCATATGTAAATGTATGATATATTATGTATATATCAGTACTATAGCAATCATCGGCCATCCTAACTATTATATATCACTCAGTATGTTTACATACATCATTATAATCAAGGTACATCATCTGTGTAGTCGAGTTCCAGCAGTCGAGCTACCAGTCAAGTCATTTACAAGTGGGACAGGTGGGACATGTATCTACCACCTTTCATCTTTGCCAATTTTTTCCCCATCACTTTTTTAAATGGCTCTCATCAGGTAAGTGTCTAATGCAGAAGAAACATTTTGTTTGTGTGTAATAATAAGTAATACAGTGCTGGAGTTTATTGTTTATGTTAAAATGAATGTTCGTTGCGACTGTTATAAATGGCGTTAACTGACTGCAGGCCACAATGGTCTCTCGTGCATCCAGGCTTAAGGTGCGTACACACTGCCAGCGACATCGCGCGCAACAGCGACGCAATACCATTCATTTTCAATGCGAGCACAGCGACTTCCGGCGACACGAGCTGTCGCGACCGTTGGCGCTAGATGTGGGCATGTCCAGCGACGCGACAAAGTTGAGAAAAGTTCAACTTTGGAGCGACTAGCGGAAGCGACAGCCAATAGGAGAGACGACGGGAGAGCTCACGTGTCCCTTCTCTCTCTCTCTCTATCAAGACGGATGAAAGGCTAATTCTTGCTGTTAGAAATTTCCCAGTGCTCGATGATATGTCTCTTCCCACGTACAAGGACATTTTTAAGAAAAATACTGCGTGGAAAGGTGTATCTGAGATCGCGGGATTTTATGGACCCAGAAAGACCGGCATTTGCATTTTCAGCCGCAGATAAACAGCCGCTATGGCAAACAGCACGCCTTGTTTCTCATTCATCTTTGATATAAAGCATTTTATGTACTGATTCCATTTATATTTAGTCTTTTCCCTCCAAAATGTTTGTTTTTAGTGGCAAGAAAAGAGATTCGCTGTCAACAGCAATGGAATGACATCCGTGAATGTTATTTATAAACGTTACTAGGCAACCAGTAGTGGGAACACCCACTAGCGACTTCACCGCCAGCCACTGGCGACTTGCAGCGACAAAGTCGCTGGCAGTGTGTACGCAGCTTTAGAGCGCATGCTCTACTCGCTCTACTTTTGAGCCACCCAACACATCAGACTAAAGCATTTAAATAAGACTTTTAGAAAGAAATTATAATAAAACAAAAACTAGAAATTACATTTAAATTTTTTAGTCTGACTGAAATCAAACTTTTTTCTCTCTCTCCTTTTCTCCCCAATTTGGAATGCCAAATGCGCTTCAAGTCCTCGTGGTGGGGTAGTGACTGGCCTCGATCCGGGTGGCAGAGGACAAATCTCAATTGCCTCTGCATCTGAGACAGTCAATCGGTGTATGTTATCACGTGGCTTGTTGAGCACGTTACTGCGGAGACATAGCGTGCGTGGAGGCTTTACGCTATTCTCCGTGGCATCCACGCACAACTCACCACGCACCCCACCATATTAGCGAGAACCATATTATAGTGACCACAAGGAGGTTACCACATGTGACTCTACCCTCCCTAGCAACCGGGCCAATTTGGTAGCTTAGGAGACCTGGCTGGAGTCACTCAGCATGACCTGGATTCTAACTCGCAACTACTGGGGTGTCAGCGTCTTAACTCGTTGAGCTACCCAGCCCCCTTGAACTTGTTAAGTTCATGTAAACGTACTGACAATGGTATTGTCTATTAAAAAAAAAAAAATAAAAAAAAAAAAGCAGCTCTTTAATGTTTCAGTTGCAACAACCTGGTTGAAGGACAGTAGATATTTAAACACCAGTTTTCCAAAACTTAGCAATATCCAAACAATACCTGTGCTTGGTTCAGACTTCTCAATTTTAGAATTCTCATTCTCAGATTGAGTTGTTCTCAGAAATATAATGACTGACACTGTAACCGTTAAGGCATATGATGATCACTTTTTGTCTTTTGGTTCATCAGTCTATCGTGACTCATTTATTGCTCACTAGAAAAAAAAAATCAAACCCCCACCTACACAAACCCACCCACAGAAAAACTGAAAGAAACACACACAAACCCATAGGAAACATACAAAGTAGCATAAACATGCAAAGATAAACAAGGATTAACACATTTCTGTGAAATATAACTCATGGAATATGTGAAAATGTTATTACAGTATACACCGGTACATCTCCAAGAACTTTATATATATATATATTCAACATACTGCAGCATACTCAACCATATATAAACCATAATGAACAAACAGCTATAATAATACAGTATTATTATAGCCGTTTAATATATAGTATAATATAATAAATCATGTAGATATAAATCATGATTTTGATTGGATCTTTTTCCATTCTGTTTATCCCACGAAAGCTAATTATTCACAATGGCTCAACATTTCAAGGTAAAATAAGTTTCAGGTCAATAAGAGATGAACAAAAGTATACACAGCTAGCTTTAATACACAATTTTCTTTTTGACTATTATAACCAGTCCATCCACATACTGTCCTCTATCTCTGCAACACACAAACACCAAAACACACCCCCTGGGTGTTTACAAAACCTATCCTTTCAGTACAGAACTGGACAAGCTCACACACACAAAACATATGTGCACTAAAACTAGGGGCCCATCTAAAGGCACAGAAGAGTCTCAGGCACATGAACATGCTTTCTAAGAAATGTATATTCACTCACACAAACGTGCGCAAGAAGATTGCACAGTCCGCACACGTGCACACAGATGCAAATCAGCTTAGGGTCACTGAGTGCATTAGGTCTGGGGACAGATCTTGAATGGTACAGACACCAATTCAGACTATCAAGACTTCCACTTTTGCTTATCAGTCTGAGCTTTCTCTGGACGTTTCCCTTTACATTTCTTCTAATCTTTGTAATTCCAAAGTCTTTATTTTTGTAAATATTTAGTTCTTTCTGTTGTTCCTGGCCACCCAACAATTTACTACCTCCCAACCATGTCCTCTTTCTTTTCCCTCCAATTCCATAGTCCATTCTGATGCATGACACATGCATGCATGACCTAAATGAAAGACCCCCCCTCCCCAATATACACCTCAAAATACTCACAAGCCCCTTTTTTTCAGGAGCCAGAGCTCGTGTCCAAACTGAAACCTTTATACATATTTACACCACAGAAAGCTGGTTCTGGGCTGGAAAAATTGGCTATACATTGGTCCTTAAAAACTGTTGGTCACGAACCAATAACTGCAAATGTCAGTGAATTTCATGTCCATACCATGTATAGTTTTCAAAAAACAAAACAAAACTAGATCAAAAACTAGACCGCTCCCAATATAACCCAGGAAGCTGTCTACACTGATAAGCTCAATGTGGCGAAAGTGTACAAACAGTTGAGAAACTTCCCATTCCTATACAAAATATGTTGTTTTGCACAGTGATTGCTACAAATTTTCATTATATTTTTAAATAATTTATGAAGTCAGAGTGAGATATAAAGACGCTTAATCCAATTGTTTGGGATTTTAGCATATGTTCGCAGAACTACGAATAAAACTTGTAAACAAAGACTGTGATGTGGCATGTTTGTTTTTGGGCAGGTTAAATGGTAATATGGTCAGTTACATTAACGTTCAGTTCTAAAACCAGTAAAAATACAGGCTAGACCTGAGAGAGTTTCCCCACAGATTCTCCAGCGAAGCACCAGTAAAATTAAGCTGGAAAAGGGGTAACAAAGAGAAAGGGAGAGAGAAGGCGAGACAGACAGTAAGAGGGAGAGAGAGAAAGTGTGTGTGTGTGGGGGGCATAAGGAAAGAGGGGGAAGGGAAGAGCGACCCTCATCACTCAAATAAGATGGTGGGAAAGGAGGAGGTATGAGATGGTGAAATAACACAGCCAAAAGAGTGGTCTTTGTGCAAGAAGTTTTGAAGGGGAAAAAAACTGTGAACTGTGAAAGGTGAAATTTGATGAGGGGATATGTGAGAGAGGAAAGCAGAAAATAGCAGAATGTTACGAGACAAAGGTTTGAAAGAGCAGAAGGGAAGAGAACATTGAAAGACAATCATGTTGAAGGAGACAAATGAAAAAGATAATGTAGATCTCTTTCAAAATGGGAAGAAATCTTATACATTACCAAATTTAGGCTTTTTTCATTTGCTTCTAATAAATAAAAGCATTGGCTTTAAACCAACCAATTGAAATTGATGTACATCTAAAATATTCCCAACATAGACAAAGAAACCCCAAAAAACGTATTGCATTTACAATTCTATGACAAAAGAAGAGAGAGAGAGAGAGAGAGAGAGAGAGACACCATCTCTCCAGCTCTACACAGTGGCTGGTTGCCAGTGTTGTCTCTCTCTCAAGAGTAAGGCTAAGATTAGCTCCCCATATGTTCAAGTCAGACGTAGCTGGTCTTAAAGTGCCCGTGCCTCTTTAAAAATGTTACTAAGTGCACTGCAGTATTGCACGTGCTGTTTGTTTTCTCAACCTCTCCAGCACATACGCTGCAATTCAAGTATGTAACTCCTTAACTCCCCAATTCTTAGATACAAATTTCAGGACTGGCAGCCAATCTCCCTTTCAAGCATAGATTATCAATAATAAAAAAGACAAAATGGAGAATTATTTTTTTATATATAAATAAAATAAAACTTTATACATGTGCACCATGAACACAATAATCTGTACAGTATGAATGTACATCCAAGGTAGAAATTACAAATCATTGAGGGACAGGGGTAAGATGAACATGGGGTAGTAGTAAATCCATACCACAGGAGTTGAAAAGGCATAAGTAAAGCAATAGTAAAGGACAAGCATGTGTGTATGGCTCTATAAAGCCAACAGATTCAGGTACACAAGGTATGATGACCAGAGTTGGATGGAGGCCATACTCATTCCAAAAATTATGGCAAACAATGGTGTGCCACGAATTCAATCCTAAAAATTATATATATATATATATATATATATACACACACACACACACACACACACACACACACACCACAGTTTGTTCCGGTCGTCGAAACTGATTGGACGAGAGAGGTTCCATCAACACTCAGAAGCTTCACTGTGTGTATCACTCCGCTTGTGTTCGTGCTGTTCTAGACTAAAGTGTAAGTGTTATGCATATGTGTTAGGAGTTACTGTCTTTATTTTTTTAAATTACATATGTTAGCCAGCAGGTGGTGGCAAAAGATTTTTGTGTGTAATATGAGCCATTTGGTGACATAAAGTGAATCCGTCATTGTTTACATAGAACAGTGCTCTGTGAGGTTCCACATTGGATACACACCGTTTAAAATGGCGGAGTACATCGCTGTTTCTATAGTGAATGACATTTGCGCACCGGTTACCGGCTAAATAGAGGAATACCCCACTTGGATGTCTACATTCCACTGAGAAAACTAACCTTCAGAATGCAGTAAGAGTCTCTGAATGGGAGTGGCAACAGGTGATCGCACACGCTCAATCTCTCTCACACACACACATCCATCGTCTATCCTTCTTTATCCAATGACTTGTTAGAAACAGCACAAGCCGTGATACTATTTCTGAAGTTAACATTTTGAATTACTAATGGAGGCTTGGATGCATCATTTGTTTTGAACCAGCAACGACAGATTCTGATCGGTCGTGTAATCAAGTAGTTGCACAAAGGAGTTTTTATGACCGTACTCCGTTTTTCCTCATTTAAAAAAATTTACTTGTTAATTGAATTGTTGTATATAAGCAATATCACACTCACAATCGTGCTATATGGCCCTACATCAGCACTGCTGTAATTACCTACGGCACTCGGCCTGCGGCCAAATCACAGTAGTGCTGATGTAGGGCCATATAGCACGATTGCGAGTGTGATATTGCTTATATATATATGAACCATCAAACACATGCACTTTTTAAAATAGTGTTATGATTAAACAAATTGTTTAATTTATTATCTTAAATGCAAATAACTGCAATTTATCAGTTCATTTATGATGGTTAAGTTTTCTTGAGAAAACATTATTTCCTTGACATGGAGAACACTCTCTCTCTCTCTCTCTCTCTCTCTCTCTCCCTCATAGCCTACACACAAATAAAGGTACATAAGCACACACCCAGCCCTACTTGACATTTGAAAATGCAAAACAGGATGCATGGTCTGCTAAAAACATAGATTTAAAAGAAGTTTAAAAATTGTGAGCTGAGATGTGTATGCAAGGGTGTATCAAACTTTTCAAAGCACATCTTTTTTGTTTTTGCACTTTTTCCTGACTAATTTTTGTTTCACAGCCTTTATTTAATTTTATTATATTGTATGTTTGATTCACAAATGAATGTTTCATTTTCACAGATGAAAAAGTCGACCTTGTGACACTTGGTGTTTACAATGGATTAGTTGTCTGTGAAGAAAGACAGCAGTGTCAAAAATTCTTAAAGTACCTGAAACTTAAAGGAGAGGTTTGTTCATTTTTCCATGTTAAAATACACTACATGACCAAAAGTATGTGGACACCCATGCCTATTTAACAGATTTTGCTAGAATCCTTAATTCCAGTTATTCCCGCTATTTTGATTGGCGTGAACACGTGAGCAATGTGAACACATGAGCAAATGTGAACAAGCTTCTCTCATAGCACACATAACTGCAACAGACATCAATATATTCACTGAAAAATTCCTTAAATTAAAAAAAAAATTTATTGCCAAAACTTAGAGTATGTCTTCAGAATACTAGCAATATGGCACATGAGTCACTTTGATGATACTTTTGGGTCTTTTGAGGCACTATCCCCTGCCATTGTATTAAGAAAGGCTGTGATATTTATCCACAGAAGAAAGTAATATGGGTTTGGAATGACATGAGTGTGAGAAAATGACAACAGAATGTTTATTTTTGGCTGATCTTTTAATGTCCATGCTTTTAAAATTAAATATTCAAGTACATTTGGGTATAGTGTTTGGGTGTCCATATAATTTTGGCTTTATAGTGTATTTCCTCCTATACCATTTAATATACAGAGACAACTTTAAGTATGTATTTACTAAATAATACGTAGTAAGCCATTCGTAGGTTCATGTAAACAAAGTGGCTCTGTGGCCCAATCAAAACATTGAGTTTTGGGCAGGACTATCTGTTAATCTGACGGGTTGAAAATGGGGCTTGTTTGGAAAACATATTTGTCCGTTTGGTGTCAATAGTGTCGCAGAAATTACATCACCATTAAGTTTAAAATCATTGTAAAATACAAACTGGTGGTTTATATGACAAAATGCAGATTTTATATTACACATTTGAAATAAAGTTTACATTTTAAAATTAACGACATACACTAGCTCAATCTGGGGAACCAAATTTGTACTTAAGTTTAATTTGGTGTTTGACTCAGATTTCAAAGACCTCTTAAAGTATGAATGTAAGAGCAGTATAAAATAATCAATTTGGTCAAAATTGATCACACTTTCCAACATTACTTTTCCAAGCCAGTTCCAGTATGTGCCACTAAAATGATGATATTTACAAATAAATCATTCTCAGGTTGTCCACTGGACTTTAGAATGTTTAGTTAGGTCGATAGATGGGGAACAAAACAGACCTCATGATGTTATGCAAACAATATGCTTTGACTGTCGCTTGTGTGAAACTAGTCCTGTGTTAAGGGATGACAATGCGTTTTGACAATGCCATTTTTAACATTCTGTTTTCTCAACAGTTAAAAAAAACTTCAGCCTATATATAAATTCAACTTGGAGCCATAAGTTACAGTGAACAAAAATGCCTGAGCACAGGCCGTCATTTTATGTGTACCGATTAAATGAAAACAGGCGGCTTCCTGCTTTACACATTACCTTTAAACACTCACACTCACAAACCATTTCCCCTTTCAAGCACACATTCACATATACATACACAAATACCACATCACGTGAGCAGCCTCGGAGGCGGGTCTGAACTATAATTACAGCCGTGATGTCATTTGCCACTCACTGTTGCCACAAAATCTAGGTCAGTGTTAACCCTTTCCAGTCACGCTAGGGGATTCTGCACACCTAGAAATTACCCATTACTACACAATTTCCATGAGCCCTTTAATGTGGTGGCTCCTCCCATACAACTATTGAAGTCTCTTTTAAATGAAAAAAATGGGGTGATATCTTGATTCATAGATCAAACACTTACTGTGGCTGTGGAGCAAAGTCAGTTTTTATGGTAAATTTCAGAGAGCTTTTATATTATGGTTATCCCCACAATTGCATTACGTCAATCGAAAGTCGAGCCAAAGGAAAGAAATGCTACACAGAATCAACACCTCTTCTTCTCCTCTCCAAAGAGCCTTGGATAACCTTCATAGTCATAGGTTTTGTTTTATGTGGCCAGTCCACGATATCTGAGGTTTTCTCGGTAGAGCTGAGTAATTACATAAGAATACGTACAACATCAGAACATACCACTTAACGTCACCGCATGCTATACCACGTGGTGACGTAAAGTTTTTTTATCATAACAAAATGCCTAACAAAGCTTGACAATGCCAATCCAAGGTCTTCACAAAGTGTGTATTTTTGAAAACAAATAAACATATCATGGAAGCCATATTCTCACAGCAAACTGACAATTTGTGGCTTAAAGACAACAATCCACCACAGATGAGGGGCTTGTTGGCCAACTGGTAAGCCGCATGAACAGTTTGGAAAACCAATACTTTAGGACAGTGATAACCAACCAATTTTAAGTGTACCCCAGTAGGTACCTGGAAAGATTTTAATTTTAGATTGTTAAACCTATAAAACAGAGAATTGCAAGCATAAGGGCTGGCAAGAAAAAAAGATCACAATCAAGATCCTGAATTTATAAAAAAACAATATCATAAAATGTGATCATATTAACACATTTAGTTTCTCTGTAAGGAAATCCAATACAAGTTAAAAGGAACTCTTTTCTCATTTGTTGACGATGAAGGGGAACTTGAGCCTTACCGATGGGACCGTGGGAATACCGAAGACAAAAGGTTTGGGAAACACTGCTTTTGGAGACCAAACGCAAGCAAGATTTAAAGATACTTCAGCTGTGTGTGGTTGTGTAAGTCACTGTGTGCGTGTACGTAATAAGGCTTTAGCGTTGATGCAAAATATATTTCATTATAAGGCCATAAGAGTCAATAGGATCCATTAGAAATGAACTGAATAAAATATATCTTAAGTATAACAGTGATGTATAGAGCAGATTCTGATGGAGAACTGCCAGAGCACAAACACCGATACCACCGGTGCTGTTGAGACTGTCTGCTTGATTTTACTGCAATAAATTGACCCTGCGAAGCAGTTGTCGTGATTACACCTATGGGTAATCTTGCGCATTCACTGTGAGTATCGCTTATAACTCGCAATCAAAACTCTCAAGGTCTGTTGAGTCAGATGCTATGTGTTACTCATGTCCATAAACACTCCGCCACGTGCTTGCTCACACGGACACAAACAAATGTCAGCGGCGTCACTGCGCATGCGTGTGTTTATGTGACCCAATAACTTTTACTCCCTTTACCTCAGATGACTGCAAACTTTGGCAGTCCCGCCCGCCACACTTTCTCTGCTCCCGGGCTTGCCACACAGAGTGAAGAGAAAAAGGAAGACAGACAGACTGACAGACAGAGCGAGAGAGTGAGATAGAGCCAAAGTGAGAAAGAGAAAGGCCACCTCCTCCTCTACTCTCTTCTTTGCCAGGCGAATCTCACGCCTCCCTCTCTTCCAATGAGCGCAGAGCCCGGGTCTCTTTAAACCAAGGCCTGTACCTGCCAGATTTACACCACCATTCATATTACTGCCCGAATCTTGAAGGCATTTTAAACACTAAAACTCATCTTGTGTCACTGCAACAGACTCTGGCTCAATACTGTGATGGAAGTACGACGCAGATACGGAGGCCATAAACACCAAGTCACACCTGCAGCATGCAGGTGGATGTCTTATTGCAGCTGTCGCTCAGATTGCAGTCGAATCTGCATCTGGGAACGCAATGGGCCTGTTGAGTCACCAAAAGCACAAATCATCAACTGCAGCTCAAAAGCCATGCTTTTAGGAAAACACCAGGCAACATGAAGAATATCAAATATAGACATACTTGGCCAAGCTCAGCAAAATGGTTATGTATCTTACCTCTTTAGCCAGGTTTGGGATAATGGACCGAGCTTTTATGTCTTCAAAATATTCCACCTTTGGAAAAAGAAGAGGAAGAAAATGGGTTAGGAACATGCAACAATAAATAACAAAAAAAAAAAAAAAAAAAGATTCATTGGAATCACAAAAAGCTTAAAAAGACCAATGATATTTTTAACCTACACTGATCTTTCAAGCTGCAATAACACGAGTCAGAAACAGCTTTTAATTATGAAAGGGATCATTTACAAATTTTTAAATATAAAAGTCTAATCAAATGAACTATTTTTGTCCTTCATTTTTATGAAGTCCTGCCAATACCTATATATAATAAAGACATTCAACAATGAGCTCAAGCCAGCCATTTGTTTTTGACCCCAGCCATTCTACAACCCGGTGTTCAGTTGGTAACTACCCAACCCCCCCAAAAGAAAAGCCCCCCCCCATCTGCCATAACTGTCCGTCACTTTTCCTGTGGTAATAAATATTTACCTACTAAGCCTTGCTTCCTTTGTGTGCTGCTCTTCAGTGGCAAGAGGTATCCCCATCAGAAGACCCAAAGCATTCTCTCTATGTCCCTGCCTCTCTCTCTTTATTTATTTATTTTCTTCTCTCTTTTTCTTCCTTTGCTATCTGTCCATTCAGGAAGCCATCTTGTGTTCTTAATCCTGTTTTACATTAGCTCTAGCACACGCTCTCGTTCTCGCCCTCTCTGCCTCTCTCTCTCTCTCCCTTGCTCACTTCCTCCAATTCATGACTCGACCACATACACATGAGCATTTTTTTTTTAAAGGCCGTGTGATCGCTATCACTGCTGCACTATTGCCTCCTCGTTCTCTTTCTTTTCCTCTCCCCCCTTCCCCCGTCGCTCGCTCTCCAAATGAAAAAGCTAACAGAATACATGATGTGAAAACCCCCCCCTGCCCGGTCCGACCCACACACATGCACACACAAACACACGCATGGAAACGTCACACCGCAGATAGCTCACAAAGAGAGGTGCTCCACCAATCAGAGTAGAGTATGCATTCTGGTGCTAGGGTGAAATAGATAAGGAGAGAGAGAGAGAAAGATAGAGATAGACAAAGAGTTTGAGGGTGGGATGCAGAAAGGGAAAAAAAAAAGAAGGGGGTGCGTGCTGTGAACAATGTGTGTGCATGTGAGTCTGTGCAAGTGTGCATTTAAGAGGGGGATATTTCTCTCGCGCGAGCGCGCACTGTGGCTGTCAATTATCTAACCCGGTTTGCCTTCTTTAAACAATGCCTCTGGAATGTGGTATCACTGAAGACCATCTGTGTCTCGGCTGCCTGCAACAACTGGACTGGACTGCGCACGTGCACACTGTGCCTGGAGTACCATAACAAAAGGGAAAAATGTCACTGACACAAATAACCAATCCTCTTTAGTAAGTGACGGACAACAGCACCACATAGCTGACACACATTACTAAACAAGAAAAACATGAAGAAAATACAGGCACGCAAATAATTAAATTTACACCAACCACAAACGTTTGTTTTTTTAGACCATTATGAATACCAGATCAGAAAGCAACAACATTTTTGCTTTTACTTGATCAAAGTTGCTTTTAGCCTTTCTGGCAGTTGTTAAACTCCACATTTACCAACTGAACAGACTGTGAGTACATACCATGCATAGTTACGAGGACTAAAATATCACTACGAAGCACTCTGTAGTAAAAAAAAACTGCAAAGACTATATGTCAAAAAGGATAGACTACAACCTCTGCTGGCCAGACCAACAAATACCAACTAAACAGACATGCGACCAAGTGCTGAAGTTATTTGTTATTTTGAGGATTTTGAACAACAAAACACAAATGTGGATATCATCGATGAGGGTTCCTATTGCACGCACTTCCATTTATGAAAAAAAAAGCAGAAAATAACAACTACAATTGCATTCAAACATTACACTGATTCAACAAAATCAAAAATATAAATGTTATGCGTAGACAGATTTTGCTTTCATTTGCACTAATTTACAATACTGCTTTAGGGTTTTTCTCTGTTCTAAGCAGAAATCATCCTAAACTGTAGCTATCATAAAGACAAATGTAAGAAGAGAGTGGAGGACAGCATTCGCTAAGGAAAAGGCTTTCGAACAAGCGGACGTTGAGTGACGCAGCAGTTGTGATGAGAGTGGATTACGCAGCGTGGGAGTTCCTGTACCACCGTGTGTGCGTATGTGAGACTTGGCTTGCAGAAACCAAAAGACTAGGAAAGGCTGCGCTTTGGCACAAAATTGCCGTGTAACGTTTTCTCTTTGTATAAGTAGCATCATAAAAAGCATTCAATGAGAACTTAATTTAGTGGTTTTGTAAAATAGAATCTGAAAAGCATATTCTAAGAAATCTTTGACGAAAATAGTTCCTAGTTATGTTACGGTAACTATGTTTGAGATGGTGTTGCAAATGAATCCAGAGCAATTTACATTATCCTGATGTTATCTCATTTGTTTGCTTTGATTCTGGCTGAATCACCTGGTTTGTCGCGCAAGCCATAGCAACTAAGTGGTCATTAACCTTCTTCACTTCTCGCGACAGACCAGGTGATTCAGCCAGTATCAAAGCAAATCCCCTTTAGGCTGTATAAAATTGTTGTAATCCTAACAGTGACACCCCCCCAATCAACTATATGATTTATGATGGCAACATCTCTAAACTCACCAGGCTGGGATCTGACAATAAGATGTTTCCAATTGAACAATCCACAACAGATGAAATGATTTGTAGAGAGAGAGAGAGTGAGTGAGAGAGAGAGAAAGAGAGAGAGAGAGAAATCTATTCAACAATAAATCTTATGGACTGATGAAAAAAAATGTATAGTTCCTACCAGATTGGTTCAAAACTCACCAAATATCTACAAGACCAAGGTTTTACACGTCCTGTGATGCATCAATGTTGCTACACAAACTTTTGCTTCACTATGATCAAAGACTGTGTCCATCAATAGTTTAAAGTCTCCTTCCAATATTATATCATGAGGGGTGCCAGCGGCTTGCAACATCCCTTCAAAATGAATTTAAAAAAACCCTGATCATCAACGTTAGGTGCGTAAATATTAGCCAAAACCAACCTTTGCCCCAGAATTTCTGCTAAAACAATTATGATTCTCCCTAATTTCTTTTTAATCTGTTTGAGAAATTTTTATTGAAGATTGTTAAGGGTTCAATGGAAAGGAGGCGGCGAGAACCGGCTTGATGATATAAATAATAGTTTTAATGATAAACTTAAACAAAATACCCAACCATAAACACACGATGGTCAGCTGACCGTAAATGATCTCTATCTGTCGCACCACCATCCACAGTCGGCCTTTATCCCTCTCAGAGGCTTAATATGCCTGATAAGGGACAGGGTGTGTATAATCACGACCCAGCCCCACCCTCTGCCCTGTTACAAAGATGCTTACTTATCAATGTAATAACTCCTTTGCTCTTACTTGAGCCAGCACTAAAGAAAACATGCCCAAGGAAAGATGTGTTTCTTGAAGAAACATTATCACATTTCTTATGCTTAAGAAAATAAATAACCTTCTTTCTTTTTATGGGGTGCCCCAATTTGTAAGAGTTTCTAACATTCCTTGAATCGTTCACATTTCTCTCTTGTCGAATTTGCAAAGTCCGGGAACAAGAAAATATTGTAATTATTCCAAGAAAGCTTTTCTTTTGCTCGCCTCGCGCAACACATGATCTTTATTGGATGATCTTAGAAATTTGGCCAGAATTGATCAGGGCCTGTTTCCCCTCAGCAGATCTGCGAGCTCGCTCAATTTCCAGCTTATGACCTGTTATATCGAGCAGACTCTGGAAGAGCGAGTCTAGGAATTTCACCATATCTCTGCCTTCCTCATGCTCAGTAATTCCAACAATCTGTATGTTATTACTTCGGCTCCTATTTTCAAGATCTTCCAATTTTTCCAAAATGCGTTACACGTCTATTTTGGTCGCTAGTGCATTAACGGATAATTCCCTTTCCGATGACTCCAGATAATCTATCCGTTTCTCAACATCTGCCACTCTTATAATTTCTCAGATAATTTTGTTTCCATCGTCATAATCGATTGACGTATTACAGCGAGATCCTCCAAGTCAACAAATATGTAGCTGGGTGTATCGAATCTCACCGGATTATAACTTGAAACTAATAAAACAATTTGCAAAGTGTGCCGAGCTAGTCGCTCACACATCTGTTTCTCGCATGGCATCACGTGACCTCCATATTCATTTATTAATAAGCAACTCACGAGCAAGAATAAAGTATTTTCCTTAATTTTCTCCCTGCAATGCTGGCAAGATGAATAATAAATTAGATGTACCTAAATATCAACATGTTCAAATATGCTACTTGGAAATTGCTTTAACCTCCTTCACAATCCACTCTGACCAGCAGAATAGGGACTTATAAGTATTTGTATTTCTTAGTATTTATCTTTATACCGTATGAATATATTTTATATACAAAATATTTTTCAGTATATACAGGTGCTGGTCATATAATTAGAATATCATCAAAAAGTTGATTTATTTCAGTAATTCCATTCAAAAAGTGAAACTTGGATATTATATTCATTCATAACACACAGACTGATATATTTCAAATGTTTATTTAATTTAATTGTGATGATTAAAACTGACAACTAATGAAAATCCCAAATTCAGTATCTCCGAAAATTAGAATAGTACTTAAGACCAATACAAAAAAAGGATTTTTAGAAATGTTGGTCAACTGAAAAGTATGAACATGTACAGTACTCAATACTTAGTTGGGGCTCCTTTTGCCTGAATTACTGCAGCAATGCGGCGTGGCATGGAGTCGATCAGTCTGTGGCACTGCTTGGGTGTTATGAGAGCCCAGGTTGTTCTGATAGTGGCCTTCAGCTGTTCTGCATTGTTGGGTCTGGCATATCGCATCTTCCTCTTCACAATACCCATAGATTTTCTATAGGGTTAAGGTCAGGCGAGTTTGCTGGCCAATTAAGAACAGGGATACCATGGTCCTTAAACCAGGTACTGGTAGCTTTGGCACTGTGTGCAGGTGCCAAGTCCTGTTGGAAAATGAAATCTGCATCTCCATAAAGTTGGTCAGCAGCAGGAAGCATGAAGTGCTCTAAAACTTCCTGGTAGATGGCTGCGTTGACCTTGGACCTCAGAAAACACAGTGGACCAACACCAGCAGATGACATGGCACCCCAAACATCACTGACTGTGGAAACTTTACTCTGGACTTCAAGCAACGTGGATTCTGTGCCTCTCCTCTCTTCCTCCAGACTCTGGAACCTTGATTTCCAAAGGAAATGCAAAATTTACTTTCATCAGAGAACATAACTTTGGACCACTCAGCAGCAGTCCAGTCCTTTTTGTCTTTAGCCCAGGCGAGACGCTTCTGACGCTGTCTTGTTCAAGAGTGGCTTGACACAAGGAATGCGACAGCTGAAACCCATGTCTTGCATACGTCTGTGCGTGGTGGTTCTTGAAAGCACTGACTCCAGCTGCAGTCCACTCTTTGTGAATCTCCCCCACATTTTTGAATGGGTTTTGTTTCACAATCCTCTCCAGGGTGCGGTTATCCCTATTGCTTGTACACTTTTTTCTACCACATCTTTTCCTTCCCTTCGCCTCTCTATTAATGTGCTTGGACACAGAGCTCTGTGAACAGCCAGCCTCGTTAGCAATGACCTTTTGTGTCTTACCCTCCTTGTGCAAGGTGTCAACGGTCGTCTTTTGGACAGCTGTCAAGTCAACAGCCTACAGAACTAGACTGAGAGACCATTTAAAAGGCCTTTGCAGGTGTTTTGAGTTAATTAGCTGATTAGAGTGTGGCACCCGGTGTCTTCAATATTGAACCTTTTCACAATATTCACATTTTTTGAGATACTGATTTGGGGGTTTTTCATTAGTTGTCAGTTATAATCATCAAAATTAAAAGGAATGAACACTTGAAATATATCAGTCTGTGTGGAATGAATGTATACATTATCCAAGTTTCACTTTTTGAATGGAATTACTGAAATAAATCAACTTTTTGATGATATTCTAATTATATGACCAGCACCTGTAATACCCAGGTTTTATATAATTTCAAATACATACGATTCATTCTTCTGTTTACTGAATATACTGACTAATACAATAGGAAACCTCTTTTCCAAGTAGGATTATGCAGTGTGTGTGACACCATCTCTACACTGAAAAAGAGCGACACAATGCAACAAAACTATATCACTACCATTATAATCAGTGAAGTGATCAATAGTGCAAGCAACACAAGATCTAAAAAGAGGTAAAGTTGATGCATGCAAAGAAAAAAGCTTTTCCAAAACAAAACAAATAATTTAAAATGTAAATCTTCAAGTCCGTACACACTGTTCCCATTGTGAGAGTCTCTCAGCTCATTGACGGTAAAAAACATTAACATAAAACAATGCATTACTTATAAAACATTCCTCAAAACTGCAAATATAGTTTATGATTTAAGAGTGTTTAGGGTCTGAAGTGTGTTCTGTAGTGTTTACAATCATGAAAGAGACATCAGCCATGATGACGGTCTCTATTAGCTGTAAACTAAACTGATGTATCAGTTTTTGTAGGAGGTACCATATTGCATTAGCAATGCACAGATCAATATGGGCTTTGATGATCAACTGTAAAGAGCCCTCTTTAGATTAACAACCTTTCATTGAAACATATTAAATATGTGTATTTGTCTGAAATCATTTAGATCAAAACTGTGCTTAAGTTTGTATATTTTCTTAACATATACAGCAGACAGTCATGAGCCACAGTAATCATTCTCGTTCAGTGACTGGTTTGGGTTTATTAGCATTATTGAGTGCTGCTACCTGTCATGCACACCGGGTGTGCATTCATTCTGACTTGGCGCAAACTCTGATTGGTGGAGGGAACGATACAATTTGATCTGGTTGCCAGGCAATTGTGAAGTCAGCTAGTGGTATAGTGCAAAGGTCATCTAAAGAGGATAATGAAATATGGCCAGATTGGACACTGTAACAAAACAAGATCTGTTGTCCTCATACTCTCTCTCTAAAAAAAAAAAAAAAAAGGTCTTACCCATTTAAATCTCAAATTAGATGCCATCAAATATTAGCACACAAAATCCACAGGTAGGTACTCAAAATAAGAACAAATGTGAATTACAAGCGTTAAAAATCTGTTGTGAATGTGGATTTGCATTAGTTACCATTTAATTTGCCGGGTTTCCCAGTATTTAGTGATTTATTAATGAATTTGCTTTTGCACACGTGAGACTTCCATGGTAGATTTTAGTGCCGGTCTCTTTCATGTGCTCAGTGAAGGGAGATGGGGAAGAGGGTGGGGGAGATGAGGGGGATGGGTGACCCTAACACACACAGACCATTTAAATCTAATGCACCTGATCCTTGGTCTGATCTAAGCTAGTAAATAAAAACAACCGTTGTAATAACTAGATTTTACATTTCAGCAGAAAATGGGAGTGTTGCTTGCCAGTTCAAAACTCAACACAGCAATGCTAGGATGTTGTGGGTGGTTGCCAGGGCATTGCTATGTGGTTGCTAGGGTGTTGTGGGAGGAAACTACAGCATTGCTAGGTGATTGCTTACCTAAATGTTACCTAAAAAAACCTACCCCAAGTCTCTATGATATTCTGGTCCCTAGATATGGCTTGGGACTCTCATTCAATGTAAATCTGTAGGATTTGTTTGCAAAGTTTTACCATCAAGCTGGCAGAAGATTGGTTCAAATTCCTAACCTTAAGTATGAGCAATAGTAATAGTGATGTTCACCAAAGCAAGCACTACTAAATATACACTCACCTAAAGGATTATTAGGAACACCATAATAATACTGTGTTTGACCCCCTTTCGCCTTCAGAACTGCCTTAATTCTATGTGGCATTGATTCAACAAGGTGCTGAAAACATTCTTTAGAAATGTTGGCCCATATTGATAGGATAGCATCTTGCAGTTGATGGAGATTTGTGGGATGCACATCCAGGGCACGAAGCTCCCGTTCCACCACATCCCAAAGATGCTCTATTGGGTTGAGATCTGGTGACTGTGGGGGCCATTTTAGTACAGTGAACTCATTGTCATGTTCAAGAAACCAATCTGAAATGATTCGAGCTTTGTGACATGGTGCATTATCCTGTTGGAAGTAGCCATCAGAGGATGGGTACATGGTGGCCATAAAGGGATGGACATGGTCAGAAACAATGCTCAGGTAGGCCGTGACATTTAAACGATGCCCAATTGGCACTAAGGGGCCTAAAGTGTGCCTAGAAAACATCCCCCACACCATTACACCACCACCACCAGCCTGCACAGTGGTAACAAGGCATGATGGATCCATGTTCTCATTCTGTTTACGCCAAATTCTGACTCTACCATCTGAATGTCTCATCAGAAATCGAGACTCATCAGACCAGGCAACATTTTTCCAGTCTTCAACTGTCCAATTTTGGTGAGCTCTTGCAAATTGTAGCCTCTTTTTTCTATTTGTAGTGGAGATGAGTGGTACCCGGTGGGGTCTTCTGCTGTTGTAGCCCATCCGCCTCAAGGTTGTGCGTGTTGTGGCTTCACAAATGCTTTGCTGCATACCTCGGTTGTAACGAGTGGTTATTTCAGGCAAAGTTGCTCTTCTATCAGCTTGAATCAGTCGGCCCATTCTCCTCTGACCTCTAGCATCAACAAGGCATTTTTGCCCACAGGACTGCCACATACTGGATGTTTTTCCCTTTTCACACCATTCTTTGTAAACCCTAGAAATGGTTGTGCGTGAAAATCCCAGTAACTGAGCAGATTGTGAAATACTCAGACCGGCCCGTCTGGCACCAACAACCATGCCACGCTCAAAATTGCTTAAATCATCTTTCTTTCCCATTCTGACATTCAGTTTGGAGTTCAGGAGATTGTCTTGACCAGGACCACACCCCTAAACTGCATGTGATTGGTTGATTAGATAATTGCATTAATGAGAAATTGAACAGGTGTTCAATATCCTTTAGGTGAGTGTATATATATATATATATATATATATATATATATATATATATATATATATATATAAACGTGCCAACCCTAAACTATCCTTCTCACCACAACTGTAGAGAGTGGTTCTCTAAGTGACCGTACACTTTGTCAGTTCGAACCAGTCTGGTCATACTCTGTTGACCTCTCTCATCAACAAGGCATTTCCATCCACAGAACTGCCGCTCACTGGGTGTTTTTTGTTTTTGACACCATTCTGAGTAAATTCTAGAGACTGTTAGAGCAGTTACAGAAATACTCAAACCAGCCTGTCTGGCACCAACAATCATCCATGCGATTATCTAATCAGCCAATCGTTTGGCAGCAGTGCAGTGCATAAAATCATGCAGATATGGGTCAGAAGCTTCAGTTAATGTTCACATCAACCATCAGAATAGGGGTAAATGTGGTCTAAGTGATTTGGACCATGGCATGGGCAAGCATTTTCTTCAAAATATTCAAAAATGTGTTCAATTTGCTAGAGCCTGCATACTGATGAATACAGTGAAGTTGATTCTTTTTTTTTTTTCCTAATTTTTTTTGTACTACAGACCTAAAACAAAAGGCTGCTCTGTGGAAAAAACAAGAAATGTCTACCCAGCTTCATACAAAAGTGCATAATTACCCACTGATATATGTGAACATTCTGGAAAAAGACACTACAGCAGCTGTCTCTTAAAAAAAGCACATTGCAAACAATAAAACAAAGAGAGGCTTAACTAACCTCCCAAAGTAATGTGCAAAGACTAACATGCTCCTTAACAAACAGAATTTATGTTCATCTGTATGAAAAGTATGCTTTTGTTAGTAAAGTATAGTACAAAATAATTAATGAGACAACTGTTACTGATATCGATAAACTACTATTACTGTATAATAAATGTGTAAGTAACATGTAATACAAAAAAGATGATGCGTTTAAATGTATCAGCGTTCAAATACTTTCTTCTATCCCAGCTAAATATGCAGAGATAACTATAAGTAAGCCATATAAAGATTGATTTAAAAAAAAACTTGTTTGGAGGGACCAGTCCAGCCGAAACAAGCTACTCAACCAATGATGTGAGTTGGGGGTGGGACTATCTGTCTGCATTTACAAGGCTGTTTGAGAACAGTTTATTTTTGCAATTCCATTCGGTGGCGCTAGTGGCACAAAAATTGCACATTTTAGCTTTATAATATGTATCATATGTAAATGAATGCACAGAGCATTTTCTCTTTCATTGTATTGACACATAAAATGCATACAAAAACAGTTAAGCTTCTTTAGAATCTTTAGGAAACTGACCCATATTATTTCCATCATACTGTTAGGTCATTATAGTCTAGGGAAGATTGAAGGGATAAATGGAGACGTGTTAAGACAGGACAGTGGGGGAATGCGTTTTGGTGGACCAATAACAGGTTATAGACAGGACTGATGACTGCAGCACCACCTCTTGAGTGTTATACTAGAAAAAAAATCCAAGCTACACTCAAAAAAATCTTATTGAAAGCCTTAGTGGTCTGCTATTAGTTATAATAACTAGATTTGTACATATTCTAAAGAAAATGTGAGTAGTGCTTGCCCATGCAAAAACTATAGCTACAAGGTTGTGGGAAGTATCCAGAGCATTATTATCCTTTTTGTTACGCATAGGTTTTAGTGCATTGCTATAAGGTTTTTAGGGTGATTTAGGTGGTTGCAGAGTCAAAAGAGTCTATCCCAATTCTCGCATGATATTCTGGTCACTATATATGGCTCAGGTCCCTCCTGAAATGTGTCAAAGGGATGCACATTTTAGCATACACTAGGTCAAAATAGTAAGTCCGATCACCGATTCCTATTTAGATGACTGTATTCTGACTATAAACCAATCAGCATCCAAGACCGGAACTATGTTTTGTAAATAATGATAAATTATATACCTTGAATGCACTGGTCGCTTTGGATAAAACGTCTTTGCCAAATGCTTAAATGTAAATATTATGTATAATAAGAGAATTTCATTATGATCTGATCGTTTACCTCCAACAGGCTCTTTCTCCTCTTCAGCTCATCACACTTTCTCAGTTTGCAGATCTGGTGGCCAACCTTTCTGTTCAGGCAGTTGCTGCAGGTACCGCAGTTCTCCTTCCGCATACAAGGACCACATACAGCACATCTCTTACGCTTCTTCTTCTGTTGTATCACAGGCTCCATCAGTTCCTGGTCCTCCATTTGTGGCAAGGAGAAGAGGCCTGCTTGCTCATGCTCAGACCTGATGTAGTTTTCCACAGGGGACACCACCTTTGCAATCCTGGCCCCGAGAAAAACTTTTGGGTCCTCCTCATCCGGAGAGAATTCATATATATCCTGGATGGGAGGACCAGGGCCTCCCCTCAACTTGTGCATACTGAGGGACCTACTCTCTTCCAGGAAAAGAGAGTGTTACAAGTGGCCAGTATAGGGTTACAAATAAGGTTAAAAAAATTACGTTCTTTACAGCACCGCACAGAGCAGTCCATAAAGTGAGTGCTGTGTTAGGGCCACACAGGCTACAGGGAAAGTAAACAATGAGTTAAAAAGTGTGATAGCGGCCACAGGACGAACTCCCTACTTTGAGGAGATGGCCATGACGTCATTCACCTGCCAGTACAGGTAAATTTGGAATGTGGCCGCAGGTGATGGGGAGCATCTCTGTGTTACCCGAAGTGTCAAACTTGGTGTCATTTAGAAGCAGACAGAAACCAGCTGAAGTCATGGCCACTGAAGGCAGTTTGGGGACTGTATAATGAAGAGAGAAAAAAGTGGTTTAGATTAAGGGCTTGTTATTGATATAGATTTCCCAATTCAATTAAATTCTCTCTATTCTGATTCATATATTTCATTAATTATGTATATTTTGCTTACATATGAAAGAAATTCTTTCTCAGCTAATGCTGTTAATTATATAGTGGATCTTCTAACTAGGTACATTATAAAACTATGAACTTCCATGTATTCCATAAATAAATGTCTTGAAATTGCATATATTAAGATTTATTTATATTTTGTTACATGTTTATTGTTTACATGCATAATTTGTACTACTTAAAACTACAAGAAGTTTCATTGATTTGTAGAACATAAATTCTACAAATCAATACAGACAGCATAAATGATACTGTCTTTTTAAGAATGCCGGCAGTTCAGCGAGTGTCTTAAAGAAGTGTTTTGGTTGAGCGTATACATGAGCTACACCCAAAACCGTGTAATGTAACAGTATGTATTGTATTTGAGGACACACATCTTGGCAAGTAAACCGCAAAGTTCTTTTAAATATTCATGCAAGTAGTATGAAACGCTTTCCGAAGGAAGCATATCTACTCGAACCTGCTTCAGAAAATACTTCATCTGGGGACGTGGGCATTGTCTCCTGACCTGACCATATGACATAATAACAACCGCGAAAACTAACTGATATGGTTTTGTTAAACAAGCACCATTTATGCACAAGGAACAATTATCTTGCTATTTATAGCACTTACAGTTGAGAATATCCATTCAACTCATGATTCACCACTGTTCCTTTAGCTTTAGCATGATTCACCAACACCTCAGCTCTTGAGGGATTATGGAATCGTTAAGTGTCCAGTCGATCTTACTGGAAATAATGGCTCATCCGGTTATTTCTTGTTTACTGCTTCGTTTATACTTAGAATTAGGATATACTTCTCCATTGGCAAACTACATAGCAACTATATAGTTTTTGTAATACTATATAGTAGGCTAGTATGGATATTCGAACATAGCACAAGTCTTTCTAAGAAGCCTGTCCTCTGGCGGACATCTTTGGAATGTTCTCTGTTAACTATTTCCAGTAATGACAGTGCAGCTCCTTTCTACTTAATTGGGGAAACACCAAAATCTCCAAAATGGTTGGTCATGATTACGATCAAAGAAAATATTTCAAATAGCCAGTCAAATCTGACAACACTGGAATCATAAAAGTAATAATAATAATAATAATTCCTGGCTTGTATATCTAATGCGCAAACGTGTTAACTGACAGTTGATGTAAGATGGGACTTCCCATCTTACATCCGTTGACCGTTCAAATTCTCTCACATTCATTTATAAAATTTATAAAATTGGCTGGTCTCTGCTAAATACTCTTTTGGCATACATTAATGATTTATTAAGATCATGATACATCAGAAAATCTATATTTTTACCAAGCCCTGTGTAATTATACAGGGTATTTTGTCTACACATAGTGATATTGGGTAATGTAAAATACCTAAGCTCTGACATGTAAATTCTAGATCTATCAGAAGCAAGTCTATTTTAAAGAGACAGTTCGCCCAAAGATGACATATTCTGTTATTATTTACTCACCCTTATGTTGTTCCAAACCTGTATGAATTTAGTTTCCTCTGTGGAACACAACCATACTGCCTTACATCATCTTTAGTGTTCCACGAATAAAGTCAGTCATACAAGTCTGGAACAACATGAGGGTGAGTAAATGATGACATAAGTTTAATTTTTGGGTGAAATATCCCTTTAACCAGTAAAAAGTGGCATGATATACTGTTTCCATCCCTCTATCTGTCTAATGTTGCCAAATGAAAGCTTTTTATGTCAATACTGAAACGCGAATGCTCATAGTGGTCTGATTAATGATGTAAAAAAAAACAGAGAAGACACAAAGATAGGCTACTGTTAATAAGCTACGTGTGAAATGTAAGAAAATGCTTGTTTAGAATGGCGAATCCCCAAGAGACAGCTCTCTATCTCTCTTTGTTTGCCATCTCTGAATGCAGGACTTTCGTTCGACATTCTTTGTTCCAGTCGACCGTCAATAGAAGCAAATATTTAAAGGGCAGCTACGGGTCACGCCGCTCACGTATTGTGCATGTATTAAGGTATTGTATAGTTACGCTACACGTCAGTTTGTGGTCGTTAAGGAGTCCTTATTATTCTCACGGTCGAGTCATTTATTTGTAGAGTAATCGTTACGAGGTAACAGCGTTTTCTCGCCGTGGGTCGTTTCATGGTTCAATAAAGTAATTATGTTAGGTTATAGAGCAACGCATATATTACGGTAGCCTAAAAATGTTACAACACTACACAAAAAAACTAAACAAAACCTGAAAGACGCCCACTCTTCTTCCGCTAAGGCAAGTATGACTTTTCACATTTAAGGTATCATTTAAAGTGTCAAGCCTACAGTACTTAAACACAATGATTGCAAAGTGAACCAAATAACGTTTGGGCGTGTTTAAGTGTTGGTTGCTGTTGGTTTAACAGAACGTATGGCAAGTGTTCAAATAAACGCACTATTTTACGATTCATTTACTTTGTTGTAACCGAATTTACGCCTTTAAACCCGTGACTCTGAACGTGACGTGGGTCAGGCCATTTAAACGAGTTTGTAAGTGACTATCCAACGAAATAACTACTTTTGTGAACACAAGCATAAAGCAAAAGCAACCTGGTTGAACATCATTAGCGAGGGTAAATTAAACCTATACTATGTCAACAACCATATATATATATATATATATATATATATATATATATATATATTTATGGTTGTTGACATAGTATAGGTTTAATGATTATCAACCAGGTTATATATATATATATATATATATATATATATATATATATATATATTCTCGCAAAACCGAAATATTGCACCAGCCAAATATAGTCAAGACCCAAGAGTGTTGCACGCGCTCTTGAGCACGTGGCTCCTCATTCAGCGGGCGCTTTAACTGGCGGCAAAAATCAAGGGTTCAGTGTGAGGTGTTAAAAACCCGCGATGAAACCTAAATTGACATACTTAAACGTTTGTATTAGCTTTTCCTATTTATGTTGACAAACAAGTGACAGTTTTCCTTTGAGGGGTGAGAAAAACGACACATCAGCCAGGGCCCCCCTCTGCATAAAGAAAACAACACCCTGGGGCGCGTTAAGTACCGCTGCAGGCGCGCGCATACGTGGAATTTGTTACAAAGAAACACATTTAAAAGTTATAAATAAACACGGTTACATTTGCAACACAGTGCCTATTGTAACAAACTCGTTAGGGCAAGTTAACTCGTTAGTTAACGGATGCTGTTTGCATTGATGGTTGTTGCTTATCATATCATTCACGAGAAAGAGTGATCAGTATTCGATGTGTATTGCGCTAATTGCTTCATTAGGTACTGAAAAACTTACACAACTTTCACTGGAGGGAATACGCATTTTTATCATAGTACAAAACGGCTTGCCAGGTTAGTAACGGATTAGTAAAATTGAACATAAGAAATAACAGCTAAAGTTTACTAGTATGGCAACAAAAAGTGTAGGAAGTAAAACTTACCAAGCGCTTCAAACTTTCTTGATGCGTCCCTTCCAATTTAAAGAAAATGGAATAACGTATAAGGATACACAATCCTTGAAGAAATTACTAAAACGTCACGATGCTACAATGAAAATACATTGCAAACACGAAACCTTGATTTGCTGAATGGGTTTAAAAAAAACGAAACAGTCAAGATGTGACAGAGCGAATTCCATGACAAAGGTTACAAATTCATCAGAGAACAGACCCCGTAACTTTCCTATATGTCTCGTCTTTGTATTATATGAAAGTTTTAGAGTTAAAGGACGATGAGGAGGAAGGATCGGCGAAAAGTGCTACAAAGAGGCTGAAGTAATTTGTGGAGTGGATTTCAGTAAGTGCCGTGGAACGAGAGGGTTAAACTTTCCTGACGTCATCGTAGCGCGCCTACATGTCAATTTAGCAGAATTTTAAAAGCTGATATAATTTAATGGAGTGATGTTGTCAGACTTTATCTTAACCACAGTAGCCTATTGAGCCTCCAAGGTATGTTACATTAGGCAGCCTACACAACCTGACAACATATTCTTATGTTAATATCTAAATAACAGCATTATACACATTTTAACCACAATGTTTCTCAAATTTATCCTAGAACCAGGCAGATGGTTCTCCTGACTGGTAAAGAAATGCAAGATGCCAAAATTGAGGATGTTAGTTTACTCTTTTATTTCACAGCACTGTAAACGGTTTAATTTGTCTGCCAAATAGTTCTAAAGAAAAAAGCTAAAACGTAATTCTATACATATTTTCCAATCATTGTATACTGCATTCAGTAGCTGTAAATAAACTAACCATAAACCACCATAACAAAAACATTTAAATTGCTTCGCAATATGAATGACTGGACAAATGCTAAAGTGTATGACTGTTTCCAGGGCTAAATTCAGAATCGCATACTACTCTTAGTACTAAGAAACAGTAATAGTATTGTAGTATGTGGTTTCGCATTTTAGCCAAGGACTTTTCTATCCAAGTAGAATTCCGGGTAAGACGAAGGACACTGGACATTCAAGCACCACAGATAGTTTCATGGATTGGTATGGTCAGTTATCCAATAAATAGCTTTAGAAACACTTTTCACAACATTCCAACATGAGAGTTTGGATGAAGCATGCTGCAAACATCTTGGAATTGATGCAGTAAAACTTTGCACATGACCATTTTGGACGGAGGTCAAAATCAGTCTAATGGGAGCATATGATTAATGTTCTGCAATGCAGGCATGAGTCACTTATAGACTTGCTTTTCAGAGGAGGAGAGAAAAAATCAATACATAACAACAACAGAGTACACTACAGTTCAATATTATAAAAAATGAGACCTTCGAAAAGCGAGGACGGAATTACAGAGCTGTATTGAAGGACAAATGTATACAACAGACAAAAAAGAATAAACCAAGAAAGGGTACGAAAAGAGGAAATAAAGAGTCGGAAGATTAAGAGGAAAGATACCTTATCTGTCATGCAACTGTAAGGTAAAGACTGCAAAAACATTGGATGCAAAGACAGTGAATTACTGTCCCTTTAACCTGGAAAGGACCTGTAATAGCACGTTTGATAGTGTTAACAACAACATTGAATCTGCGCAGAGTCATATACTCCCAACAATGGCAGACAGAGTCTTATTCATTTTCCTGCATCAATTCTGAAACGCTTTCCGAAGGAAACGTATCTACTCGAACTTGCTCCTCCTCTCTTCTTTGCCCGTTTTGATGCAACCCAATTGTTTTCATTTTGGAATTTAAACAGAGAGAGTTCATCTAGGTTCGGACCTGGAATTTTCCGGCCTTGGTCATGTACTTGATGCCTTTGAAAGGTTTGTACTTCTCGCCATACATGTCCAACCTATTTACCTTCAGACCTGTTGGATGAGAAAGTGGAAAGCAAACATATCAGTTGCAAAACCTATATTGTATATGTTGTCTCTTTGGGGAAGGATTGTGAATGCTGAACACACTGAAATCCATGACAAGTTCAAATGTGCTTGCGGTGTTGTCTTTAAGTGGCACAGCTGTCAAAACATCGGTATCAAAAAGAAAAAACATCTGGCTCCACCTTGTGGTCAGACAATGTAAAAGTCACGAATGGTCTCCATTCATTCAGAATGCAAAATTATTTAAAATTACATCCCCACCCACAACCAAACATTTCCAGTGGGATAATAGAGAAACAATTTACTGACTGAAGGTCAATTTATTTTATTCCCAGTTAATTTCCCAGAACAGAAAGCTCTGAGGCATCTCATGCAAATTTGATATTTTAACAGACTAATTAGATATTTTAATGTAATCAATATTTATACCATTGTGGCACATTTCTACTGCCCATACTTAAGAAATACAATAAACATCCCAAACAAAATGAACTAAAAGTCTAAGCATATTTTAATAAAAATGCAATCCATAATAGCTGCTGTGAGCTCCATACAATATGTGGAACTGTATGCTTTTTAATTAAGAACAGTTCCTTAAACTATTAACAAAACGGTACCTCTATTTCAACATTATCCACTGGCTAATTTGGGGAAAGAGTGGGTCCTTTTTAATTCGTTTTAATTGAAATTGATAATATTATTATATAACATTTTATGGCAGTTTTTTGAAGTTGATGTTTTTGAGTGTATTTAAAAAAAAATCTGGAATGATGTTGGTTAAAAAAAAAATTACTAATTGAAAGTGGAAAATAATATTAATATATAATATTATTATGGTCGTTTTTTTGATGGGGACATTTTTGTCCTATAAGGACGTCTGAGTAATTTTTTTTATTGATGCACAAAGGTTAAGCTCCAAAAATGACATAAAGGTATCAAAAGTAATCCGTACGATTTAAATGGTTTAATCCATGTCTATTTTTTTTTATTTTTTATTTTACTTATAAAAATATTTATTTTATTTTTTAAATTTACTTTTAAATTTACAATGAAATAACCAAAAAAAAAAAAAAAAAAAAAGGAGTAGGCTGAAGCCGAGGCTTATGTTTTCCTACCCTAAAGTAAATGTCTTTTGAAGCGATGTGAACTGTTTTGACTGTAGATGTCAGAGAATTATCATTTTTGGGTGAACCTATCCTTTAATGTCAGTGGTCTATGGGTGTTGTGTGTTGAGAGATACAGTACCTATTCCTGCAGCTCAACTGGTAGAGCATGGTGGTGCTAATGGCGAGATCATGAGTTCGATTCACAGGGAACACATAAACCGATAAAATGTATATACCCTTAATGCACTGTAAGTCGCTTTGGATACAAGCGTCTGCCAAATGCATAAATTTAAATGTACCTGAAATAGCCAACTGTTGAATCTTGAACTGGATGTTGATTGTAGGGTTTTCGTCAGGTTTGGAGGCTCCAGCCTGGAGACTCATTGAGCCTTTTAAACTGGGTAATTTCTGGGGGTTTATTTTACCCACATCCCATGACAAAAGCTGCACACAACACAAATTCACCATTGCAACATACTGTAAATATGCAGCTACTGACACTTACATTTTTAGGTTAAACTAAAATCAAAATGTTGGGTGATGAATGTACTTTTGAAAAGCAAGCATTACATTTAATATACCGTTCATGGTTAAGATTTTTAACCAGAAACCAACACGGATAACACTACATGCATTTGCGCAACTGTAAAGAATTTATATTAAATATTTGTACATTTATTGATGCCAATAATCCCATCATTACAACAGCTTATTGGAGAGAAACCCTTACAGGTATAGTTAACCCAAAAATGAAAATGTTCTCACCCCCATGCACACAGATGGTATGACCTTTTTTTTCTGCTGAACACAAACAAAGATTTTTAGAAGAACATCTCAGCTCTGTAGGTCAAGCTCCAAAAAGCACATAAAGGTAGCATAAATGTAATCTATAAGAATCCAGTGGTTTCCAAATCTTATGTGATCCAGTTGATTTTGGGTGAGAACAGATCAATATGTAACACATTTTTTACCCTATATCTTGCCATTACAGTCTCTAGTCATGACATCATGATCACCAAGGAGACTGCTGATTTCAAGAATTATTGTGAAAATTGGTCAGTTTTGTTCTGTTCTCACCAAAAACAACTGGATCATTTAGGAAGACATGGATTAATCCATTGGAGTTTTATGGATTACATTTATGCTGCCTTTATGTGCTTTTTTGATATTTTTTGGACCCCATTCACTTGCATTATATGGACCTACAGAGCTGAGATATTCTTCTAAAAATCTTTGTTTGTGTTTTTCAGAATAAATTAAGTCATGCACATCTGGAATGGCATGAGAGGGGGTATATTATGAGATTTGTAATTTTGGGGTGAACTATCAGTTTAACTTTGCATATGAAAAATAAAACAGCAAACCATCACGTGAGGGAAAAAATTGGCAAACTCAAGAATACTCTTCTGACATGTAATGACAGAATAAATGTTTGCAGTAAACTTGGCATGAACATCAGAGCCACATAAAGAAGAATTAACAATGAGAATAATAAACACTTATGTACCTTGGTGACAGGGTCAAAAGTGTAAGTACCCTGGGAAGGATTGAGGTTAGCGTTAAGGACGCCACGAGGCAGCTGACTGCTCACCAGCACAGATTCCACAGCCTTACCCATGGTCTGTTTTGGGCCAAAAGTGAGCTCGAAGCGGCCCTGAGAGCTGCCTTCTCTGAAGCTGATGTTGTGCTTCACATACACTGGGATGGCCACCAGGCTGAAGAATACAACAAGAAATTATTCAATCACAAATGCATATTACAAACTTTGAGAATGGTAAAGAATCCAATATATGTCCTGAGAGTATTAGTAACTGTAAAATTACTTGTAAAGGGATTCTTTGTGTTTGTGGAGTATGTTGGGGAGATTCTTACTTCTGAGAGCTGACGTGGTAGGAGAGAAGGCGGAAGTTGCCATCTGGGGGGATGAAGGAGAGAATTCTCTCCGCTTCCCAACGTTTAAACCGCACACAGGGGTGGAAACTCACATCATCCAGCAACCGAGGGTTCTACAGAACAAGAAAGAGAGAAAGGAGGAGGTGGCAAACAAATCGAGGTATATGAGGATGGGTAGATAAAATTACTAGTTTGAATTTAAAGGGATAGTTCATCCAAAAAATAAAAATAACCCTCATCATTTACACTTCCTCGTGCCATCCCAGGTGTGTATGCTTTTCTTTTTTCTGCAGAACACAAATTATGATTTTTATAATAATATAAGAATATCTCAGTTCTGCAGGTCTTCACAATACAAGTGAATGGGTGCCAAAAATGTTACGGTCCAAAAAGCACATAAAGGCAGCATAAAAGTAATCCATATGACTGCAGTGGTTAAATCCATATCCTCAGAAGTGATATGATAAGTGGGTGAGAAACAGACAAATATTTAAATACATTTTTGCTAAAAATTCTTCTCTATGCCCAGTAGGAGGCATATGCATCAAGAATGTGAATCGCCAAAACACAAGATGAAGAATGTGAAAGTTAAAGTGGAGACTGACTGAACAGGGAGGAGAATTTATTGTAAAAATTGACTAAAATATTGATCTGTTTCTCACCCATAACTAGTATATCACTTCTGAAGACATTGATTAAACCACTGGAGTTATATGGATTACTTTTATGCCTATTGTCAGATCAACCTTTTGGAATTTGATGTGCTGTCTTAGAAAAAAAACACATAAATAGCGATTGGCCGAAATATTAGTCAGGCCATCTAATCATTCAATATTTGGCTATTGAGAGATTATGAGCATTGGCCAATAACTGTGGCTGCTTGGCTGATTAACAGAAGTGTTAGTTCACTCTATTCACTCTTGTGTAAAGAGGTAACCATCCTCAGACAGCCTTGTCAATGGATAACACACATTTTTTGATGTTGTTGAATTTTCTTTCTCTGAATAAAGTACATCACACAAATCAGCGTGGTATCAGACATTGGTAACCCTGCTCTCAGCATGTGTAAAAAAAATAAATAAATGGATTCACCATAAATGACAAGGTTAGATCGGGCATCCCAGTAAGTTTCACACAGGCATCTATTACTCCCTGGATCTCAGCAGTGATAGTAGAGCCTTTGGGGCGAATAAAAAAAGAAGACATTTTTTTTTTATTTGTACTGACAGCAAAGGCATCTGCATTTTCTGTTCTTATCTATAGAATGTTATCAGATACCACTAAATAAGAGGACAGTCCACCTGATTTGTCAATGATTGCATCGATCTCTTCCACCACATCAAAATACGCTTCATTGTTGGTATATTTGACACCTGTGCGCCGCCATGGTACCACCGATAGCTGGCCTGTTGGAAGCTGCTCACCAACATTAGTACTTCCTGTGCACAGATAAGACCGATAGGAAAAGGAGAATTTATTAGAAGGCATTCTAGAGCCTCAGCTTGATAGATATTTGATATACCATGAAATAACACAAATACTACCTGTGATGGTGTTCACCACTGTTCGTAGGATGGTCGGTGGTTTAATGAGCTCTTTTAAGATGTTCGATTCGGTGGCCAGAGGAAAGCCATTATCCAACATCTCCTCAAGTAACTCATAGACCACAACAACATTGTCTTTAATAGCTGCCTCTGTGCACACACCAAAATAGTCCTAAAGGGGAAAATAAAACACATTTGTTGTGTTTTGAGAAGTCACTGGTTAAAATAGGTCAACATTTGTGGTAAGTTATTACACTTTATAATAACTTGAGTCATTTACAAACATGACAATGCTTAACTGATAAGTAGTTCATGAACATTCAAATATTAACAAATACATTTGAAGTTTCTATTTTAATTATATTTCAGAATATTTTTTATGCTAAACAATGTAATAATGTTAATGAAAGTTATTATAAAGTTTTACACAACATTTAGTTTCGGTCATCAAATCTGATAGCATGAGAGGATTCCAAGAGTGCTGATAGCTCACACCATCAGCACTGGGACACTTTACTGTTTTTATCACTCCACTTGTGTTCATGGCATTCCAAACATGTAAGAGCAGTGTAGATATGTGAATGTTCATTCATCTCGGTTACATTAAAGATTTGAGCCAGCAGCCTTTTGTGTAATTTACGCACTGACTGACAACACACAGTTTGTCAACGTGTGCGCAACTCACTCAGTGCGTAAATTTAATCCGGAAGTATCTCTCACTCCATGATCTCTCTGATTAAATCTACACTATAGCAGAGAAATGGAGTTAAACTAACAGCTACAGCATTACTGCCAATCACAGCTGAAAGTCACAACAGACTAATCAAACACACTCAGGGTGCCTACCTGATAAACGTTTCCAAGTTGGGAGAGGATGTAAACTTACAACATGGTGGAGGAGAGTATGCTTTCTATGTCTGTGTCATAATAAGTGTTCCCAAAGAAATTTACAAGAATGAAACTGGTATCCTCCATGTGTTCTCACCAACACCAAAACACTTTAACATGAGAAAAATAGGATAATTACGAAAGCGCATATGGCAGCATCACTCCACAACTGGAGCAGATTACTACCAGAATACAGCTGAGGAATAGAGTTAAACTAACAGCTGGTAAGACGCAGGCAATCACATGCTCAGTCACTCTCTCTATCTCACACACACCCCACACACACACATACATCCTTGTTTCTCCAATAACTTGTTAGAAATAGCCCAAGCTGTCATTACTAGTTCTAAAGTGTGGTTTTCGAAATAATAACTGAGGCTTGTGTGCATCTTTCGAAATAGCAATGGGAGATCCTGATCGGTAACAAGACAATCACACAAGTGTTTTTGTTTTTTGGGACAGTTCTTCATTTTTTCCTACTAATTAATTTACTTGTTTGTTGAACTGCTGTATAAAAGTAATGCTCACACTCACAGTTGTGCTGTATTGCCCATCTATCAGCACCACTGTGATTACCTGAGGCACTCGGCTTGCAGCCTCATGCCGACGGCCATGCTGATAGCTGGACATACACTCGTGTGATGCTGCTTTATTAACCACTTTGGTATCAGCATTCTATTTAATTATACTATAGGATATCTGTGGAACAAAGGTAAGAATGTATAAGTCCTTTTAGTTTTATGCTTTTTAGACAGAAAAGGAGAGCAGTACACTTACAGAACAAAGCATTAGGGGTTACTTAGCTGGCCACCAAGCTGGTTTCCACTGGTCAGGCTGGTCTGGTTTGATGGTTTTAGATTAATATTGGGGACTTGTCAGCTTTTGAGGCTGAGACACCAGCTAGCCCAACAGCTAAACCATCTTACACCACCAGCAAACCACTTCAGGCTGGTTTGAGATTATTATTATTATTATTATTTCAGCTGGAAAGGTAATTCCTTGATTTTAGGACAAGTTCCATGGTAATATCATAGAATATGTTTATGGTAATGATTAAGTAATATGGGTTATAGTACCTGATATCTCACCATAGCAACGGAAGATTCAAAGAAAGGGGTATTTAATGAAAATCCACAAACCTGAAATGTGTCCACAACCCTGTGGAGAAACTCGATGACAAACAGAGGTGGCACTTCGCTCTGTATGACGGCTACAAAGTAGATGCGGTGGCGAAGCACGTTAATCAGGTAGTGATGCGGGGTCGGGATGACCGGGGGCACGTTCTCCGGTTCCGTGGCGCGTTCCAGAGCCTCGAAAAAGTAGTCGCATACGGATCGGCTGACCACGCTCTTCCAGTGCTTCTCTAAGAAGATATCCCCCGATGCGTTAACCAGGAATAGACTGTGGATCATCGCGACAGCTTTCGAACCGATGCAGCTGGAAAGACAAAACAATTAACATCACACACAAAGTGAAATATTACATTTCTAAATCATATTACATACTGAAAGAGCAGATTTGAAGCCGGTTAGGTCTTAATGTCGTTCAGGCAATGCTCGAGCCGACGCCTGCAAACATTATAATAGGTAACTGATAGGCCTCTGAGCTCATTTAATATTCAACAGCACTATCTTGTTACTGCATAAAAGACTAGTTTTAAGATAGCACGCAGCAAGCTAGACTGAAGCAATAGGAAAGGCTGGTTAGGTGGGTATCCGGATCACATCCGCATCCATTCTGCATCCATATTTTCTCCTCCCCTCTCGCATCACAGGACTGTCTTGTGACAAACTCCGGTGAGGATTAACATGGTTCATTCAATCAGCAATTCCCTTTCTTTGGGAGTAAATAATATTATTGTAACTATGAAGCATAAACAATACTCACGATAATTGGATTGTAGTTCCTCTAACACTTTCCACAATATAAAAAAAAAAGCAGACCAAGAGATGTTGCTTCCTACTCCGTTATTTTGAGACGAGGGAAAAAAAACATGATTGTCATTGGCACCGACCAATAGCAAACAGCGTATGGCATAAGAACACGCCCACTCCAGTTACTATTGGTAAACACTACGGAAGCGAATAGAACAATGCTCGAAGGCACGGAAGCGTCTATGTACATCGTTCATTTATTGGTTCTGGAGAAGATGCTCCCTAGAAAGGGGCTACGTTGTTCAAAGCTATATTGCTTTTCTACTGAAACCATTTTTTTTTTTCAACTCAAGTCATTATTAGATATTGCATGATTAAAACAACATTTTCCAATTAAAACGATAAATGGTAATAATAACGACATCTCTTTAAAACAAAACTGTCATTTTAAATATTTTTAAAACTGCAAAACTTGTTTAACTTCTAAAAACAATACACAGTGCATTCAGAGTATTTAAAGAAGTAAATTAATTTATTAGAAAGTACCAAATATAAACTTACACAGATGTGTGACCACAACTCATAACAACTCGTTACATTCGAGAGTCAATTTCTAAAAAAAGAAAGTATCAGCCCGCATTGTCCTAAAACAGTACGCATTTCACAACATCGTGCATTTTTACCTTTATCCCGAACAAGATACAAGTAATTCAACCGGGGGGTCCAATTGCAGGAAAAGGAGGAGAAAATGAAAATCTGCACATTAGCATTCTAATACATATACTCATAATTCAAAGAAAGACTCAAAAGGAAAGAGTCTGGGTTCCTACGTCTGTATAGGATGTGAACCACTGCTTTAGATAGAAAACATAAAAAAACACCTCTAGTTAAATAAGATTAAATTATAAAATTGTAATCGAGTAGCCACGCTGTGCTAGCACTGGCATGGAACTGACATAGCTGAATGACTTCTGCAAGGCAAAAAGCTGTGAAATCTCTGAAAAGATGTAGTTAAAAATACAATGACAAATGAAATGGCTCAACATAATTTATTTTTGTTTCATGTTAAAATGTACAGAGTTTTTTTTTAAGTACTTGCTAAGAAAAAAAAGAAAGAAACGAACAAATGGAAATACATACAGGGACAAAACAGAGAGGAGTGGAAGGCGGACGCTTACGACCATCACTGAGCGCCCCAGCTTGGCTCGCTCTCTTTCTCTGGGTACCAGGCTCTCTCTTGGCTTACAACTCACCATGTACAATAACAAAGTATACGAAAAGATAAGCAATATAAACAGACAGAAATATACTGAGCTCATTTTTACATGCCTTGTAGATGTAAGGAAGTTGTCTTAAACACACAATAACCAAGAAAAACAAAAGAAAATAATGCTAAGTGACCTTTAGATATCTGCTTTTCCTTTTGTTTTAAAATAGCATTAATATACTACACAAAGATAGAAAACTCTAGATATGAGATGGAATGGAAAGGTTAAAGGCATCTTAAATTCACTAAAAGTGATTTGTAATTTTTTTTAGTTTTTAATTTCTTAATAATATTACCCCAAGAGTCGAGCTAAAAAATATGCATTGTTTTTTTTTCCTGAAACAGAAGTGAAAAAAATGACAGTACCAATATCCATGTCAGAATTTCTCTTTTATATTTTAGAAAAAACATTTTCTCTACAAGAATTCTTCTAAAGTCAAAAAGAGTCAGCTTGTGTCATAAAAGAAAGCTGCCCAGTCTGATAAAATTCAGAAAAACAATAGCGCACAAATAATATATGAAACGACAGATCTTTGAGAAAGAGTCGTCATATTGACAATGAATACTGGATCATTAAGAAATCTGCTGCCCATTGTCCTAAAACAGTAACCATTTCAGAACATCGTGCACTTTATCCTTTATCCTAGGTATAAGTATTTGTTAGTCCATGTGTGCATTGCAGACACGAATCTACTTATTTGTACAACTCCTTGTTGCCAACAGCGATCACAACCGCATGATCAGCTGGAGTTTGATGAGCACTATTTACTGGTACCACAGTAAGGCCTACTTTAGGAGGAATCATTAACCTCATTGAATGAGCAGTTACAATACTAACAACCATATCTGACTGCTTTGCAGACATGCTCCTGTGTTGTTACACCATTTTTTACCCTCTACATTATGTAGATGGTGCACTATGTAGAATGAAGTTACAAACATTCCCTCTAATAGACTGCTGTGCTCTCTAGTGACATCTGTGGAGTGTTTATGAAAGCGCGGGTCTGTGCTGTGAACCAGGTAGTACCAGAATATTTACATGAACTAGTTTCAAAGGAATTCTGCTCAGTCCAGTCTACGGTATGAAGAATGATGCTTGGTCACTTCAATCAGACATGCAACTCCAAGTGAAGCAGTCTTTTACCTCTGTTTTGGGTTCTTCCCACTGTAAAGTTTGGATAGACACGATTCCATACTGGGAAGACACGGATTTACAGACAATGCACACCTTCTGTCTGCCGACTAGAACCCCATTTCAAGTTCCTCCATGCAATTTCTCAAGTGGCTATAGAGCTGTGTATTTGAGTGGATGTATTTATGTTCAGGTGAGTGAATGAGCAAACAAGCTTTAATCACTTTTTCCAAAACAGCCACACACAAACCATGAGGTCAGACTGAAACACAACCATCTCAACGGTCATAAAAAAAGGAGAAATTATTAAAAATAAAGTAAATGATAATAAAATAAAATAAAGTCCATCTACAATTATTTTGTCTCCTTTTAGGTAAGGCTTCCTTTGTCAATTGAAGACTGTGCATGATTCAATGTGTTCATTAACAACATAAATGTACTTGTTTCTCAGTTTAAAAGGTTAGGTTCACTTCTCCTTTAGCTGCTTTGATGCTTCGCCCTCTCTGTCTCATGGATGATGGCAGATAGAAGGCAGTCTACACTTGCCACAATAAAGGTCCATTAAATCATCTCCCATGATCCTCTCATCATCTTCCCAGCTCAGGCAATTAGGAAATGAACCCAAAGGAACAGAGCTTGATGACAACATATTAAGAAAGCAAAATAAATTTTTGCAGCCTCTATGTTCTCTTCTTCCATTAAGCTCACTTGTCTTTTCGCCCTGACTTTGGAGGGTGGATCTAAATGAATGAAGTAGAGATGCAAAGTTCAGTGGAAACATCTCTTAGCTTTCTCTCCATCTGCTGGTACACTGGTGTTCATCTGCTCATGTAAGGTGACTGTTTGGGGACACCAGCATAGCTGTGGTGCGAGGGGCCCGTGTAAATCATGTTACCATGGTGATTGGGCTGCATAGGCTGCTGTGGATAGGCCTGTCCTCCCATCATGCCCATTTGCATCTGCATGGGATACTGGGCTGACTGATTCATATAGGGTGTGTTGCTGTGGTACCCACTGTTCATCATGGGCTGCGGCATGCGATAACCAGCTGACATGGCAGCATTTAGTGGATTCATGTTCATAGAGTTGTAAGCAGCAGGTGTGGGCATTAGGTTTGGCATCATCCCACGCTGCACTGTTAGAGTGCGTGGGGAACCTTGCATGGTCACAGCACCAGAGCTGCGACTGTACAACTGCTGCTGGTGAGAGGAGCCAGCTGGAATTTGAGAGGCTTTGGACCGAATAGAAATGTGGCCCTTTACGGTGCCCATTTGGCCTTGCAATCGCTGTGTATGGGGTGGAGGAGGAAGTCCAATGTTGGGCCCTGGCATGTTGCACTGAATCAAAGGAGAGCCAAGATTCATGGAGCCAGAACTCAAATTGGGAGGTGGGGTCATAGTTGGCTGTGCCTGAGGCAGTGATGGGTGTGGGGAGGATGCAAGTTGTGCCAACCCTGGGTTGGCCAGAGAAACACTTGTAGCATATGAAGTGACCGCTGCAGAATGAGAGTAAGACATGGCATGGGGGTCCATGATGGTGTTGGTTAGTTGCTGGAGTTTGGCTAAGCTGAAAGTAGCAGAGGGCTGGCCATAGCCTCCAGGACCAAAATCCTGGCCCATGCGGTCATACAAAGTGCGCCCTCCTCCTCCACTGCCTGCACTTTCAGGGATCTCCATGATCATGGGTGTGGAAGCGAAGCCATTCCCCATGCTGCACTGTGAGAGTGCTTGCTGATGAGGTGGAGGTGGAGCAGAGGGTGAAGGCTGTGGTGTTGGGTTTTGCTGTTGGTGAGGAGGCTGTGACACCTTCTTTTGCTGTTGCTGACTGGCACTTGGTGGCCTTTCAATGACACATCCTTGTGAAGTCTTTATATTACAACTTGGAGTGCTAGCAGAAGGGGGAGGTGGTGGGGGTGGAGGTTGTGGGACACCACTACCACCGTTAGATCCAGGTGCATTGGTAGGCCCAGAACCTGCTTGTTGGATAAGGCTACAGCTACCCATGGCAATCTGTGAGCCAACCCCGGTGCTAGAGGAAGTCAATCCAGGGGTTGAGACAAAGGAGCAGCTGTTGCTTTGCGAAGATGATGGTGTGACTGAACTAGAAGATGAAGATGACGAAGATGTGGAAGCAGCCACCACTGCTGCTGAAACCGCAGACATGCCACCTCCATTACTTCCATTCCCTCCTCCATTTCCTCCACCACCCATCGTTGAGTCATAACTGCTTGGATTGTCATAGTTTTCTGTGGTGCTTTCTATGCTGCCCAGATCACTAAAGCCACTGTCCACCACCTGCTGGGAATGATCTGAAACTGATGGCACATCCATCATGGGGGATGTCTCCATGTTTTGTAGAGTAGGAGCTGATAGAGAACTGGGGTGCTCTGGGGTTATTTGGGTATACCCTCCAACTGCTCCCACTCCATTTCCTGTGGGACCAGGTACTCCTGGTCCAGTCTCCATAGGACCAGACGTCATTCCAGGGCTGTTGACTGAATGCACAGACTGGTTCGGTAAAGTGGGCATTGGTGGATTGGGCATGGGGCTGTGCTGGGAGGCTCCACAGTCCTCCACCAGGGCTAGTGTTTCCTCATCTACCTCACCATGACTGTAGCTCTGGAGTGTGCGACAGGCAGCCATTGTCTCCTCGCAGTCCAGGTAGGCCCCATGGGACTCGGATTCCTCCTCCTGGGCCTCGCCTTGCGTAAGTGACTGAACTGCCTGCACAGTTTCCAGATCCAGCTCACTACTGTGGTGATGCGTGTGTTGGTGGTGGCTCTGGTCATCTTTAAAATCAGGGTGCTGGTGTGAGTGCTCCGTATCCATAATGAGCACAGCCTTCTCCTCAACATTTAGAGGCTGCATGTCCAGTGGTTCAGAGGGGGTTGTGATGGCAGTTACTGTCTCTACGGCTGCCGCGGCTGCTGCAGATTCCTCCTGTTCTCGTCGTTGCCGTTCATCCTGACCATCAACAG
Organism: Xyrauchen texanus; assembly: GCF_025860055.1. Lineage (NCBI taxonomy): Eukaryota > Metazoa > Chordata > Actinopteri > Cypriniformes > Catostomidae > Xyrauchen > Xyrauchen texanus. The sequence goes on along the minus strand of NC_068278.1, from coordinate 52,103,033 downwards.
AGTTCGTCTTCACCCCTTCCACTTTTGCATCCTCTTCCTCCCCCACCTCCTGTTTGCTGACATAGTCCCGGGCCACGTTTCCCTGCATGTCTACAAAACCTTCACTGCTTTGTGGTTCTTCTTTCACGGGCGGAGAGTGAGCTGGCGATGATGGTTCCTCCTCTTCTTCTTCTTCATCCTCTTGCTCCTCTTCATCATCCTCAGAGTCTTGACCTTTCCTCCTTTTACTGCTGCTGCTGCTGCCACTGTCACTTTTCTCTTCTATACGACCATCCCCTTCATCATCGGCATCATGGTCATCACTACGCCGGCTTCCTGAGCCTGGTGTCGTTGCTATTCTCCGACTAACCCTGTTATCACAATCTTCATCATCATGCTCTTCATTCTCCTCTGCATCTGCCATGTCTGTGTTAGCTCTTGGCTGAGGGACACTGGTGCTGGAAGACTGTGACATGGTACAAGAAGATTGACGGCTAGTCTTCTCCACTGCCCATGGTCTGTCTTCCTCCTCGTCTTCCTCTTCTGGCTCAGACACAGAAGGTGGTTTTGGTACAGAGGGAGTGAGGTTGGTATTTTTTGGTGGTCGACCTCGCTTTTTGGGTTTGGATGGTTCTCTAAAGTTCTGAAGGAAATCATCCTCCTCTTCTGTATCTTTCCGCTTCTCAGGGTTAAGGTCAGTTAAGGTTTTTGTTGTCTTCTTACAGGCTCTGTCCTCCAGTGATGAATTATCTAATTGCTGCTGAGCCAACTGGTTCTGCTCCAACTCCTGTCTGGCTGCCTCCTCTTGATCCCGCTGCAGGTAAAAGCTGCGAGGTTTCCTGCCAGGTTTCATTTTAATCTTTGGGGGCGGTGGGTACTCCGAGGATGGAACTGCAAGACTGGAGTCAGCTGTCTGACTGGCTCCACTACCAGGCTTCCTGCCTGGACGTTTCTTCCAGTGCAGTGGCTTGCGACTCTTGCCCTTAGGCCAGCCTTTCTTCTTCTTTACTGGGACCTCAGGCACCTCAGTTGTTGTGGTTTCTGAAGGTTCAGGTCTTCTCAGGCCAGCAACTGGCTTCAGCACAGGAGTGGGACCTGGACAAAAAGAGATATTTTTGAATTTGGACAGAAAAAAATAAATAAATAAGTGCAAACATAATAGACCAAATTTAGAAGTTCTATGTATATCTGTAAAGTACAACAATTCAAATTGAATCCCAGTAGCAGTCCTTAGTCTAACTAACCATCATCCTCTGATTCAGTCAGATTGCTTCTGCTGATGCTCTTGGGGGCAAGTTTCATGTGTTTGCGGGCTGCTGTGTAGCGTCGGAGAGGGTTGCCGAACGGAGTCTCCTCTTCTAATCTGGGCATTGGCCTCTCAGAATCTGAATCCACAAATGGCTCATCCAGAACCTCAGTGGTCTCTGAGATGGTCTCGGTCACTACACTGCTATGGGGGTGGCTGCGCTGACGTGCATGCCTCTTTTGTAAGGACTTCTGAGACTGCAAAGGAAATTTCTACAGTCAGAATTATCCACAGCAGAATCAAAAAGCCTAGAAGATTTGATGTTATGTTCAGTAAAGTAACAAACCCCATTTCACTGAAAGATGTACACATTTTAATGTGAATAAAATCTACATAAAACTGTCATGAAAAAAGAAAACAAAATTGAAGGCAAATAATTTTATATCTTGTAATTATCAACAAACAATGGAACTTAAAGCTTAGAGAAAATTAAACAATTTACTTAACTGCACATACCTTGCATTTAAGTCCTAATGTGGGCTTGGTGAGGACAGGTGGAGAACGAGTCCTTGATTCTTCCTCATCTTCCTCATCCTCCTCCTCATCTGCACTGCTCTCATTGAAAAAGGCATGTCGAACTGGAGCAGGTTCACTTAGCCTTGTGCTATGTGGCAACGATGGCAATCCATCTTCAGGATCCACACCAAACCTGCGTTTTGGGCCACGTTTCTTCCGTGGAGGCCGCCCTCTGCTGCGTGGGAGTGGAACTGTAGAGTGCCTGGGAGCCTCCAAGGGACAGGTTGATGTGGAGTCAGGCTCATTACCTAAGGGCAATAGGGTTGGTGATGATGTTGTGACCTTATTAATGTCAGTTCTATCCTCCTCCTCCTCCTCCTCCTCGTCATCGTCCTCATCATCCTCCTCCTCCTCCTCATCATCATCATCCTCCTCCTCCTCCTCCTCATCATCATCCTCCTCAGGTGGCCTTACTTTGCGGGGTCGACCAGGCCCTGGACGTGGTGCATCCTTCACCTTACCCCATAACCAGTTTTTGGAATGGCGTCCAGGTCCCCTGCGTTCCCCATTAGCGGGAAGAAAAAGGGAAGGCCGTTCAGGACTGAGAACACTATTGCAAAAAGAAGAGGGTGGTGGAGAGCCTTGGCTTTTGGGTAATGTAGGGAAGCTCTGTTTCTCTTCCTCCTTTTCCCGTTCTCCTGGCACATGCCAAGAGAGCGGAGAGCTCTTTTGGCTGTGTTTAATCTATACAACAGATTAGTTACAGAGAAAAGAAGTTAAGTTTTAGCATGTACTTGTATATGTCCATTATGTTGTATACTTCATAAGATAATTACCACTTTTTTAGGTTCCCCCTCTCCTTCCTCTTCTTCCTCATCATCATCCCCCTCTCCCTCAGATACCACTGTATTGGTGACGATAACAGGTGTCCAGCGCAAACAGTCTGGATCGACTTCAAGTTGCCGAGGTTTGGCCTTCAGTCGGGCCATGTGAGTGGCCACCAGCTTCTCTCTGCGCAGAATAACCACCCTTTAACAACAGGAAGAGATTTTAAGTCACTGGTACTACATCCAGGAAACCTGACTACAAATAATAAAGACAAAATAATATTAAATGATAATATGTTTATAATGCATGTACCTATGTTGAGCTAAAAACTGTTACAGTAATACCTGCAATTACAAGCATGTTATTGACATGCTACTCTAATACATAGGACAAATTCCTAGTCAATATGCTGCAGCTTGCGGTGTTTTTCTGACATTCACAGCTACAATGTGAAGAATCTCAAACGAGCCCATTTTTACTCCTGTTTGTGAAGCGTTTCTGTTAGAAGGGGGTTCTTTGGGTTGACCCCATCAACCAAAATAGTGTTTAAATGTTCCTGACACGAAGATCTTAGGTTTGATTCCCAGGGAACACAGATTTCTTGAATGCACAAGTTGCTTTAGATAAAAGCATCAGCCAAATGCGTAAATGTAAATTATTTCCTTTTGCGTCTTGTTAGATCTCATTAAACATATCATAATAAGCCACATCTGCCAAGATGCTAAAGACCAGGTAATGTGTAAATTCTCAAATGTAAAAGAGTATTATGTTCAAACATGTAAAAATGGAGCAGAGATAGCTGTGAAATGTTGCAGGATATATATGCTTCTTGTTCTCTGTGCCTGCGTTTACAGATAATGTATTGCACATTTTAAGGTCAATAATGGCATTAATCTAAAATTGGATATTGAAGTCTCTCTTACTGGTCTCCCCTCTGTTCCAGCATGTTGAGATTAAGCAGGGTGGCTGTGATATCTTGAGGGCAAATTCCAGTGACTTTGCTGAGTTTGCGGATGGTAAGCTGCCTGTCTCTGATTTCATGCAGGCATTCCAGCACTACACTACGCCAGTATGCCATGTAGGAGAGTCGGCCCAAGTCTGACAAAGGCTTCTCTGGTGAGCCTGGCTGGCCTTCCCTCTTGGACAGCAGATAACCTGCAGGGAGCCATAACAGTTTATTCTCTTCACAATAATATTTCCATTATTAAAAAAGCTCAAGACTGACAGGACAGAGAAAATATAGTGTAGTGCTTACTGAAGTCAATGAGGAATCGCCCATAGCCCCTGCGCTGATATTGTGGTAGAATCATGATGCAGGATACGTTGTACTTCTGTTGACAATGCTTCTCCTACAGAAAAATGTATAAGGAAAAAAAAATTATAAAATGTTAAGCGTGATAAACAAGTGTCTATCCATGTATCTCGCAAAATATTTGCCATGTATTTTGTTTCGCCATAAAAACATTTATATTATAAGATACAAAGAAACGTTGCCTAAAATTGATTTTTATTTGCACCATAAAATTTGCAATTTTGTGAATATAGGTAATACAATTCTTTACACTACACCCTAAACTGACCCTACAAAAAAATAAAACATTTTATGAACTCATTTAGTGTAAACATCCTTTCTTTTCTAGGGGCATAATCAATACATAAGACACCAAAAAACGCCCAAAAATGTTTCCCAGATGCGATTAAGCCGATCCTTCAATAAAAAGGATTTTTAAAGGACCAGGTACAGCGTAACCTATAATGAGTTCATTTTCAGACCTGTAGCAAAAAGTTTAGGGGATAAAATTGTTACAATGTTCATTTTCTTCTTAGTTCAGTTATTCACATGTAAACAAACTGTCCATTCATTGGTCAAAATGTTTTTGCGCTGTTCCTGGATTTAGCTCATACATCAATATACTGATTAAAATTATATACCTGTGAAAAAATTGTCAAATGGTAGTTCAAGTTCTTTTATTTATATAGCACATTTAAAAAAAAGCATCAAGGCTGACCAAAGTGCTGTACAATACAAAATTATAAAAGCACACAACAATTTAAGACCAGGATATTACATACTATTAAAATCCAGTGAAAAGAGATGAATTTTAAGAGAAGATTTAAAAACAGATAATGAAGGTGACAATCTGATATTGATACTATTCCATAAAATAGGACCCACGACAGAAAAGGCTCTCCCTCCTCTACGCTTTAGCCTCGAGCACGGGACATCGAGGAGATATTGATCACAGGATCTCAGACTTCTAGTTGGATTGCAAGGATGTAATAAGTCAGACAAGTAACTGGGAGCTTGGTTGTGTAGTGATTTGTAAACAAACAATACAATTTTAAAATCAATTCTAGCTTGAACCAGCAGCCAGTGAAGTGATCTTAAAATGGGGGTAACATGATCTTACAAAAACCTTCACATAATACAACAGAAGTATTAGGTATAACATTAACAGGGGGTTCAAAATAGAAGTTTTAATAGAAAACAGAACCTTGGGACGATGGGGATTATTTGTAATTAAATTAGTAAAGTAAGCAGCTTTTGCTGATTTTACAGTCGATACACCAATAAGCTGTCTTTCAGTATTTCGAAAGAAACTTGAAGTTTGTCCTTTTTCACTCAGCTCTTCTGCAGGCTTGTCTAGAAGAGTGAGTAATGGAGTTGAGCCATGGTTCAGATCTACATTTAGATTTACATTGTTTTAGAGGTGTAGTAGGGTTGGCGATGTCCCCTAAATTGGCAGTTGACGATGTTGACAGTAAAACATCGCGATGGACGATGATATCGTCGGTGGGGCGGGATTATATAATTTCATATAATTTTCAAAAATTATTATTTCGTTATTTTACTAACCCAACGAATGACTTGTCGGCGCTTTATCAGTAGGTTGCACGACACCTGAAGCATTTTTTTTTCAGCTTTCACTTAAGAAGAGTTGTGCACTATTTATTTTAATATATCTCTTTACATAAATACTATTTTCCACTTAAAAACTATAATTTTGTTATTTTACTCACTAATGAGCAAAAGGTCGAGGCAGAAATGACCATGTACCTGCAGGAAATGGCCATTGATGGGGAAGAGGACCCGCTGACTTGGTGGAAAACGAACGACAAAAGGTTTCCGTTCATGGCAAGATTAGCACGGAAATATCTGTGCATATGTGCTACCAGTACTCCATCAGAGCGGGTCTTCAGCACAGCGGGTAGTGTAGTTACTCCAATCCACAGCTTATTAAAACCAGATAAAGTGAATATGTTGGTATTTCTGGCCAGAAACATCGAAATTTAAACATGGTCTATGGTGAAAGATATTAGACTTCTTTACGCATTTTTCGCCATCCGTTGCTGAGCTATTCGATTTTGCATATTATTTTTTAAACGTTCATTTGTGTAGTTCATATGACCACTTTACAATATTTCAATAACATAATTTATTTTGTAGCCTGTGCTGAAGTTAATTGTGCTGCTAATTATAAGTGAAATGTTAATGCCGAGTTTCGGTCTGAGTGTTGTTCCCGTTTTCTAGTTCTTTATTTGTTGTTCTTCTATGTTTTAATAAATGTGTGTTATTCATATTCACCTTGTTTCTTTCATTTGATTTGACATTATGGATTTATGGCCAAGGAAATTTTTCTTTAAAAGTATTAACCAGACAAAAGTTATTTGACGTTCAGCTGGTCTGGGTTTATCTTAAACTGCCGCTTCAGTGTATACAAGAGCTATGTGACAATGAGCAAGATTTTCTGAGACACTACAACTACTAATAATTAATTAATAAAGGCTATTTTCTTGTAGCCTACAACATAAAATATTTTAATGTAAATGTACAGTGTAAGACATGTAAAAAAAAGACAAGAAGCTAACAATGTCAAGATCAATATTTGTGTAGCCTGCCTGACACGGTATTTTCACAGACTAACACGTCACGTCTCTGGCATATACCACAGTATTTAAAATAGCATATATGCATTAGTTATATTCTCAATTTAATTTACAGAGCAATCCCTGCAAAGTGTTTAGGTTAACTATAGAAGAGACTAGGATTAGTGAGTCACACTAGCAAGACTCGCAAAAGGGGGCGTGGCATCACGATGGTGGCTCTACATCGTGATGTTGGTCAGCCATCACGATGGACGATGATATCGTCCATCGGCACAACCGTAAGGTGTAGTAGCATTTAAAACATCCAACCATACAAGAGTTTAGCCACCTGAGGTGGTGGTCAGCATCCAAATCGGGTAGCGGAGATTCGAGGGACAGTGATGTACTGGTCATATTAAAACGCTGATTAAAATCTTCACAGAAATGAGGGGAGAAATAACGGACCAGTTCTTCAGCTAGATTTGCTCTTTGAGTGAGCATAGGGAGAGACATAGAAAATAATATCGGCAGGTGATCGGATAACAACGTATCAGAGACTGCTAAATCAGCAATGAAAGAACCAAGTCTAGAGTGTGACCATGAATGTGTTTGGGGTCCTTTATCCTTTTGACTGACACCACACATGGATGTTAAAGTCACCAACCAGTAAAAAGCGGTCACATTTTGTAGTAATAAATCCCACGAATTCTGTGAATTCATGTATAAAGTCTTTCACTGAGCGTGGATGACGATAAACCACAGCTAGCATCACCGGTCCATTCCACTCCAGCCATAATAGCTGCGCTTCGAAGCTAGAATACCCAGTACATGATACTGGAAATGAAATGGTACAAATTTCCAAGTATTTTAATGTTACTGATATACTAACCGTTACCACATGGTACAGAATGCGCATTCCAGTCACAGTAGTCATTTGTCATTAGTTGCTTTTGCAAACATATTATCGAGTGTGTTGAGAAACCTCTGGTACATATATGCAACTTGTCTCTTCAAAAAGGTTTATTTCCTAAAAAAATGAAAATTGCTAAAGTTATACCCATATATAAAACTGGAGATAGACATACCTTTTCAAATTATAGGCCTGTTTCTTTGCTTTCACAGTTTTCAAAAATATTGGAAAAATTATTTTATTCAAGATTAAATGATTTTGTTATCAAATACAACATATTAAGTAAAAAACAATATGGGTTTAGAAGTAATAGAACAACCTCACATGCATTATTAGAATTTGTGGAGAAAATATCTAACGCAATAGAAAATAAACAATACACAGTTGGGGTATTTTTAGACCTTAAAAAAAGCATTTGACACTGTCGACCATGACATCTTACTAGAGAAACTGAAAAAATATGTAGTAAGAGGGGTAGCTCACTCTTGGATAAGTAATTACTTAGAGAAAAGGCATCAATATGTCCAAATAGATAATTGCAAGTCACAACTGATGCAGGTAACATGTGGGGTTCCCCAAGGCTCTGTGCTGGGCCCATTGCTTTTTCTGTTATACATTAATGATATATGTGAGGTTTCCAAAGTATTACAACTGATATTATTTGCGGATGATACAAACTTATTTTGTTCTGGTGACAATCTGAAACAACTTTTGGATACAATGGGAAAAGAAATGGCACTGCTAAAAAATTGGTTTGATTCGAATAAACTAACGTTAAATATAAGTAAAACAAAATGTATTGTATTCGGCAATCGTTTATCGAATACAATAGGTAAATTAATGATTAATGAAGTTGAAATAGAAAGGGTGTCAGCTATTAAATTTCTGGGAGTAATTATAGACAATAAATTAAATTGGAAGCTTTCAAAGATTTCAAAGATTTCAAAAGTCAATTGCAATATTATATAAAGTTAAAGATTTCTTAAATGAAAAATCATTATATACTTTGTATTGTTCCCTTGTGCTTCCATACATTATTTATTGTGTGGAAGTATGGGGAAATACATATAAAACAAACACCAATCCAATATTTATTTTTCAAAAGACAGCATTACGAATAGTAAAGAAAATCACCTATAGGGAGCCAACAAACTCCCTTTTTATTGAATTAAAGGCTCTAAAGTTTAAAGAATTAGTAGAACTAAAAACATTACAAATCATGTACAAAGCAAAAAACCATCAATTGCCAGAAAGTATCCAAGGGTTGTTCATAGAAAGAGAATGCCAACATGATTTAAGGGGAACTTGTATATTTAAAAGGAACCAAGTGAGGACCAATGCAAAATACCATTGTATTTCAGTTAAAGGTGTAAATTTATGGAATAACTGTCATGAGGAACTAAAAATATGTGGGACACTTAGTAACTTAAAGAATCTATTTAAAAATAATGCATGGAAATTATATGAAACAATGTAAAGAGTGATAAATGAATAAGCTGTTTTTGTTGTATTTTGGATTGTGCAATTGTATTGCATAGGGAATACTAATGTTTTTGTATTCTATTTAGATTTGTCTGTCAACATTATATTGATGTAAGACAATACGTATTTTTATTTTATTTTATTAAAATATGAGATGTTTTTAAAAAGGGTAGGCATTATAAGCAAGAGCTTCAGCCTACACCTGTTTCAGACTGAAGGAAATATGCTGTTGTTTGTCAGCTCAACTGTGTTGAAACTAAGTTGTCTGTCTGAAATAAATTACTACTACTACTACTACTATAAATTACTACTACTACATAATTTCTGCTTTGAAAAGTGAATTTTCTCATGGTCACAGAGCTCTCTCTCTCTCCCTCTCGCATGCACAGACAAACACACACTTACAAACAACAGAAAGAGTGAAGCAACATAAAGATGCAACATCTAAACTGTATCTGTTCTGCCGCACTCCAAAGGAGAGATAAAATGCTACTACAATTAAATCAGGAATTTCTATTTTAGAATTAGGTATGCTCTTGGTTTTTCTAGGGGATATTGTTTGGTTTGTTGGTCCATTGGGATGGATTGCATTCTCACAACAAGCAAACAAGAGGTTGTTTGCAATTGGACCAAGACTATCTCGTCCAGGTGGTCTCGGACCGACTGTTTTGGTGTGGATTTGAGTGCGTTTGTGTTCATATATGCCTTAACGGAACCTCACTAAGGGAGAACATGCACTAGGTTACGAAAAACAAATGCTCAAAACGAGCCAAGAGTGAAAACATAATCTTTAAGAATTTGAACCTTGGTTCATAGTAAAGAAAAAGTATGCAATAAGTAGCACTAGCAGTTAATCAAATTTGATCACATTAGGGGGAATAATCAGTTGACTTAGCATTTGGATAAACTATTAAAGCCCCTTTATCATCTCACTTGGGTGGATGTGAAAGTAAATAAAATTTCAAAAAAAGATTGACATACCTTTGAAAAGTATCCAACGAGATGGCAGCCTTTATCGTCATTCTGCGTGAGTACATAAAAGAGGAAGGGCTCCACATCGTAGTATAGGGTCTTATGGTCCAGGAAGAGCTTGGCCAGCAGGCACAAATTCTGACAGTATATTGTGCTGACATTTCCATCCACCTGAAAGAGATGGAGGACATTTTACATGCTTTTGTTGACATGTAGTTCACGCAGTTTGCACTGATCAGTGACCAGAAGTCTTTCATCCATTTTCAATGAGAGTTGGCGATTGGTGATGTGGCAAACCATATACCTTATTTACAGATCCAAAACAACAGTACAGCACATTAAAGAGACTGTAAGTCCATACCTCCCAGCCTTTGTTGTCATTCCCATAAAAATTTGAAATAGCACTATTGTGAATAAGGTCCTGGAGAAGAGTGTAAAATTGTATGCAAAGGCACACCAGTGTGGCAACTACCAATGAAAAAGCAGACAGTGACCCCATTCACATACACTTTGAAAACAAACAAACAGTTTATTCCAGGTATTCGGCAGAAAGCAGCATTCTGAAATGTCATAAAAATACAAATTGTGCTTTTTCTTTTGACGCTTAAAGGATTACATCTGGGTTCCTCCTGGAGAATGCAGCTTATGTTGCCATGTAAACACATAGCGGCATTCTGATGGGTGTTTGAAGCATTTCAGATAACTAACGTCATAGGATGGAGCCCTGAACACAAACAAAGATTTTTAGAAGAATATATCAGCTCTGTAGGTCCTTTCAACGCAAGAGAATTATGGCCAGAATTTTGAAGCTCCAAAAATCACATAAAAGGCAGCATAACAGTAATCCATACGACTCCAGTTGAAGTCAGAAGTTTACATACACTTAGGTTGAAGTCATTAAACCTCATTTTTAAACCACTCCAGATTTCATAGTGGAACAGAGTCGGCTGAATGCCAGTCGTGTTAGCTTTTAGCAGTGCTGCTGACACAGGTATCATACTGAGTCAGAACCAGACAAGAAGCAGCTTTGAAACCTGAGCCTCTAAAAACCAACTCACCAAGCACACCCTCAAAATGCTAAGTGGTGTTGATTAATGTGGAACATATTCAAGATCAGTGGATATTGGTCTGGCGGGGTTGAATTAGCTGATGCAGAACAAGCCATGCTTGCGCCAAAAATTTCCTTCAGAGAAACTCAAAGGCTGTAGTTAATCACAATAGTTATTTGGAAAAAATAGAGGTTACAGTAATACATTTATTAACCTGCTGAGTGGAGTCATTACGACACCTCGTGAGGGCAGGATGTGGGTGGATGTTATTGCCAGAACCAGTGTGGGAGTGAGCGCGTTTCAGTGTGAATGAGATTTCCTTTGTTGGCTCTGTGCGTTTGTGTGTACGAGTTGAAGTGTGTACAACAACCGTATGTCTCTGTGAATTTGTGGGTTTTGTCTGGGTGGAGATTTCTTTTCCTCACCTCGAACACAGACACATCGTCCTTCCTGTAGATCTCATTGGCTGGTGGGTGGAACCAGTTGCACTTTCGCATGTGCTGGTATAGAATGCTGCGGCTCTTCATGTAGCGCAGACAGAACTCACACAGGTAGAGTTTAGGGAGCCTGTCACACAAACAACACATATCATGCATCAGCATCAAAGGCCTTAAAAACCATACTAGTTGTAACACCTCTATTGCTTGGACAAAACTATATAAACATGATTTGTCAAGTTTGAGTTTTTGTTTTTACAACTTTTTAAAACGAGTAATAATATACAGTAGTTGACCGATACAGGGTTTTCAAAGGCTGTTGCTGATGTTTAGAGTGTAGGGTGGGAGACAGTTTATAAAATGCTGGTATGAACACAAAATAAGATCGTTTTGGGAAAAATTCATGTTCAAACATTTCAGTAATTGCATGCATGTTTCTTTTGTGCAATATTTACTAAATCACAGAAAAATACAGGAAAACAGAAAATAAGCAACACACATTGGACAAGGTATTGGAACTGCCATGAGGTAACACTTGTCAATCAGCAAAGTGGGCTCAGTTATTGTCCTACAGAAATAATCTTAGAGGAAAGTTCTTGGGTAGGGCTGGTTATCGAGTTTAATACATTTTAGGCACCAACCTCCAAACTATCGAGTATCAAAAAATTCTAAAGTCTTGTCGTTCAGTATCAAATTTTGATACCTAAGTGGTTAATCTCGTCAACGTCAGCGATTATGCATGTAGCATGCTAGATATGCCCAAATCTAAAAGTGACAATGATTGGCTGTGTTTAGGCATCAAGGAAAAACACTAGTTTACACCAGTTACGCCCAGAGACGTGGCTCACACTTGAGGCTGTAGTGTGTATGCGTCCCAACACCCATAGATGTAAAAGATGTGGAAAAGATCAAAAGTGTGGCTACATTTCACCAGGCTCGATGCCAACAGCGTGCAATGTAATATTTGCGACAAGATAATTGCTGCCAAGACCGGCAACATGACAAATCTGATTATGCACTTGACAGTGCACAGAATAAACTCAAGAGCAGAAAGTTGCTCCGTCTTCCACGGCAAGACCAAGCGGTGCAGTCATCCTCTCAGCGTCCTCCTGCCACAGAACTTCCTTCAAAAATTTAGCTAGATAGCTAATTAAATAGATGCTAAAAATGCTTTTAAGGTTGACAGTAACTGATCAAGTTTAACTCACATTTAACTAGTTATCTTGTTAAACCGTACTTATCCATAGGGTTGGCTGAATTAACAGTTTAGATTTCTCGTTTTTTTTTTCCTCTTCACATTAATGTTATAGCATCTGCCTCTGCCGACCCTGGCAAGAGGAGACCAGAAGGCTCATAAGATGAGTCTTTGAGTCTGTAAAAAAAGCCAACAAACTGAAAAAATTCAACCATAGTTTTTTTTGAGGTAATGTTTGTAATCTTGTTAAAACGGATTTCTGGTATCAAAAAAGCATTGTTTAGGATCCAGTATTGAAGTCAAGATATCGGTATCAATATCGTAATTTTTTGAACGATAACCAGCCCTAATCTTGGGTAAATACAAATTAAGCTTTATTGACAGCAAGTGTCTCATGCATTGATTACAACATAAAAATTATTTGTTCAAGTTTTGTTTTCTGTGCTAATCGATTGCATGCCAGACAAATTCATTTTAATTCAACTTGTATTTATCAGAACATTCCTCGTCAAATATTGTCCAAATTATCATGTCATATCTCATTCAGTCACCAATTATAAATGTATATTCTTCCAGAACAGTGAATCATGTTTCTGCATAGAACGCATAAAACATCATAACAGAAATAGCAAATGCCCAGACCAGCAAATGTTATTGTTACCTGCTGTACTCCTGTGGGTATGGAGAAGAATACCACGTCTGAATTTCATACTTCCCAAACTCTATGACGGATGGGCAGCGCATCTGGGGGTCAGGCGGCCCAGTCACGCCAACTTTCTGCAAAAGTCAAAGAGAGAGAGAGATGAGGATGAGAGAAAGGCAAAGACAAGGCTTTCTTAGATGAACTTGGACAAAAAAAAGATATGTTTAAAGATTACTATGACACAAACCCTACACACTTCAGCCTGGGCGTTCTGACAAACAACATACACAAAGGATCGAAAAGTAGGCAATTTTTGCCACTCTCTTTTACACTCAAGCAGCCCTTATGTTCTAATAGTCAAACATAGTTTCACATAAGCATACAGCCACGCACAAACACTAAAAGGATTATTATTAGCTCTCATCTCCAGCCTAAGTGGAAATTCAAAGCATCTGCCGCTTGCCAGTCTGCTTACACACACTAGTGATCACCCACTTCTATGCTAGCTCACTGGATCCCTTTCTCTCACTCACAAACACACATGCAAAATGCATTTCCCTTATTCTATATACACAAGCTAGGGGTGAAATAAATCAACTGTGTGCTTTGGTACATGTGCTTAACCTGAGGCTTGGTATTACTAACTACCACATAAAATGATACATACACGATCATAATTGGATCGTGATTTAAATGGCTGCAAACACATGAGAGAGACTAAATATGTAGGATCAGTTTCAATCTCTCTGGCTCAGTTTACTTCACTTTTGTCCTTAAAAAAAGAATTGTGATTTATAGATATGACCGTATCAGCGCAGCCCTACCTGAACCACGGTTCCCATGTCTAACGATACCACTGAAAAAACAGGCTACAGATGAAATTGTAATTATACACTGTAAAGTGATGCATATTTAAATAACTGTACAGTTAGAGGAAAAACTGCAAACACACAAAAGCCGAAAAAAATGGATGTAAACAACAAAGACTAAAAAACAGAAAAGGCCTACACTTGATGTAGCAAGTCAGCCCATTTAAGAGCTCAACAGATATAAATGTTTGTTGAGAAAGCAGTAATAACAGCAATAATGGTTTACCCTGCACTAATGGCAACGAGACATCTTGCAAATGTTTAATTGTAAGTGATTCGCATTATTTAAGCTAAACAACACACATACGGATAAAGAAATCCTAAATATTAATGATCCCTCACTAGAACAGGTTGAGCAAGTTTTGAACGTCTCTTTTTTTTTAACGCATCTCTGGTGTGTGAGGACTCATTGTGTTTACAAGCTGCCAGTGTGCATCAATCTTTGACAGTGACAACAATGATGCAAGAAAAATCTGTTTGTATACATTTTAATAAACATTGACATTTCCCTAAAATGTTGCATGTAATTTTACAGTGTGGTGTATTTGCAACAACATATGGCTTAGTGCTTAATGTTCTTTGAAAAATAACCATTGGCAATGGATCAGTAACAGCTGATCACAGAATTCAATATCAGATTCAACCTCAGTTATTATTATATGTTTTTACTGAACAGCATGCATTACCACAAAAATTGACATTTTGTGTTACACCCCTAGTACAAAACAACTACTTTGAAATGCTTACGTATTTGTCACTAAGCTTAACAAATCATAAATGACATGGTGAAAATACTAGCACCAGGCAAACAACCTTAAGGAATCTTATTACCCTTGTTACCTTGTGATAAATATGTCTTGTGACATATTTGGGATAAAATTAATGTATACACCGATCAGCCATTAAAAACCACCTGCCTAAAATGGTGTAGGTCCCCCTCGTGCCACCAAAACATTGCCAACCCACATCTCAGAATAGCATTCTGAGATGCCATTCTTCTCACCAGTTGTACATAGCGGTTATTTGAGTTAACGTAGACTTTGTCAGTTTGAACCAGTCAGGCCATTCTCTGTTGACCTCTCTCATCAACAAGGTGTTTCCATCCAAAGAACTGCCGTTCAATAGATGTGTTTTGTTTTCGGCACCATTCAGAGTAAATTCTAGTTTGAAATTCCCAGGAGATCAGC
The DNA here is from genome assembly GCF_025860055.1 of Xyrauchen texanus. Classification (NCBI taxonomy): domain Eukaryota; kingdom Metazoa; phylum Chordata; class Actinopteri; order Cypriniformes; family Catostomidae; genus Xyrauchen; species Xyrauchen texanus. The sequence goes on along the minus strand of NC_068278.1, from coordinate 52,087,853 downwards.
AGTTATAGAAATACACAAGCCAGCCCATTTTGCACCAACAATCATCCATGCAATTATCTAATCAGCCAATCAAGTGGCAGCAGTGCAGTGCATAAAATCATGCAGATACGGGTCAAGAGGTTCAGTTAATGTTCACATCAACCATCAGAATGGGGATAAAATGTGATCAGAGATTTGGACCATGGCATGATTGTTGATGCCAGATGTTTGCCAGCAGTTTTCTGCCAAAACGCCAAAATAAATCCAGAACCATTAAATTACTCCGTGCAGAAGAGCACTTCTGAAATACAACTGATGTAAAATGTTCCTCCACAAGTTACTTGCAATTTTAAGAATCAATCACAGATATCTCTAGAAAGCCCAAAGTTCTATGGTACAGCTTTAAGAGTAATGTCAGTTTAACTGAGACTGAAGACATATTTTGATTCTAAAATGTCACAGAGCACACACAATTAAGTCTTATTGTTGGGCTAAAGCATGGTGTTCATCCTCCTAAAAAAAGTGTGCTGATCTCTCAAAGCTGTTCGACTGTCTGTCTCTGGGTTAGTGAGTGTTTTTCTTAAGCTGATCTCCTCAGGCAGTCAGAGATGGCTGCTTCTACTGGGACCCTCAACACACACACACCAATCAATGCACACATGTGCATTTGTGTTTGGGTGTGTATCACAGAGAGGCACCAGCTGTCAAGATAATAGAATCTATCAAATCCCACACATTACATTCAGCAGAGATAAAAGGCCTTCACAATTTCCCAGTGTTTGCTAATATAACAAAAGAAAATGCTGGGACTGCAAACAAACTATGGGCTCTTCTACCATCAAATATTGGATTTATCAACATAAGGATCCTGTTTGTTATTCAATTCAACCAACGCTCTGTTCCATAAGACTACCACACCTTATTCTTCAAAATATTTTGCCCTCTGTTTCTGTACCTGTAGTGCCAGTTCCTGAATGTGTCTGAAGAGCTCCACATCATTCTCAGTTAGGTTCTCGTGTCCTGGCAACTTGTCTTCATCCTCCCGCCAGTCTCCACACTCCTGATTGTCTGTGAAGAAATTAAACACCAAGACAGTTAAAACAGTCCGAGTGAATGATCAGTCAGAACATAAAACTGAAGGTACATAAACTTAAATGAGGCTCCGTGCAATAGAAATATATATTTTTTTTAATTTGTACTATTTAACAATCTAATACGTTGTCCTCGCTGGTTGCAAGTAGGGATGTACATTTTCAGACTTTTACATAATTGATCGTCGTGGAAATTAACGATCAATTAATCGTAAATGTTAATACAGCAAAAAAAAGGAGGTAGCATGCAGCACAGAAGCACCCTCTAGAGGCAGATGACTGTATAGACAGACTTCTCAAAGTCTGCTGGCATGATTACTGAAGGCATTTGTCCTGCAATTAATTAATTGACAATCGACAAGATTAACTGATCAAATTATTAACAACGATTCATCAATGAATCATTAACATCCCCAGTTGCAAGTAACAACAAACATACAGAATGACCAATTGCAATTCAAAGAATGACTCTTAGGAGCTCGTTCTTTTTTTTTTTTTTTATTGATTCCCTTTAAATAAACCTAACAGAAAATACGGAATCAAATTATACAAAATGAAACCCTTCCCCTCCGAACATTCTGGCTAACTGATTAAGTGAATTTTATTATTATGTGTTCAGTCTCAGACATTTGGCTCATTGGTCGCTTCCACCTGAGAGAGCCCCTCCCTGGTTTTGTATTGAACAGTAAGTTCTTGCACCCATTTCTCCATTGCAAAGTCTTCCTATCAAATTAATCCGAGAAGTTGCACCCAGTTATCTCGCATTTACTCCCAGTATGGACAAAAGTGTCCAGTGTGTTTAATTCAGACATTTATTTAAATGTTGCCTCAAGCTTATGGTTGAACCCCAAATGATGTATCAATAAGTCCCCTTACTGATGGTCAGAGTGGATTGTGAGGGAAGTTAATACACTCGGTGACCTATATGAGATCAGAGTGTTGAGATCCTTTAAAAATCTGGTTCGACATTTTAAGATTTGCATATCTCAATTCTTTCGGTATTTACAGCTGCACCACCTGCTCTGTTCTATTTTTGAGAGTAGCATACACCCCCCTATAACAGCAGGTACTTTGAGAGGAGTGATTACTGCTTTTGGAAAAGGTCATGAGGCATCAGTGTATTACTCTCTGGTAATTCAGAGTCTGGGGAAGGAGCTTCAACTTCTCTCAAGAGATTATGGGAGAAAGATTTAAACTTGGTATGGGAGGAGGGAGTGTGGACTAGGATTCTAAAAAACATCAAGTCTACATCTAGAGATGCAAAGGTGTGCCTCATGAAATTTAAGATTTTACATAGATTCTATTGGACCCCCTTTAGATTGTACAGGCTTGGTCTTAAAGACACACCCAACTGCTGGCGATACCAATCAGAAGATGGGGACACATCCCAGAAGCTGGTTCTTTATAATGAAATGAGTCAAAAACTCATTGGGTGTTTGTACTTAAGGCTCCTAAATATTAAATAATAATTACATACCAGTTGTTCATATGATAACGAGTAGTGATGGAACAGGGTTTTGTAATCAAATAAATAAAAAACTAAAAAAAATAACAAATCCCATCTCTACCAGGTGTGACAACAAATTTCCAATTATTGAATTATCGGTCTGTCCTCACTGAAAGCAAAATACTATGCAGAAAGAAAAAAAAAAAGTTAAGTACCAAACGTTTAAGATGTAGTTTTGACCCGTCTCACCTCCTATACTGTCATCCTGCTCACCCTTGCGATTGCTCTTCTTGCGCATGCGGTATTGCTGGGAATAGTCCACCACTTCAGTGCGAGCTTTCCGCCCATCTGGGGATGGTGTAAAAAACTTGCTCAGAGCATCGATCAGTCCCTTTGTCTTTTTGTTGAAGCGCAGGCCACCCTGCTCAGAATTTTCACCGCGGAGAGAGAAAAGCATGCGATCGTCACCAGGATAACCTTCACACGAGGAGCTTGAGGAAGAGTGTGGGGAGGAGGAGCCCTGTGAGCACTGGTCCACGCCTCCAACACCCCGCCTTCTCCTGCCACGCCCACCACCTCGAAGCTTTTTAAAGGGTCGGCCCGGTCTGAGGACAAGAAAGTTTTATGTCAACATTTTACTTCAGGTATTTTAAAGTGTTACACATTAGTAATAACTCATAAAAAAAAAAAATATGTAAGCAAATATGGATGTGAAGTTTAAATGGTTAAAAATACCTGCCCTTCGGCCGTCCAAGTGGTGCATTGTATCTCCGTTTGATTTGTGCTGCTTTTTCATGTAAAAGCTTTTTTCCCTTTTTTCTCGGCCGACAGATCTGACAGATCCACATGCCTGCAGAGCAGCAATCAAGAATAATTTACCTTATCACAATTACTAATGATCAAAAAGAAAATAAATTATTGTGGGAAAAAATAATACATCAAATAAATACACGATTAATAGAGGGAATGTTAAAGCTGAAGTATGTAATTTCTTTGCCACTGGCATTACCAAACAGCTGTTTGAAAACAACGTTTATATTTCCATTTCTATCTAAATACACATTCCTCCCCACCTTGATGATGACTGAACAAATCAGACTGTCCTGCCTTAAACTCACACCGTTTGTTGAATCAATATAGTTACATCGGACTGGGCGGGTCGCTTAAAGAGGAATTTTTACAGCGCCAAACACAGTGTTTAAATTTTTTGAGAAAATGTACCTACAAATGAATTATAGTTGTTTAAGCATATTAAGCTGCAATGGGAGTATGCATTTTAACACCGAAAAAGTTTTAAACTTTCACACTTTAGTTTTAAATTTATGTGTATATTGCGAGCTCCAGCCACTGACTACAGCGGTTGCAAATTCAATGTTTAGATGTTGTGTATGCATGTATTTGAATGTGTGGGCACAACTCACCTTTCGGCATCCGCATAAGTGGGGGGTCACAACACTCCATGTGGAAACCTCGGTCACAGGAGTCACAAAACAACATGCTGTCCTGTAAAACACAAACACGCATAGACAAGCGTCAATGTCTGGACTACTAAACTACAAGGATACTTATTTTGACTGTTTGCACTGTGATGGTAAAAAACACAGCCAAGTATTCCATTCCATTTCAGAAATCAATATTTGGTGGAATATCCCTGATTTTCAATAACAGCTTTCATGCGTCTTGTCATGCTACCTACCAGTCTTTCACATTGCTGTTGGGTGACTTTATGCCACTCCTGGCGCAAAAATTCAAGCAGCTCAGCTTTGATGGTTTGTGGCCATCCATCTTCCTCTTGATCACATTCCAGAGGTTTTCAATGGGGTTCAGGTCTGGAGATTGGGCTGGCCATGACAGGGTCTTGATCCGGTGGTCCTCCATCTACACCTTGATTGACCTTGCTGTGTGGCATGGAGCATTGTCCTGCTGGAAAAGCCAATCCTCAGAGTTGGGGAACATTGTCAGAACAGATTCATGCGTCCCTCACAAAGACGTATCTTCTCGAATCTAGACTTGCTAAAGCACTCCCAAATCATCACGATCCTCCTACTGGTCTTCTAATGATTAGACGGAGACCTGAGATGCCTTAAAGCCATGGTGTCTTGCACAGTGAAATTTGGTGGAGGCTCAGTGTTGATCTGGGGGTCCAGCAGGACAATGCTCCATGCCACAAAGCCAGGTCGATCAAGGTGTGGATGGAGGACCACTGGGTCAAGACCATTGGCCAGCCCAATTTCCAGAGCTGTGTGTGTGTATGTATGCATGCATGTGTATGTATACGTGTATATACACACACTTTATATATATATATATATATATATATATATATGGAATTATTTAAATTTATTTACAGACAGATTGTTTTAATTGACTATATCCCAATTCCAGTGGGTCAGATGTTTACATACACTTAGTTAACTGTGCCTTTAAATGGATTTTAAGGCATGCCTTCAAACTCAGTGCCTCTTTGCTTGACATCATGGGAAAAATCAACAGAAATCAGCCCAAACCTCAGGAAAAAAAATTGTGGTCCGCCACAAGTCTGGTTCATATTTGGGAGAAATTTCCAAATGCCTGAAGGTACCAAGTTCATCTGTGCAAACAATAGTATACAAGTCAAAACATAATAGGACCACGCAGCCATAATACAGCTCAGGAAGAAGAGGCATTCGGTCTCCTAAAGATGAACGTAGTTTGGTGCGAGAAGTGCAAATCAATCACACAACAACAGCAAAGGACATTGCGAAGATGCTGGAGGGAATACGTATACAAGTATCTATATCCACACTATGTCCTGCTCAGCAAGGAAGAAGCCACTGCTCCAAAACCGCCATAAAAAAGCCAGACTACAGTTTGCAACTACAAGTGGTGACAAAGATCTTACTTTTTGGAGAAATGGCTTCAGGTCTGATGAAACAAAAATGTTACTGTTTGGCCATAATGACCATTGTTATGTTTGGAGGAAAAAGGGTGAGGCTTGCTAGCCAAAGAACACCAACCTAACCGTGAAGCATAGGGGTGGAAGCATCATGTTGTGGGGGTGCTTTGCTGTATGAGGGATTGGTGCACTTCACAAAATAGATAACATCATGTAGAAGGAAAATTAAGTGGAGATATTGATGCAAAAGCTTAAGACGTCAGCCAGGATGTTAAAGCTCGGTCACAAATGGGTCTTCTAAATGGAAAATGACCCCAAGCATACCTCCAAATTTGTGGCAAAAAGGCTTAAGGACAACATAGTCAAGGTATTAGAGTGGCCATCACAAAGTCCTTACCAATAGAACATTTGTGGGCAGATCTGTAAAAGCATGTGCGAGCAAGGAGGCTTACAACCTGACTCCGTTACACCAGTCCTGTCTGGAGGAATTGGCCAAAATTCCAGTAATTTATTGTGAGAAGCTTGTGGAAGGCTACCCAAAACATTGGACACAAGTTAAATAATTTAAAAGGCAAACAAAGTGTATGTAAACTTCTGACCCACTGGGAATGAGATGAAAGAAATAAAAGCTGAAATAAATAATTCTCCCTACTATTATTCTGATATTTACACTCTTTAAATAAAGTAGGGATCCTAACTGACCGAAGACAGTGGATGTTTTCTACAATTTAATATCAGGAATTTTTAAAAACTAAGGTGTATGAAAACTTTATTGACAGAAACACCTTGTTGAAGAGAGAGGTCAACAGAGAATGACCAGACTGGTTTGAACTGACAAAGTCTATGGTAACTCTGATATGCTATTCTGAGATGCTGGTTGGCGCTGTTTTGGCAGTACGAGGGGGACCTTCACAATATTAGGCAGATTGTTTTAACATTGTAGCTGATAGGTGTACATGCGAATGTAAAAGAGCGGCTGTGGCTCAGGTGGTAGAGCTGGTTGTCCACTAATCGCAGGGTTGGTGGTTCGATTCCCAGCCCATACTATGATAGTTTTGTGTGATAAGAAATTATAGTTATTTAGCATTTATTTGTTGAATATTACATTAGTTACAATGTTAAAGGGCTGATCTTAGCGCCCATATATCCAAATGAAACAAATCTGATCGGAGTCACATGGACATAATGCATTGTCACACAAGTGTGTAAAATAACGAATAACAAATACTCTTGTTACTGCAAGTAGTTTTTCCCCAGGAAATGTACTTTAAGTAGTTTAAAAATGGTGTACTTTTACAATAGTAAATTTTAAGTGCCGTACTTTTACTGCACTATTTTCCCTCAGTCTGTGTTCGCTACTTTCCTGTCCTGAATTGTTCATCCAACAATGTGATTGGCTACGAGAGTCTCTTGACTCCCATCAAATAAAAACACACATAGAAAACCTGAACGGATGTGGCGGATACCTCAAGTAGCAGTTCAACACCTGAACATCCATGCCACTAATCTGATGAAGCATATAGAGGTAAATTTCATATTTTGGCTTACTAGATTCTCTGTATCTATAATGTAGCCAGTAAATGGTGCTAGGTCATCTAGATCAAGGGTGCTCATTACATTGATCGCAATAGCCAGACAATCACTGGTAGAGCTCAATAAAATCGAAGAGATTTACTTTTTATTACATGTGCGTGTGTTCAGAGTGCTCACGCTAATCCGGAGACATGCCTTAAATGGTTAAATATACTTCAGAGTTCCACCAAAATGCCCGTCTTGGGGAAGTATTAATGTAAAATCAGTTTATGTATAAAGTTAATGTAAGCAGTGATTTAAAAAGCGGATTTGTATCAAAATTTCAGACTTGAAGTGGTCATGTAACTGAATAGACCACTGTCTAGTGTGTCATTAAAAGGTTATCAAAACAAAAACAAAGAAAACACTCACTGCTTTAGGCTGAACAACTTCAGTAACTGCAAAAGTATTAATACAATATAAAAAACCTTGACATTTTTAATAATATATATATTATTTTTTTAATATTGTAAATCATACCTGCAAACTCCTCAGAGTAAAAAAAGGTGACAGTATCGCTGGGAGATGGATGATTGGATACCCGGCTAACGATAAGCCTAGCTAACGTCACAGGGATATTCCACCATTTGGGGAATTAAGCTCATTTTCCACCTCCCCTCGAGTAAAACAATAGTTTTTGTACCGTTTTGGAAACCATTCATACCACTTTTAGCATAGCTTAACGTAATTTATAGGTATGACGACAATACTAGGGGTGGAACGGTACACAGAAGTCACGGTTCGGTTCATACCTTGGTTCAGACATCACGGTTCGGTACGATTTCGGTACAATGGAGTGAAAAGCAAAACAAAAATATAGATAGCATTTTTATCATTGTCTTAAGCCTTGTATTTTATTTTAATGAGTTTTATTAATAAAGGCTTAGAACCAGTTTATTTGTAGTGCACTGACAATAGTTTTATACAATTAGTTTATTAATAAAAATTAATAAAAAGACCTTGAGATACGTTTGGTAATTGTACCTGAATTAATTTAAAATTAATTTGCTATATTTCAGATCAATATATTTGTTTTCCTTAATTTTAATTAACCCTAACTTTATTCTCATCTGAATTATAAATAATTGATTTCCGTATAATATAATACTACCATTAAAAACAAATTTGATTTTCTTTTTTAAGCAACGTAGAATGTGTAACTTAAAAATAAACAAATTAGTGCTCTGACGACAAGAAATGAAAACCAATGCGATATGATGAATGTCCAAAAGATAGAACCCACAGACTGTTTTGAAATGGGGTTGGATAAATGTTTTGCTTTTAAAACTGTGTGTGTGTGTGTGTGTGTGTGTGTGTGTGTGTGTGTTTTTGGTTGGGTGACAGTTGTAGGTTACAGTTTGACAAGAGTTTAGAGTGTGACAAAAGCACAATGTTGTATTTGATTGCGAGTGTACACAAATAAGTAAACACTTTGCAGTTTGAATGATGTCCTGTATTAACAAAATGATGGAGTATGTTTTTGTTTCCAATGTTCGAACGCGCCCGCGCGCCTCTCTCTCTCACTCTCACACACACACACACACACTACAGCATTACAATCTTGAATCGCAGCCTGTTTATTATGCTGCGTTCACACCAAACGTGAATAGAGCTAAATTTATCGCTATCTAGAGTTTTATTTTTTTTTTTTCCCTTGTATTCTCTGTGCAAATTCGTGCACCGAACCGTGACACCCGTACAGTTTCGGTTCAATACGAATAACTTACATGTACCGTTCCACCCATAGACAATACAATATTATTGTAAATTATATCACATAAAAAGCGGTAGCTAACGTTACTTGAATCAAGCAAACAAATAGCTTTTGTTTTTGCTCCAAAAAGCTTGACTTACCTCGAATTTCACATACGATTCCTACACGTTATGAGTTTCCATCAGACTCGCGTGGTTGACGCTGTGTGCTTCAAGATTCTGACGCAAGTGCTAAGATTCCGATTGGCCAAGAGAAAAAGTGCTAAGATTCCGATTGGCTCAGAGAAATGTCAATTATAAGAATTATCCAATAATGTTTCTCAATTCTAGCCTCCATGGCATGCAGATGAAGGGCGGGCAGCATACCCCCCCCCCCCATAAAAAAACTCTCCGGTTCTACGCGATTCACGTTAATGACCCAATTGACCAAGAAAACGGCGATTTTCGCCGAAAAGCGACAAGTTTGCAGGTATGGTAAATGTTTAATAATACCAACCTCTGATGGAATGTGTTAATGTGAATAATAGAGATGATAAAATCATTTATAATTATGCTCAGCATTTATAAAAAGTTTCTAATGCCTGATAGAAAAGTATCAACTTTTGTAAAGCAAAACTTCAGGCAGAATATTCCCATCAGTCACAAATACACTTCAGAAAATTGTGCATCATGCATTAGAATGAGTACACAACTATTTCTGGGCTTAAAAGATACAATAATTAAAACATTGTATCTCAAAAAGGAATACAATTGGCCACCCATGTACTACTACTTTAAGCCCAATGTGGCACCTGTACGAAAATATTTTGTATTCTTTGCATTGTTTTGAGCATAATGTTTTATGCCCAACAATAGCTCATAACATGCCATTTAGACCCTTCACAAACTGATTTTATTGTAATTATTTCATACATTATGATTTAAAATTTAGATCAGTGTACTGAATATAACATTTTCATGTTTGTATTCATGTCTCCGGTTATTTTTTGGGAATCAGATATATGTAGTGTTTATCATAAATAAATGATGTAGTTTAAAATTTGGCAGTCAAAAATCAAATTGATGGAGAATACCTAGATTTTTCATTCTTTCTGACATATAGCCATAAAAGGGAATGTGAATTACAGTATGTATTCTAAAATTTTTAATTGCAGCAGTGTTTATTATAATGGGGCATATACTGTAGCTTTTGCAACCCAATACTCTTTTAGATTAGCTACTCTTTTACTCTTATTTGAGTAGTTTTTAGGACAGGTAATTTTACTCTACTCACAACACATGTTTTGGGAAGTAACAGTACTTTTACTTAAATATAATTTTTCAGTACTCTTTCGACCCCTCACATGGTGAATGGACAAATTATAGCCTAAATAAAGATGATTGGCAGCAGCCATGGGCAATCTCCTGAAAAAAAAACCTACAGCATTTTTTCCTTGGTCCTGGCAGCTGCTGCAGGTCTTGCACTCGATACACTGCCACCACAGAGCTTTGACCCTTGTCGTTAGCTCTGGAGAGAACTTCAAACAGGATGGGTGACCTGAGAGGATAGATAATCATACTCAATGTGGACTCAAAGACACATCTGCAATAGAAGTTTTAGAACTCACACTAGGTGGAACAACCACTTTTGTTAATTCCAAATATCCCTTTGTCCATCACTAGTCAACACCACATTTTTTCTGTAAGCACCAGACAAACTGTTGTACATTTAATGTGATCCAATAAACACAAAGGCCCAATATTCTATTTTGGTCTCTATAATAACCTGTATGAATGAAAGAAACTTAAGATTCTAATAGTTCAATAACAAAATTTTGGTTCAAAGTTGAGTGGACTTTTGACATTTCCACCTCATACTTACCACTATTCCCACAATCTGCACAGGATATGAGCTCTTCTGGCTTCTTGTCACGATTCTGTTCCTTGGTCCCCAAACAGAAACTACAGATGGGTATGGGCTCTGCCACAGGCTAAAAGAGGTGCAGAGACAAAGAGAGAGAATAAATAACTCTCTAATACTAGGTAAGAGGTTGAGCTAATCCATTGACAAGGTGAAACAACACAAGTTTGAACATTGTTTGTAAATTGGCTCTGCTGAGGACAGAATAGATTAATTAATTGCCCTTTTTGAAATGTATTAAGGCCTGCTTCATTCAGCTTGGCGCTCAGGACACTGATAATACTTCTCCACAGAGAGATATTTAAAGCCTAAAAGCAAACTGACTTCCCAATTTTGCTCCAGGAAAATCACTCAAATAACTAAATTGTCTCTCTTTTCTGTAGAGCTGGTTTTGAAAGGACAGTGTTGTGCAATTATTTAATTGAGTATAATCTACTTTAGATTGTTTCTTCCCTTAAAAAAAACATGGTTGTTCACTTTGCATGTCGCTCAAATACACCCTTTCGGTCTAGGTGGTTTTTTGCAGGTATAAGCTTCAAACTAGATCAAATTTGTGCTGATAGTGAAAAGCCTGGCTGCACAAAACCACCTCTACTGTCTCTGAAGGGATAAGGGATGGCAAAAGCCCCAGCAAAACAGCACATCTTATTGATATATGGAAAACTTCAATAAGCATTGGCCAGTTTTGCTATTTGCAGAGGGGCAAGTTGATCACAGAGGATGAGTGGGACTAGAAATTAGCTTATTGTCAGGGTATAGGCATAAAGAATAAGCATCAACACTTGCCTAAGTCACACTATCTGACATTAGGTGCTGGAGCACCTTTAATCATTCAGTGTGTCCAAGAGAGACCCACACACAACGTATTGTGCATCATACTTACACCACCCAAACAGTGCACAAACAGACAGACAGAAATACAACCGTATGAAGAGTAATACTATGGTTTTGAAAAAATGTGTATGTAGACTGCACCGCAATAAGCTAAAATGGCAGCGATTGTAAAGAAATGTGATGTGGGTAGTAGAATGTCAGTGAGACTGAAAGTCTGTTTGTATGGCAATAATGGCTAGCTGCAAAAAAAAAAAAGAAAAAAAAGACAGGTTTAGACTGGAAGAAAAAAATGTCATTGTGAATATGAGGGTGTTTCTAGAGTTTGGATGCATGAGAGAGAGATAGAAAGAGAGAGAGCCACTGGTGAGCAGGTCCAGGCAGGAGAGAGGACAGAGACAGTGTGATTTATCAGGTTAATTTTCCTCTAAATCAGGTCCACACACATGCACTCAAGGGCAGGACCCCAAAAAAACCCTTGAACACACTTTTCTTAGCTTACAATCGAATCAGAACAAGGTAAAGAACACTGCTCCATGTTTTCACCATAAAGTCTTAGTCAAGTCTTTAACAGTTTTTTAGCCAAATATAAATATAATAGGCTATAGAAATCTGCCAACCTTCATTCCAGTATGTCATTGTGGCAGGGAGGAGGGCGGGGCCGGGTTGTGATGCTGCACACCCGGCCTCTAATCAGGCTAATCAAGCCCTCAAAAGGGATAAAGGCGACCAGAGGCACCAGTTCGAGAGAGAGAGAGAGAGTCTGTGTTATGGACAGCTTCCCTAAATGTGTTTGTTTGTGTATTTATGTTTAATTAAAAGATTATTTATATTGTCAAACCGTTTCCCGCCTCTTCCTTTCCGTTAAACTTTGTTACATTGCTGCTGAAACCTGGGAAGGAGGAGGGATGCGCCGTAGTAGAGTCCTCGCCACTACCATACACCCCAAAGGAGCAGCAGTGGCCATCTGCCAGGGGACGGAGGAGCCCAGCCGCTTGAGAGCGGAGGAACGGTCACTGACCGAGAAGGGAGGAGGGGCTCCTAGCCGACCACCTGGAGCGGTCCGGGCCGCTGCCAGGGGTGGAGGAGACCCCCTACCGGCCACTAAAACGCGGTGGGGTCAAAAGAGGACTTCCGACCGTGAGTGGGAGAACTGCTGCCAGGGGCATGGAGACCGCCTCCAAACCGCCTGGGAGGCGTGGCTGTCATCCACTAGAAGGTGTAGGAGTGGCCGAGGAGCAGGCTACAGCGTATCGGACAACTGGAGAGTAAAATATATTTTTTTTCTCTCTCTCTCCGCTCTCTCTCCTGCTGTCACTCAGTGTTGGCCTTTCCCTCTAGTTTTTGTTGTTTTTTCCCTCCCACTGTCACCCTCCCAGGTCCAAAGAGGCAGGGGTAACCTGCCGGCAGGCAGGGCCGGAAGGGCAAGTATCCTCATCCTGCTCACAGTGCAGCGAGTCAGAATTACTACTGCAATGACCCTAGAAAATGGGTAACTTAATATTCATACAGTAATTTACAAGAATATACTGCTCTGGTTCAATTTCATTGTTCTGCCACAACATCGCTGAGTTCATTGTATTAAGGAAGAAATGGAAAATGGGGAAAATTATTCAGGTCTAAATAAATTATTAAAGTAGAACCACCAGGCAAAAACTTAAATCACATCCGAACACACCACTGCACAGCTTAGGATAGCTACCTGTATTGACTTTGATACCTCTTGAAAATTATTTTTGTTAAGAACAAGTCAGAACAAGTGAAACAACCTGGGCAGTTTGTGGACACACCTCGAGTTCATACAATAACTGCATTCTTCAAGCACCATCACAACAATTTAAAGAGATGAGCAAACTAATCATAAGGTAAAGTTAAAGCACAGCTGCCAGGCTACGGTCCACCACAGGAAATCTAAAAATAATCCAGCCATGTAGGAGAGCACATCAGACAGAACAAAAACCTCCCACTCACACACATGCCGGTCTTCAGTCTGCCAGTTATTCTCATTTTAATGCAGCCTTCAATTACCTCTTAATGTACACAAGCTGAGTGTGTGTTGTGTGTGAGCAATCAGACACTAGAAATCCAAACGAATAGATATGGATATCAAGAAAACCAGGGGGAAGGTGGGGGAGGGAGAGAGACCTACTGTCCTTGTCTCAGGCTCTGTCAAGGTTCTCATTAACATTTGAAAGTATTTTCTGCATTCACCTGCCTGTGCAGCCCTTACCCATCACACACAAACCCCTGTGCAAAAACCCCACTGATCAATTGACAGAGACAGCTGGACACACACCCCAACATAAACAAGTGAGTGAAAGGGAAAGAAAAAAAACAATACAGCTAAGATGCAACGACAGGGTGAAATAAGCTCTCACAGTTCCACTGGTTCTGTATGGAACACAACAATGGCACACCTTTTAAAAGGGTTTATAGAATGTGTTTTTGTCTTGACCTGCTCTTTTAAATGCTGTCTCACCATGCATCATACCAGATCTGTATTAAATCACTGATATAGGCTTGTATTCAGTACAAAAGCACTCTTGCTTGTCAGATATAATGTAATAATGAATTATTATTAATACTACTACTACTACAACTACATTCAATATTACAATTTACTATATAGCAGTAAAACATTTCTTTAGCAATGCTTCAATTACTAGCTTTTATTTTTGGGAGAAGCTTTTATGGAGTGAAGACCTTTCAGTTTCTGCTTGTTTTGACGGTAGCTTCTAACTTCCAGATAAGCGGATCGCTATATAGTTTAATGCGCTTATTAAATCATGAAAGGCTGTGATTTTATTATAAACTCAGCAAAAAAAATGTCCCCTTTTTCAGGACACTGTATTTTAAAGATAATTTTGTAAAAATCCAAATAACTTTATTTAACCCTTTACAATAAAGATCTGTAATGTTTTCCATGCTTGTTCAATGAACCATAAACAATTAATGAATATGCACTTGTGGAATGGTCATTAAGACACTAACAGCTTACAGACAGCAGGCAATTAAGGTCAAAGTTATAAAAACTTAGGACACTAAAAACCTTTCTACTGACTCCAAAGAAAGACACCAAAAGAAAGATGGCCTGGGTCCTGCTCATCTGCGCGAACATGCCTTAAGCATGCTTCATGGAGGCACGAGGACTGTAGATGTAGCCATTGCAATAAATTGCAATGTCCGTATTGTGAGGCGCTTAAGACAGCGCTACAGGGAGACAGGAAGAATAGCTGATAGCTGACAGGAATGTCAGTGTTCTGCCATGGCCAGCAAAGAGCCCGGATCTCAATCCCATTGAGCATGTCTGGGATCTGTTGGATCGGAGGGTGAGGGCTAGGGCCATTTCCCCCAGAAATGTCCGGGAACTTGCAAGTGCCTTGGTGGAAGAGTGCGGTAACATCTCCTCCTCATGGACTACACCAGATTTGCCAGTTCTTGCTGTAGATGCACTGCAGTACTTAAATGCAGCTGGTGGCCACACCAGATACTGACTGTTACTTTTGATTTTGAAGCAGTTGAAAGTGAGAGGATGTTTCTTTTTTGCTGAATTTATAAATATATAGTCTGTTTGTACTGCAAGTTTAATAAGTGCTCTGCTCACTATAATCTGCAACACAGAGGGCACGTGATGCTAATAATCAGACACTATTTAGCCTTGAAAGGGACCAAAGACGGCTTCACACATTAAATTTGGAGCATGGAGCACATGCAGACACAGTGGGACATCCTCGGTTTCTAATAGAGCTTTCAAAGCAGTATAAAGAATAAAACACCTTTCAGATCAGGTGCAACTGCCAAAATACCTCCCGCTGACTGGCAAAGCAATGAGAAACAAAGTTTTTTTCATTGTTTGTTAGGTCTCAGGGTGATGGCAAAATTAATTGTGAGTTTGTGTGAAGTGGGACGCAGCCCATTCCTGTTATAACGTACTATTGAATGTAAGGGTTCCAGGCTTGGAGGTCATACTAGTGACTCACACAAATAACAGGCTGTAGCAATTATATCTTACAACAGTGTGTAATGAAGCAGAGAATGTGTGTGCGCAAATGTCAGCTAAATCATATTCAGCCTTGTCAAGTTCAAATCCATCATAGGGCATGCTGATCGTATGCTGCATAAAACTCCTTTAAGGGTTCATGTTTAAGACATTTAGCCTACATGATGGAAGGCACATAAATGGTTTAAAGATGGATGAAAAAAAAAAAAGATTAATACCTCAACACCTCATCCTAGTTAGACAAGTTTCAAGCATCAAATTCTTATGTCATTACTCTGAAAGCAAAATACTGCCAAATGACAAAGTCACAGCCACTTCACTACTATAAACTCATAATATGAACAGGAAATGGGATTTTGGACAAATAAGATTTCACAGAGGGAAAGGCTAGCCACGGTCACAGTGAAACACGAAAACAAAATAAACAAATAACAAAATATTGTGGCATGCTTCTTGTCACAATAGGACCTTTCCCACTACAAGTACTAAAGCCTGTTTTAGGTACTTTTCCCCAGGATTAGTACTTTGTTGCTTTCGCACCAAAGGAACTATTAGGTGTTGGAGAAAAACATTAATTCAGGAATACATTGCATTCTTTCTCCAACGATTCTGAATCAATTCTCAAATTGATTTAAACCGCGGCAGCACAGTGGCGCACGCCAGAGACTGAGTGAGATGCTACAAAAAATATGCCCATTAGACGAGCATACTTAAGCAGAGCGCACAAAGCTGTTTGTAAACTAGGTGTATCAACCACACAACTATCCATGCCCGAATGGCACAATGATCCCGAAATTCATTCACAAACTTACGCACATAGCAACGGGAGAGTTTATTCGTGATGGCGTCAACAAAAAACTGTTAGTGCGGTCTCTTGTTCGTCGAGACATTGCGCTCACCTGATGACTGTGGTTTGAAATCCATCAGTGTTTGCGAAGGGGTCATGCGACCTGAGAATTCTAAAGGCAGAGAAAATAGATAGAACAGTGCATACGAGATGCTTGATAAATTTCTGAACCAATAACTCTCTAATCACTTTACTCTCACTGGTGCTGGTGAGGAGAGAAGCTGACATCCACACTCTTACAGAAGCAGATATCAAATCCTGCACAAGCAATATGTAGGCTTGTAAATAGGCTTGGCATAGATTACATTTAATTTCTAATACAAATATGATAAAAAAAATTTAACTTTAAACAAAACAAAAATATTTTAATATAATCAGTTGAATATTTAGTAGTATTTATGTATTGAGACTTGTTCTGATTTTTGAAAATAGCTTTTAAATACAGAGCTGAAAGGGAAAAAAAGTGTTCAAGAGTTCAAGTGTGTGTTTTTTAGATAACAGATTTCTTTTACTTTTCTTATTATAATAATTACACACATATTTATTTTATTACTTTTTACTCTTATTTCTGGTTCTTAATTGGTTTACAATTGTGCATCTTGTTTTTTATAATGCTTTTGTCAAGCACTTTAAATTATCATTGTGTATGAAATGTGCTATATAAACTTGCCTTGCCTATTGATAAAAGAGGAAAAGATGCATCATGATGCATTGAGAACTGCTTTGTAACCGAATCGTTACCCTTTCAATTGAAATCGAATCGTGAGGCCAGTGAAGATTCACACCTCTAAGGACTATAGTTCCTCTGAAACACTTTAGGGGGATTTTTAGCTCCTACTCAAGGAGTAGGTACTTTGGGGGCGTATAGGGACTGTGGGAGGTGCTGCAGCCTGCGATTGGTCTAAAACCTATAACACACAAAGCATTGAGACACAGCCACCATTTGTAAACAACTGGCGTTAGCCTGCTACTCAGAGGATTGGACTCATTTTACAATTCCCTTTACAGAAATAACAACCAACTAAGTATACAAAGAGGATCACCTGTTTAACATACTGTATATGTGTGTAACTTCATCGGGAGACACGCTTTGAGTAGCATCTGTACTGTTTGCAGTGTGTGACAATACAGAAAATAAAGTGCTTTCTGGATTACTACATCAAATATTTCCTGGGATAATGGATAAATATAATCAGATGTTTATCGAGATTGGGTAATTTAACTTGATTATAAACTAAACAGTCATGAAATCTAGTCATGAAAACTGCGTAATTAACTGAAATCAAGACATCTTTATATCAATAATATTTCAGTACAGTAATTTATGTTGAATCATAAAAGCCTTTATTGTAAAAGATTGTGTTGATAAACAGGTTTATGGTGCATTTTCAACATGTTGTCCACTAAATTCAGCGCATGCTGTGTAGTAGTCTGACCACCTCCACTCTCCTCTCTGGCTGCAGCAGCACAGAGCTCCGCATGAACAGCTTCTGTCACCCAGTTTAAACTGTAATCTAAAGACACAGACTGCATCTGAAAATGGGAAAATGTTGCCTTCGGGTGGCTATATAAAGAGGTAGGATGAAATAAGGTGCTTTTTAAACTGTTCTGTATTCCTTTAGAGTTCCATTCATCCAAAAATGCTGTCATTCAAAACATTAACTGGTTTGGCAGCTGCCTACATTTTCGGATGCAGCCAAAGATTGTGTAAAATAGCCAAAAGTGCAACTCCGATCCCTGCGTCCTCTCTCAGTGTTGTTGTTGATTTCGGTGTTGTTGTTGATGCTATTGAATCGCACATTCAAACCATGTAAAAAGAAAAATGGTCGATACCAGATGATGTCACTACACTGGTAACTACGTGAATGTAACAGGGGAAAAGTCTCCTCGGGTGTTCCGTTTCTCGCACAAGTACTCATCTAGAAAGTTGCTAAAGGAAAAATACCAGGTCTGTAGGTGGGAAAGGGCCCAATAATGGCTGGTTACGACAACAACAAAACCCAGAGTAACCCATGGCAGGAATTCAATTCATTTCTTTCTCACAGGGTTAGGATGTGTGTAAACAACCACTCTGATGTTCTACCAAATGCCTCTAATGTATCAGTAATATTAAGATCCTTAAGAGTGATGAAGGACAGTTGGTGTTGCTAATGGTTACACTCAAGTGCTTTAAGTCTCTCTATATTCCAGTAATGTTATTTTGGCCATCTCATAACACTCCATAGCAGCCAGGACAAAAGGGGCAACATTGATTACCCATCAGACATTTAATCAATGTCCAGGGCTGTTTTGTATTCACATCTCCAGTATTCCCTCTATTCCTTACTTTGCTTAATTTTGAAACAGGAAAAAAGGTGAAACATTTCTAGCTTGTTAGTGCTGATAGGTTAAAGGGATACAGGTATTTACAACAGTGCTGATTACATGACTAGAGGAAGTGTACAACATATGAAAAGAGCGCAATTTTTTAAAAGTGACCTTTTTGTCACTTTTATTGACATGTTTAGGTGATAGGTAATGGGGAGAAGGGGTAATGGGGTTGAGAAATTATGCAAGTCAGACTTCAATTCATATTGCCTGTGTGAGCACCATGGCTTAATGTGTCAGACACATGCACGAACACTAGGGCACAGTTCCAGCTGGAGAGCAGACTAATTACTATAGGTGGCAAAACCTTTGAGTTCTAAGTTTAGAAGGAATGTTAAGATAATGAGTAGGTCAAGATCGAATCTGCAGACTATTGATTTTGGAAGATCATATGCAGAATTCTGCAAAAATTACATATATGGTCAAATGTGGTAAATGGAGCAGGGAGTGCCACAATGTAGCCAGCATTTTTATTAAACAAACACAAAGTGGCAGGGCATGTGTAGAACTCTGAATGACAGTTGTTAGAATTTTGCCAAGCTTTCAAAGGAATTCTGGGGGCACAGATTTCATGCGGCTTGGAACAGCTTCTCCTGATCACCGTAAAATAGGGGCCCATATTTATCCTTAGGCTGAATATGAACTGAACGTTAACAACAATCAGTTAATTCTGAAAGGCATCAGAATTTTCACACGTCCCTGGAATGACCGCCTGAGGAACTTTCCTTCAACCCTGGAGCTTTCTGCTGTGAAAGGGCAACACGAGGCTGCCATCCCTCTTACTGCTGACTCTTACACAAAACCCTCTCATCAGGACCAGCCCACTTAATGTCCTATATACACACACTCATAACCCCGCCCCCCCAGAGCTATGAGATTTCCTAGCTATACATCCTTGCCCCTTGTTTGACTCTGGCCCCCCTCTCACTACCCACATTTGCCCTGGCAATGACCCCCTATTAAAGGAAGAACGTGTAAGCAGGTCTGCGATCATGTTTAAATGGAGGAGTGTGACACAGTAATTCGTGTGTTGACTACACAAATCCCTCCTCCATATCGGGGTCACAGCCAGTGCTTTGCCCATTTGTTTTGCTCCCTTCCTCATTGCACTGAAGTATAACCCTCAATGATCTTATACAGGCTGCATGGGAACAGTAAGCAATATGCTGCTTTAAATGACCAACTGCAACACTGACACCCACTATCTCAGACTACAACACATCTGCTTATGAAAAAAACAAGTCCATTCCTCTACTCACAGTAAATAACTAAAAATTTCAAAACAGCTTTGTTATTTTCATAGGGGGTGGTGACACTAGTCGTTAACTACCAAAGATTTTACAAAAAACAAATCTATTTCAATAAATGCTTGAGTTAACGGAGTGGAGAAAACAGGCCCAAATGAGTTTTGCTTGGACTAAATAAGCGTAATTAGAGTTTTTAATGCAAACCTGGGTTTCATTGACAATATGAAAAGATAAAGAGGGCACATTAAATACATAAACCATACAGCACCATAATATTATTGCAAAGAACATTTCTGGCTGTTAAAAAAAAGCATTCTATTTTCAATTAATGTGCATAAAATAAATAAATAAAAAGTTTTAGTCCATATTCTCAAATGTTCAGACAAAAGTAAAATGAGGGGCGGAACGCTTCAACAGGCAGTCCACATGGTGTTATACTGGCACTGATGCCACAGTATACTACCCCAGACACAAGCTATAATAACAGTGAATTACCAAATTGTATTTTATTCATTACAGTTGTATATAGGGTAGCAGTATTCGCAGATAGCAATGGTGTTCGGCTGAACTCGGTGGTGAAGTGTCTGTATTAGGGATGGGCAAGAGTACTCGGACGTAGCAGCAATGATTGATCATGAAAATTATGATAAAACAAATTTTATTATCATTTAATACAAGAACTTTGACTTGTTAAAGGATATTGTTTAATAAAAGTGAATGTTTGTCACCAACTGTAAACCTGCCTGGCCTGGGTGCCAAAATGTTAGCATGATGTAACACCTGGGGCCACATTCACAAAACATTCTTAAGAAATGTCTTCTTAACTACCATTTTCTTCTTAATTTGTAACTTAAGAAATGTGTTTGTGAATACAGAATATTCTTATATTTTTTTCTTAAGATTTTATCTTTTTCTTAAGACTGTTGTTAAAAATTGTCGTAAATAATATCTTAAAGTTAGGATAACCTCACAGTTGTCTTAAAATCTAAAAGGTAAGATATTTTAATGAATTTACTGGGGTTTTCATGTTGAGTCTGAAGTCGCAGTGGGTTGTTTACATATAAAATTTATTTTAGACCAAAAAAAAAAAAAATGTTTTGTGTTTATTTATATTTTTATTTTCAGCTTTTAAACCATGTAAATAATAATTGCCAAATTCAAACAATAAATGTTGTTTTGAAGCTTATAAATGTGGTGACCAATCATGCCAATTCAAATGGATGTGCTGCATATAGTGCTCTCTGCGATCTTTAGAGTTCATAGAAACATAATAATTATAACAGTTTATAATTATAACAAGTTGAGACTTTCTTTTTCACCCCCTATTCACATCCCTATACCTAAGTTGGACACAGCAGAGACCGCCTCCACCACATTTTCCCATTTACCCACCTTGTACTTTTCCTTGCAAAAATTACCTCAGCTCTAGTCTACTGAAGTTCTTTTCTTTTCTTCCATGTCAAATTAAAAGTTATCAAATGGTTAGAAGAACAGTCTCGTTTGACTGTTAATGTCATTAAGGTACACAACTCACACACTTTACATAAAAACAAAAAAGGTGGTGTTTGCTACTTTTAAAAAAAACACAAAAAAAAGATTACATTTAGCGTAATAAATTTACCAGTGTTGAAGTACTGAATTTGTTGTAGGCTATTAGACAAGGCAACACCATTAGCAGGCTGATCAGACAATGTCTAAGTGTTTGCCGACCCCTGCCATATGGCAATGAAGACCCTGTACAATTGTGCAGCTGAGGACCTGCATAATGGATGAATGGGGGAAACCACTTTCTAAACTTAACAAAATTGTGTCTACAGTGCACAAATGTTTAAGTGTTATTAAAAGAAATGGTGATGTTTCACAGTGGTAAACACTCGACTGTCCCAACTTTTTTGGAGCGTTGCAATCATCTGATTTGAAATGACTGTACATTTTCAAAAAAATCTACATTTACAAGGTAAAAAATGATATAATGTGTAGCTGTAGTTCTTTCAATATAGCAAAGTAGGGATGCACCGATATCACTTTTTCTCTTCAGATCCGATTCCGGAAATCTCAGTATTGGCCGATACCGATCCGATACCAGTGTTGTTTTTTGCATAATCAGTTTAGAATATCTTTACATTATTGTGTGGAACTAATTGGGTGTGCTTAATATATAAAGAAGCACAAACCTCAAACTACACATTATTTCAATATAAATGTATAGCTTAAGAAACATTTTATTATTAACTAGTATACTGGATAATGTAGAAGCAAAATTAACAGTAATACCAGTCTTCAAGTCTTCGGTAGAAAAGAAACCAGTGTTTTTATTTTTGCCTTTTTTTTATGTTTCAACTTACATCTGGACTTTAAAGGATTCAGATCTCTTTTTTGTGACATCAGTCCAATTTTCATTCACCCAGTTATTTTTTGGAACCCCTTCAATTTAAATATTGTTATAAATTGTAAACAAATACTAATGATGACAACAATAATAATAATGAGTTATTAATATTATTATTATTGACTTTTAATTTTAAATACAACAGTAATATATTTAAGTCGTGCATTTTTTAAACCCTCATGCTTTTATTTTGACATTCCATCCAAACTCTCCAGAAAGTCCTGAACGTGTCTGTTTGTAGGCAAGTTCACAGCAGTTTAATTCACTTCTTATTCGAATTCTGGTCAAATGCACCTCCGGTGCCGTTCTAAATGCATATTATATGTGAACCGATCTTTTGAGCATCTACATCGGAGATGCTGTTCGTGAGAAGCGCTCAAATATTGCATAGTTACCAATCATGGAAGTGAGGAGCCATGTATGGTTTTACCTGTGGTTACCATGAACTATAACAAATATTATTGTTAAACTATGATACTATGGATGAACTATGGTGTATTTTCATAATTATGGACCAAGATATCAGTTTTCCTTCTGTGTAAAATCTGCACTTTTGTAATGCTCTCTGAATGTAGGAAAATGTAAGTTGTTTTGTTTGCCTTCAGAAATTCCAAGAGAT
This sequence comes from Xyrauchen texanus, assembly GCF_025860055.1. Lineage (NCBI taxonomy): Eukaryota > Metazoa > Chordata > Actinopteri > Cypriniformes > Catostomidae > Xyrauchen > Xyrauchen texanus. Next base: position 52,064,976 of record NC_068278.1, on the reverse strand, counting down.
GACTAGTTTAATCAGTAGGAGTCTGATGAAAGGAGTCTTTAAAGACACAACTTAGGGTGTGTTCACACTTGGCAGGTTTGGTTAGATTAAAACGAACTCGGGTGCGATTGCTCTGTTAGTACGGTTCATTTGTACAAGTGTGAACGCTGTCACCCAAACCTGGGTGCGCACCAATCAAATGGACCGAGACCGCCTGAAAAGTGGGTCTCGGTCAACTTTCACATGAACTCGTGCGGTTTGATTGATATATGAACGAAACATGGACCAAAGACGTCTAAACGGACCAAAAACAGAAAGTAATTAGCCTAATACTGACCTCAAGCATACCTGGTTCTTCTCATCATAGGAGCTATGTGCCCATTATAGTTCGGTACAGGTGTTGGAACTGCCTTCAGCCATCCTTGAAGCATATCTTCGTTTGTGTGTGCAACGGAGGAATTCCTTGTGCTGTCTTGACTCCTTTACACATTTTATTAGCTCTTTGTTCTCAGCTGTTAAAAATACCACTATATATACATATATAAATATAACAAGCGCATTTCGCCCAGCAGCCAGCAATGTTATGGATGATCGGCAAGTTCCGTCAGAAAATAGAAGTCATAAAAGCTGTCCAAGCAGGTTGTGACTTTTTCCTGATGCCTTTGGTTTTGTATCATTAGAGTCGGTGTTAAAAATGCCAGTGCGAACGCTAAGCAAACCAGGACTAAATGTTATTTTTTGGTCTGGACCAAGAGAACCAAGAGATGTGTGAACACACCCTTAGTCACACAGTCAGAATCTTTCTATTTAGCCATATTAAATTAGGTGTTCAATGTTTTACACACGTTACTGTTGTTAATATCATAATTTTAATCTGCATCCCAACCTCAAATTCAATGTTGTACTGTCAAATGTGTATTTCAGTGCACATAGCATGTAATATTATTGGTAATTGCATGGTTGCTACCAAAGCAGGTACTGGTGCCACATTTTCAATGGCCCTTTAAGGGCACAAATAAAGCCTGATGAGTTAAAAACCCTTTTTTAAAGTTATTTTTTGACCAACACGTGTTAATAAGGGTCCAGCGTTGCGGGCTTGTGGACACGCATGCGCACAACAGCAATTGCTGCTGAAAGTAATCCTAAGGGAAACACTGTACATGCATTGTGATGGCTGTAAACAGATGCAAGTAATAATCCTCACGTTGATTAAAACATTTAAATTGCCAATGCATCATGGTTTGGAAAAGAATGCCGACCATGCTGCTGTGAAACAAACTAGCTGAGGGGAGGAGGGGCAATCAAACTATGGTTCAGGTGAAAACAAACATAGGCTAAGACATAAAATACCCTAAATATGGTCCAATGCATTCTAAATGTAATAACTGCAGCAGTTAACAAATAAGCAGAATAAGTTTATATTTCTCTACTATGCACTACTTCTGACTAATAAAATATTTGAGGATCTTGGCATCACCAACATGTCACCACCACAGCAATCCAATCTAAAATAAGAAAAGAGCCAAGTCTCTTTTCTTCAATTGCTGTCGCCCAAAGATCCTGCCTGTAGTGGTCATGTGATATCAATGTGGTAAACTCGTGGAAATCTTAATTCCTGATCCAGACACAACACACACAGAGTAACGTGGTCATGTAACATCTTCAACATCAGGTCCTTAATCACAACACAGACTTAAACAGACACAAACTTGGCGCTCAAATTTAGCATGGCATCATTCTAATTTAGACAGCCAACACCCTACAGTGCATAGCATGGATGTGACCCATATTAGATGTGAAAGGAGGGGTGGGTGTGTGTAAATGTGTGTTTAGCCTCTGGGGAGCATAAGGCAGAGCTGGCATTTATCAGGTTACAAAAAAGTGGGTGTGTACTGTACTGCTGTTGTCGCCTGTATGTCTGCTCTTCAGCCTCGATCTCTCCTTCTACATCCCTCTCTCTAGTATACTGTGGTATGGAGTTTATCAGACTGAGCATGTGTGGCTCTCTTCAACTAGGGATGGGTGATATACCGGTAGACGTGATATACCGGTAGACGTGATAAACCGGTATAAATTTGGCAGCCGGTATACATTTTTGATTATCGTCTGTATCCCGTTTATGCAAAACCGCAACGGCGTGCAAGAAATGTGTACTTCATTCTATTCACTTGTACGCGGTACACGTGCTATCGGCCTTTATGTGAGACTAAGAGAACTGAAAAAAGTTTTTCCAGGTACTGACCATTTTTCAGCGGTCGCTGAAGCAAAGTCAATTACATTAATCTTGCATTCTGAACATGCTTCTCATCAGACACATGCAGCTGTGTTTCACATGATTTTCAAGTGCTATCTCTGAAGCATGAATGTGCACGCGAGTCCAGAATCCTTCCAGACTGTGCTCCGCAGACAATTACACTCCTCAACCCGGTTTCTCTATCGCAATTCGTAGCACAAATTTCAAAAAATGCTTGACCATTTGAATTCTACTGAGTTTTGAGGGGTTTTTTACCTTAAAGAGCTATGGAGGAAGTCAAACATCTCAAATGACAAGAGAGCCTGACATTCTAACCTGCACTGACGAGCTAAAACAAATGTGTTATGCGCCAACATTTATGTGTCATCTGTCAAGCTGATTTTTTCAACTATACATCAACCATGGAACTATATTGTGATATAGTTATCATGATATAAGATTTTGGTCATATTGCCCACCCCTACTTCTACAAGCACCACATTTTAAGAAAACCCTCCATCTCACCTCTCTCACACATTTGCCCACACAATGACTATCCCTGCCTCTCTCTTCTTTTTAACAAATAAACCAATTCTGCCTGGTCTTCTACAACATTTCCAAACACAAAAACAAGCACACCCTCACATACACACACGTTCTTTCTCCCCACCCACCTTAAAACAGCCCATCTTGCAGCTGGCAGCCACAGCAGGAAGCAAAGCTCACGTGACCTCTCATTCTTTACCGTCTCTCTGGCTTAAGAAAGGCATTGATGAATAACAATTGTAGTATTTTGTGAATCTGTCCTAGCCTTACTCCGTACAGCACAGACAACCTTGGAAAAAATGCTGAAAAGTTATTAACATGCCATTTCAATGCTAACAGTAATAGGAGCTCCCATCTAAAAGAAAATATATTTAAAAAAATTAACATACACTTCCTTTGAATGCCTTTGACCTGGCCTCCCAAGAAAATGAAAAACGCAGAGACTACACATTTGGTGATGACCAAATTTGGATGACCAAAAATGTGTCTCTTAGACTATGATCTGTCTTGTGTTTTGGCTAAACTATGCTCAGATTCAGAGAAGTCAGAAAGCAAATTTTGTATAATTCATATTTGGCTTGACAATCAAAATATTTTTAAATAATTTTTTGTTAGTGTAGTTACCATGTTTTGGCATTAAATGTAGGCATGGGCGATAAAACGAAACCAACATCTATAGAAAAAAATATTATTTGATATTGATGATAAACTTGAGAAATTTTCTATATGTTCTACATCTAGATAGGGCTGCAACTAACAATTATTTTTATAATCGACTAACCTCATGATTATTAGAATGATTATTTGACTATTCGGGCGATTATTGCAATGATTAATCATTAGCTCATCACCGATTATTCAGTTTGTGCCCAAATTAAAAGATTGTATTAAACGTATTTACAAAAAATAAAAAGGACAAAACACATCTTTTAAAAGTACCTCTAACTGACATTCACTGAATTAAAGGGGAAAAACTACTTGGAATTGTTTTGTTTAATTACAAATTTCACTGCAAAAAAATCATATTGTTATCAATGTTTTTGTCTTGTTTTCAATTTAAAATAGTCTAATAATCCTTAAAACAAGATACATTTACTTGAGAAGCAACATAACATATTTAGACATGCTTTAAGAGAATGTATCTTAAATATAAGTGTATTTTGATGTGTATTGTTTCACTTGTTCATACTTCTGTCAGTGCAGTAAAGAAAAAATATACTCATATTCAACATAAATGCTCTAAAAGCAAGTCTAAATATCTTAAGTTGCTTCTCATGTTGCTATCTTGTTTTAAGGATGTTTCTATATTTAAAAATATTTAAATATTACAATTAATGAAATATTATATTCAAAATTCTCCGATAACAAAAGTAAATATACACAAGGAGTTTTAGATATTTATATTAGAAAACAAACCAAAAAAGACAAATCAAAAAATATTTTTTTGCCATTGTATATTGGGCTAAGACTACACCCTCTCACCTTTATTTTCACTTGATTTTGATCCATTTTTAACTTAGCAAACTAAGTCTTTTTTATAGAGCTATGTATCGCCGATTTTCTTCACCATAAAATACACACTGTGACACTAATATTATTATTCACTATGTCGTGAGCAATCACTATAAACAAAATCTAGCTACAGCAAGCATGCGCAAGTGTTAAGCGTCTCCATGCGAGACAGTTTCAAACTTCTGATACACTATCTCGCTGTTTTTCAAGCAACTCATATAAGTGGCTCTGACCGCACAATGTAATGCCAGTTTCGGAGTTTGTGCTTATTTACACAGCCCACTTCCTAATTATTTGAACTTTCTTGAAGGATGCATTAAATACAGTATATAACAGTGCAGTTTCCTTTTTAGATGCTCTGACAGACAAGTTTTGCTCAAGCGGAACACCAGGTCTGGCTCCGCTTTAATTCAAGACGACACTGCTTCTGTATTTACTTATTTTGCATTTTTGAATTATAATACTTTGTGATCACCTTAATCTGTTTGGAAAGTTTGGAGTGCATTAGGAACTGGGAGCAGCAGCTGGCTTAATTATGTTTGTAATGTAATATAACATTTAGGATTTGTTTACTTAAATTATTTTTGGTTTTGGCCCAGTGTCCAGAATTTTCAGTTTAGGCCAAGAATTTTCATTTCAGTGCATCACTACATTATCACGTATCACATTGGGCTTGTTTTAATCAGGAGCTTCAGCTTTAAGTAATCGTGTGTAACAGTTTTTCATTTTCTGTTTGCGTTTCATGGAAAAAATATGCGAAAAATAAGCCACATCGGTTTATAAAATATGCAGCTCGCTGTGTACTAGGGTTGTTAGGATATCCAAATTTCAGTAGTTGCTACCAATTAGGGCTGTTGCGGTTGACATTTTTTTACCACTGCGGTGGTTAAGGACTAATTACCACCGGGAACAGTGTTGTATGGTGGTTGGAGGGTGGGGGAGGTGGTGCGTGCAAATTAAGCATTTAACGTGGATCAAACTTTAAAAAGTGTGTCAATGAACACTAATCAAATTAACGCAGGTCATGGACACATTCTTTGATCAGACAATCAGAAGAATATGATGTGTTTTCTGCCTGCCAATCATTTTGCACGTGAAGCTGATCATTTCGGTTTAAAGGCAGATACAAAATAAAAAATTTCCTTATTTTATTAATGCATGTTACTGGTCTTATTGTGAACGATTCATCCATGCATATTTGCTATTTTATAAAAACATTGACCTCGTAAACTAATCAAAATATCATAACTAGGGCTGGGTATCGTTCAAAACTTTGATACAGATACCAATATCTTGACATCGATACCGGTTCCTAAACAATACTTTAATACTTTTAGTAAAAAAAAAAAAAAAACACCACAGGAAAACAACTTACACCGTATTATCGCTGGTTGGACGCTAGGTGGTACTATGGGATAATTTTCGGTAAACATGGTTAGGGTTAAAGCAAGACACCTTGATTTCAAACTTTGAACTTTATTTTAACTAAAAGTTCAAATGAAACTGGAAAAAATAAGTGCATTTAAAATCTCTCTGGCAAATAAGCTTCATCAGAGCATTCTCTACCCGTCGGGTATTTCATTATCCAGGAAAACGTATCATGTGTGTGAATAAAATAGTTTTGTTCACTCTTTCACAATATATATATCTAGAGATGCACAGATTGCAATTTTCTTGGCCGATTCCGAAGTATGACCTGCCAATACCGATTTTTTCCGATTCTCTTTCGAAGAACTATTATTGACCGCATATACAAACAAAATCTACCTTTCTTCAATGCAAAATTTTATTTTCATAATAAAATAAATCATTAAACATTACAATTTCCCCCAAACTGCACTAAGTTTACAGGATCTTCTCTCACTTAAACAACTCTCAAAATAAAGTGCTCTGTGACTGGAAAGAGGTAGAAATAACAATTAACTGCAAATGAGTTGCTTTATATAACAAAACAGATGTCATTTTCCACTATTTATATAAATGGACATTTTTCTCTTTTTTTTTACTCGTCTAACAAAACAATTCCAAAGATTACAAGCCTATGAACAAAACTGAAGTGTCCAATATGCTCAACATTGACATTAACCTTATGTTAGATGTCCAAATATCAATTGTAAAACTGATTGCTGCTTCGGGATCGGCTTGTAACCACACCTGTCAACACTCCCGGTTTTCCCAGGAGTCTTCCGTATTTCACACCCATCTCCAGCCCCCCTCCCGTTTTGTTATTTCTCCCGTAACTTGCAACAAACCACGATATATGAATAATCACATCAATATATTATTCCAAGGTTGTCCAGTTGCCAGATCTTGTATGAAACACATCCTACTCACACAATCAACACATCATACAAATTTCTAATAATTTGTGACCTCAACCTGGCAACCCAGCTACTCTGTTGATATCTGCGCAGGCAGTAGAAGCGGGAAGTTGAATCAAGCATCACTGTTAGATGGGAGGAGAAGACTCCGGTGGTGCTCCGGCGAGAGAAAAAAAAAAGAAATATATATATATACATACACACACACACACACACACACACACACACACACACACTTAATTTAACAACAGCTGGACGGAAGAATTTAATTTCATATCCGAACCATATCAACAATACCCACGCCTTTTGCAATGCGTGTCGCACTGATTTTAATATCGGACATGGTGTAATGCTGGCAGCACTCATACGTCTATTTCCCAAAGACAACCTCTGGAAATGATGCTGAGCATGTGCACTCAACTTCTTTGGTCGACCATGGCAAGGCCTGTTCTAAATGGAACCTGTCCTGTTAAACTGCTGTATGGTCTTGGCCACCATGCTGCAGCTCAGTGTCAGGGTCTTGGCAATTTTCTTATTGCCTAGGCCATCTTTATTTAGAGCAACCATTCTTTTTTTCAGATCCTCAGAGAGTTCTTTGCCATGAGGTGCCATGTTGAACTTCCAGTGACCAGTTTGAGGGAGTGTGAGAGCAATGACACCAAATTTAACACACCTGCTCCCATTCACACCTGAGACCTTGTAACACTAACGACTCACATGACACCGGGGAGAGAAATTGGCTAATTGGGCCCATTATGGACATTTTCACTTAGGGGTGTACTCACTTTTGTAGCCAGTGGACAACAGACATTAGATGGCATTTAGACATTAATGGCTGAGAGTTATTTTGAGGGGACAGCTAATTTACACTGTTATACAAGCTGTACACTCACTACTTTACATTGTAGCAAAGTGTCATTTCTTCAGTGTTGTCACATGAAAAGATATAATCAAATATTTACAAAAATGTGAGGGTGTACTCACTTTTGTGAGATATTGTGTGTGTGTATATATGATACCAGAATTTCTGAAGGTACCGGGTCTACCCGGTACCCATGCAGAGTCGGGAACTTTCGAACGCTCACAACAAGCAAAAGATTGCAAGCAAAGCTGCTGCTGCGGAGTCTCAACTGAATCATGTTGAAAAGAAAAGTGGGAAAAGCCAGGTTTGGAAATTATTTGCATTTGAGGCTGATGAAAAGGGAAACATCATAGATCAGCAAAAGCCTATTTGTAAACGCTGCTTTCACAATTTTCTGACGAAAGGATGAAACACATCAAACTTAATAAAGCACATGAAAGACAAACACCCAGATTTATTCAAGCAACTAAAGCATATTATCATTTGCATTAGGGCTGAAACGTTTAGTCAACATTATGTCGACATCATCGAAAATACCAAACTGATGAGAAAAATGTTCGTTGTTGAATAGCTGTTTGATCTCATTTAACATAACATGAAATCATATTAAACTGTAACGATATCGCGTGAGAGCAGCAATTCATGCCTGATGGAAGAAGAATTACACAGATCAGTCCAGATGCACTCTAAACATTCACAGTTTATGTAGATCCCAAAGTATTAGGGAATGATTAAAAAAAAAAGTACATTCAGAAGCATGTACAGTTGTGGAATAAGCGGAGGCGGAGCTCATTAAAGGAAACACCCCGACGTAACATCTTAAATGCTTTATTAAAGTTCAAATAATACAGAAGCAGCTCATGTTAATAACTATAAACTCAGAAACTGGCATTTCTCTGTGTATGCTGTGCCTCTTCTATGAGTTGCGCGAATGTCAATCAGCTTTATTAACAAGAGCACTTTGCACATTAGTTTGGAAATAGTTTTATATTAATTCTATTGTATGCTTGTTTATTTAGGCTTTTTTTTAGTACTTGGTAAAAACTTAAATTAAAAGTTGCAAAAGTTGAAACAAATCTTATATATGTGTTCAAAAATACTTTAAGCATACATTGTTCAGTTTTGTTATAATTAAAAAATAATGGTATTGGTACCGACAACTGAAATTTTGGTACCGTGACATCACTCAGCTGGGTGATGGTGTTTTAAGTGTCTAATTAGGCTTGTTGTTCCGAACTTTATTGTGGTGGTTCCCCCACGGTTTACTTTGGCCTTAGAATTATTACACATTTCGAACTTTATGTATTCTTCACTCACAGTGAAGATCTTCCACGCCAATGACATGTTTACATGCGGCTGTGACGTTATTGCCTGCGGCACTGGCAACAAAACGGACCGGCTTGGAATCGGCAAGACGAGAGGCTGGCCGGCCGGTTAGCGGTCCGGCGAGCATACGGAAAATTGGCTAATTCCTGTCCCTGGCCGGTCGATCGGTGCATCTAATATTTATATATAAATATATATATACACACACACACACACACACAACCACCTTTCCATTTACCATCAGGCAAGAATCTGTCTAAACATGCAGGCGGAAGGTGGGTGCGCTTGTAAAAATTATATTTTAAAGGCTCATTATTACGGTTTTGTATTTCTCTGTAATGTAGAACAGTGTTAGCAATATTACTGATAACATTCTCTTCCACTGATATGATGGACTCTTGTCTGCTGTGTAGGGTTGTGCCGATGGACGATATCATCGTCCATCGTGATGGCTGACCAACATCACGATGTAGAGCCACCATCATGATGCCACGCCCCCTTTTGCGAGTCTTGCTAGTGTGACTCACTAATCCTAGTCTCTTCTATAGTTAACCTAAAAACTTTGCAGGGATTGCTCTGTAAATTAAATTGAGAATATAACTAATGCATATATGCTATTTTAAATACTGTAGTATATGCCAGAGACGTGACGTGTTAGTCTGTGAAAATACCGTGTCAGGCAGGCTACACAAATATTGATCTTGACATTGTTAGCTTCTTGTCTTTTTTTTACATGTCTTACACTGTACATTTACATTAAAACATTTTATGTTGTAGGCTACAAGATTTATTAATTAATTTATTAATTCATTATTAGTAGTTGTAGTGTCCCAGAAAATCTTGCTCATTGTCACATAGCTCTTGTATACACTGAAGCGGCAGTTTAAGATAAACCCAGACCAGCGAACGTCAAATAACTTTTGTCTGGTTAATACTTTTAAAGAAAAATTTCCTTGGCCATAAATCCATAATGTCAAATCAAATGAAAGAAACAAGGTGAATATGAATAACACACATTTATTAAAACATAGAAGAACAACAAATAAAGAACTAGAAAACGGGAACAACACTCAGACCGAAACTTCGGCATTAACATTTCACTTATAATTAGCAGCACAATTAACTTCAGCACAGGCTACAAAATAAATTATGTTATTGAAATATTGTAAAGTGGTCATATGAACTACACAAATGAATGTTTAAAAAATAATATGCAAAATCGAATAGCTCCATAGCGGATGGCTGAAAAATGCGTAAAGAAGTCTAATATCTTTCACCATAGACCATGTTTAAATTTCGATGTGTCTGGCCAGAAATACCAACAAATTCACTTTATCTGGTTTTAATAAGCTGCGGATTGGAGTAACTACACTACCCGCTGTGCTGAAGACCCGCTCTGATGGAGTACTGGTAGCACATATGCACAGATATTTCCGTGCTAATCTTGCCATGAACGGAAACCTTTTGTCGTTCGTTTTCCACCAAGTCAGCGGGTCTTCTTCCCCATCAATGGCCATTTCCTGCAGGTACATGGTCATTTCTGCCTCGACCTTTTGCTCATCAGTGAGTAAAATAACAAAATTATAGTTTTTAAGTGGAAAATAGTATTTGCGTAAAGAGATATATTAAAATAAAAAGTGCACAACTCTTCTTAAATGAAAGCTAAAAAAAAAAAAAAAAATGCTTCACGTGTCGTGCAACCTACTGATAAAGCGCCGACGAGACATTAGTTGGGTTAGTAAAATAACGAAATTATAATTTTTCATATAATTTTTGAAAATTATATGAAATTATATAAACCCCACCCCCACCGACGATATCATCGTCCATCGCGATGTTTTACTGTCAACATCGTCAACTGCCAATTTAGGGGACATCGCCCAACCCTACTGCTGTGTGCATTTGTGGGCTGGTTATAGATTCATATTTAGATTAGTTAGATCATCGTTCATTTCTCAAGTCAGTGGAAAAGCGGGTCAGTAATGAGATCACTTCTTAGGGTGCTTTCACACTTAAATCGATTGCTTGGACAAAACTGGAGTTCGTTTCCTCCCCTTCTGCTCTGGTCTGTGTTCACATCATATTATTTGGGTCCAAACCGCAGTCCAATTACTTCAACGTTTGTACAAGCGGCAGCTGTTTACCACTGTAAATAGGTAATAACTCTAAAACGTCTCTGTGTTAAGTGAAGTATTTAGGTTTTTCTCTTTGGATTTACCATGAAAACTTGCCATCCAATGAACAAAACTTGTTTGCCTCCTGCGGAGGCACCGAATATGCAATGATGTGATGAATATTAGCATTTGTCTGTCACGAGACTGCAGATCTGTTGCAAGAGATGTGAAGAATGTGAGCTGCTCTCTCAAGGTGGTGTATTTGGACACAAGCAGGTAAGAGAAATGCATTATACCATAATAATTGTGCTCGCAAGCTTGCAAATATGAACGCAATCATACCACGATAGCAGTGAACATGAACCATACCCCAGACCACCTTGTCAAGAGGACCCAGGTGCAGTTCCCAGGTGTGCACCCGAAATTCGGAAAACAGTGTTCACATTATCCAAACAAACCAAATATTGATGTCATTTGACACGGGTGCACACAAATAGTGCTAGTGTGAAAGCACCCTTAGATTCCCTGGCTCTGGCACGAAAAGGTGTTATGTCTTTGTGTCGACAGCACACTCACATTTAGGTCTGCCTCCATTCTAGTATGCAATACCCACTTTTCACAATTCAATCAACAACCGATGGATATGATGCAGAAGCAACAGTGGTGTCATCTGAAGGAAGGTTGAATGACACTGTTTGGGTTAAAAGTGCTTATGAAGAATGCGCATGACAGGGCATTCTTAATAAGATATTAACCCCCAATGCAATGTTGATCCCCCTTCCTTATATTTTTTGTTCGATAAGCATTTCACTCACAAATATGTCCTAATGTGGAAGAAAAGTCCATTTCATGCAGACTTTATTGCTATATTCAGATTCATAACAGTTGTCAACTGAGGTCACTATTTAACTACTTTTGTGTTTGACAACAGTGAGAAGACCTAAAGCTGTTCAAATTTTTTGTAACATCTCAATGGTATATTTGGTGGGTGTTTTGGAATGACTGTTCGGTTTGTGTGTAGGCATGTGTGTTTTTGTGTACAGCGTATTTGGTGGGCTGACATCAATTACATTGTTTAAATTACGCTGAACGATTGATAAATCTAATGGTCATGATTTCGAAAAATCTCTATGCGATTTGAACTACAACAGCATTATTAACATATTCAGAAAACTATGAATGAAAATTATGTCTTTGTTTACTCACCCCTGTGTTGTTATAACCCTATATGGCTTTTTTCTTTTTCTTAAAACAAAGGGAGAAATTGTGAAAAAAAATGTGTGCTACATGATGCCATTTAATGGCAGTTTATGGTGACTACTGGGGGTCTTCACGGGTCCACGCGAACCAGAGGATCCGACCCTGGACCCGTACTTGAACCTAAAATGTAGTTCTATTTTTTTTCTTTAAGAAAAAAGAACACACATTTGGCAGCATTTTTTGGGAACAAGATTTTTTTAGGCTTATTTATTATGATGATTATTATAATTACCTTTATAATTGTCTTTAGTTCTTAAGTTGTACGCTAGTAATTTCCTGTTATAGTTCAAAAGGGCAAACAGTAGAAGTTATCATATTATGCAAGATACAAAAAAACTGCAAAGTCGCGTTTGTCATCCGCCACAGTGACCGCAAATGGACTTTTGAAACAGAAATAATGAGTGGATTTTACATGCTCTTTCAATCAGCAAGAGAGGAACAACATGGATGTTATTATGACATCTTCCTTGGCAAGGAGGATGGATTGTATGCGTCATGGTCAGGTACAGGAGAGAAGGCTACTAACGTTACATTAGGTAACTTGTAAATTAACTTGTTAATAGCAATTAGCTGTGGGATCTGTGCCGATGGGGTTCAATTGGGTCTGTGTGTCCCGGCCGGATCCGGGTCCAGATTTTAAATAATAGACTGGTCTGAGTTGGGTCCAATAGACAGGGCTGAGTTCTCCCTTTGTGTTTAGAAAAAGAAATTAATTCTGGGTTATAACGACACAGGTGTGAGTAAGCAATTACTGAATTTTTATTTTTGGGTGAACTATCTCTTTAAGTGTTTCCAATTGCCCAATTTTATGTCATGGGCAAACATGCTCTACTGCCAAAAGAAATACAAGCCTCGTTTACATGGACACCAGAAAGCCTTTATTGTGAGAAAGCTGCACTGCATTGGCTTTCTCTTTACCCCTGTATACATGAGGCAGTAAGCAGTTTTCTCCACTGACACTTAAACTACCTGCAACACTTGTTATTTTGCATTTTTAGTCGTTTTGTGTAAAAACATTGTTAAAGGTATAGTTCACCCGAAAATGACAAATCTGTCATCATTTACACACCATCTTGTTCTTTTTAACCCATATGACTTTCTTTCATGAAAACACAAAAGAAGATGTTCAGCATTTACAACTACATTTAAATTGCATCTATTTGCAATTGACAGAATTTTAATTTTTGGGTTAACTATCCCTTAACTTTGGAAGTCTAATCAAATGAGTTAAAAATAACACAGCTGATAGGCTATTACTTATGGTTCATTCATCACACTAGAAATAGATAGTCCAAATATTGTGAGATACAGTACTCCACGCTGTCAGAACGATATGGAGCACTGGTATTTAAATGAATGGGAGAAATTGGATAGCCAAATATTGTGATTGAAGAAAAGGAATTCCCACATCACAGGTAAAAGAGCCAATCATATTTTAGATACAGACATTGCCTGTCAGTCATCTCGAAAACGATATGAGCTGAAAAGCACAATCTAAGATACCATTGTTTTTAGACTTAACTACTGATATGAAATATGTTTTTATCATAATATTGACCATCAGTTTTAAAGATTTCAGTTTTTCCCCATTAAAGTAGATAGGAGCTGTACTTTTATGACACTTGTATCCATACAAAACAGATGTCAGGGGACATCCCAAAGATGAATGCAGACTGGAAAGACTTTCCATGAAAGGGCTTTGATGCACTACAGTAAGCTGTCATTTACTGCTCATTCTGGGAAATGTAGTTGGTATTCTATGCTTACAAATAATGTCCACACTGTGCACCCTCAAACTGCAGAATAAACAATATTACTGTTAGTATGCTATTCGGGACATAGCCCAAGACTAACTACTTTATTCTTACTCAAAAGCTGACAGCCTATACTGAAAACAGAAGTGATGTAAAAAACAGATCATCAGAAAAGAGAAACTGAAAGTTTGCTGGGACTGGGAGCACTACGCACACAAACAGAACTCCACCCAAAAGAACTGTGATTCAACTCATTATAAAAGTTCATGATCTCACCCGATCCTGTTCATGTGGCAGCAGACGCACTGGTGGCAGAGAATCCAGAGATACACAACCAGTCCCGTCATTATGAGAACTTCTGCTAACCAAACGGAAGAGCGGGCCTAGCTTTACCACCCGTCCGTGAGCGACGGCCCTCTTCAGGGCCAGCCGGAGCTGCTGGTGAAAAAGGCCTGGCCCCATAGACCCACTACCAGACAGAAAACCAGCAACATCAGCCTGGCATTTCAGAAAGCGTTCAATGCTCTTTAAAGAAGATCCGCCAGGCTCGTGAAGCCCTTCCAAAGAGCGCTTGAGTAGTTTGTTCCAGTCCAGACTAGGTTTTTTGGTGGAGCTGGTGGTGCTGGAACTCACTCCACCTCCTCCCGCCCTGGGCTTCGGGAACGCCAAACGTCCAGGGTTATCGGGGTCCTTGTAAGAGTTAAGCCCTTTGTTGGACACCTTGAGTATAGAGCCATCTTTAACACTGAGCTCAAGGTGCTCCAGAACCGTCTTGCGGTCAAGCCCATGGGACATTGACACAGCATTGCAGATGCGCTCTTCAGACGGCCGTTGCTTTTGCTTTTTTACCTTTTTGATGGCTTCCAAGATCCAGGTGGTGTACAACGGGTTGGCCAGCTTCACCATGGTTGCTGCGATACCACTAGGCCACAGCCCAAAACACTATTACAACCGTTAGGAAGCACCCAGTGGCCTCAGCCCTGGCGCTGCCTTATCGTCCTCCACCTCCTCCTCGTTTTTCGTCTAAGAGGCTATCCTTTGTCCCGGGGTGGTGCAGAAAGTCTCTCTGTGCCTAAGCAGAAGCTGTTAAAGAGGGAGCCGGTCACCATAGCATAGGCTCCCTAAATCCCCCCCCCCCCCAACCTAAAACAGATCCCCTTATCCCAGTAACCCTTCTGCTTGAAGGGTGGACACACCAAAGCAAAGGAGGAAGGTATGCAACAGGCAGACACAGCAATTACTCCAAGAGAAAACAAAATTGCAAAACACTGTTTCCACATAGGCCAGCTGAATAGAGCCTTGGGTGTCTGGTAGAATCCTTAGTTCCAGTGCTTAGTGTTATCCGTTTAGATGGAGCATCTTTGTGAAGAATTAAAAGGAATTGCTTTGGGGACTAAAGCATGGATATCCTTTTCTTCCACTGGGGAAATAAAAACCTTCAAGTGTGAGAATATCATTCAAAAGTCCAGTCCTTCTTCTCAGCTCCTAACTCGGCTGGTATGGGTGGTCCACAACAGATTCCTCAGTCCAGGAAGCAATGCAGGCTCAGGTCTACTAAACCTTCTTTAGAAGCTCCTGCAACATGCACACAAAGACAAAAGGATTAGAGTAAGAATCAAAGTAATAACCACCATTCAACCAATAAATAAATATGTAGCAATGGTGAAGCATAAAAGAAAATTGCAAAAGACACAGAAATGTAAAGAGCAGATGTCACAAACCCTTTAATAAATTACAACATGTCTATGAGCGTCTACTGCACAACAGCAGAGAACTAGAACTTTACAATATGCTTCAGAAATGTGTGACAAGAGCAAGAGCAACAGGCACATTTTCTGCATTTAGACATATGACATACAATCAAACAGGATGCAGTTTAAGTACAAGCTAAAGTAAAAACTACCTTGTCTGCATGGTTGTTACTTTCTAAACAAAATCAAAACAATATGCCACCACAAGACACCCCATAAAAAGCTTAACAGTTCTAAACATTTAAAATAGCTTATTGCGTTTATAACAATACATGACTATTCTGAATAGCCTTATGCTAAGAATGACCTAAGCTTTATATAACATTGATTGAGACTGAGATAAAACAAACACTGTTTATATGCAACCCTGTCTAAAAAAAAAGTCAAAAACATCATAAAATGTCTATTTTGTAATTCAGTGTCTATTATTACTTTAGAATTGTCATGTGGCCACTTATAGTAGGACATTATTTTGAAATTAGGAGTTTATCAAACTGTGGTACAAGAAAAAGCTAGCCAAAAATGTCAACACAAGGCTAGAAGTAAACAAACATATCAACCTTAAACCAAAACAACACAGCTAGCTATCTGTTGCAGCAACAGGACTTGAATTGGAAAATGTAAACAATATTAGGCTACAAACAGCAGTTTGAATGCTTTAACGCTTTTAAATATATGCATTAAGGGTTATTGTGGGTATGACTTGTCTTTCCACACAATGTAAACTAAGAGTATGTTGTAAGCTCCCACGCGATCCAAAACACAGCAACGTGCAGTCTGGACAATGTTGCCTCAATACCGCTCCGTCCCGCTGTTCTCAAACCAGCGCCTGCGATTTAAACACTTAATACTTGACGAATATTTTTCACAGTTTGTTCCAACCTGATATTATGTTAAGAAACACCACGGCCAAACGAAACACACAATGCCCCGTAACCACTGACTACCGCGCTACAGCCGTTAAAAAAGAACACCAAGATTCCTTCCCTCCCTCGCGCCAACGTTTGACAAGGCGCGCGGCCCCAATCTCTGCCACGGATAAGCGTTAGAAAAAAATCCTCACGCGGGATGTTCGACTGCTCATTAGCGCTCCTTCCACCATTTCCTTCCCAGCTAACTGTTAACCATCATCCCTTGCCAACCGGACAGTCTGCGGTAGTGGCGGAGGAGACGCGGCCCGCCGAGGGAAGTAGTTAGGCCTCGGCTAGCTCGCTCACTCCCCCCGATTCCCTCCCCCCTCATTCCCTCTACCTACATTCTCCTTCCCTGAAAGACAGAAGCACGTTCAGTCCAGCTCGGACTAGTAAGCATTTTAAACCTAGCATCTGTTTATGTACTACTCACCGGAATATCGGGTCGAGTGGTAGAGGAGAATGTGCCAGAATGCGTTTGAAACACAGACATCAACAAGCCAGAAAAATGCAGCCAGAGACCAGTGGCTCCAGAGCTGACGCCATCTTTGAGTGAAACAGGAGCTTTGCTGGTGGGGGAGGGGGGGAAACAGTCGGCGCTAGGGAGCGTCTGCATCGTGCGAATCAGAGTCGGAGAGGGATGGGAAAAGAAAGGGACTGCAGCGGGAGGAGACAGAGGGAGGTGGGTGTGTGTGTGTGTGTGTGTGTGTGTGGGGGGGGGGTACGGCTGCATATCTGAAGGGCGAATGTCCGTTGCTTGTGCGTGAAATGGAAGAAAAGGACAGATGGTAAAGCGGAAAAGAAGAAAAGGTGCGCTCTCTCGCACGTAGCGATGTGGCACGCTTAGGGAACGTCTGGATTTTGTTGTCGCGAATTGGTAGCGGTTGGCGAAATCAAAGCAACGGAGTGTGGTTTTAATGTTAGAGGGTATTTTAAGATCAAAGACAGCCCCTATCAACATCTCTCATCGTTGTTCAGCATTGCATTGTAGCCATTATGCTGTTTTCGTGTAAGCTATGAACCACTGGATGATGCCATTTTTTATTTGAAATTTTAATGCAATTGAGTAGGCTAATAATAATAATAATATATATATATATATATATATATATATATATATATATATATATATATATATATATATACTATATATATACATATATGTGTGTGTGTGAGCGCAAAAGCCATTAGTTTTATGAAAAAGCAAATGTTTTTATTTCAGAAACGGGGGACACGCTACATAAACAATATCTGCGCTCTCTCTCTCACTACTAGAGAGGATTATGTAAATTTCCCGCAGTGCTGTATGAGCCCGTGATGACAGGTGACCCGCACACCTTTCCCTTCAGTGTTCCACACGAGGGAGGCAGCGATGTTTTCAATTTAACACCCACTCGGGAAATGTGAATCCGTTGCTATAGTGCCATCAGTAGTCAATAGAATATTTATGATATGACGTAGTTGCATTGTAATTGCTGTAATGTTTGTGCTGCATGAATACTTTAATATTATGAATTCAATGATATTGAGGACATGTCCTAAAATAAAGGATTATTTTTGTTTTGTTTTTTTTGAGGAAAACATGAATGATAATAAGGAAAGATTAGCCTATAATAATTATTTTTAAATAGTTGCAATTTTGTAATATTGGCATTTTATTTGCTCTTCTATTTGCATTTTCTATTCATTATTTATTTAATTTGCCCATCCTAATAACTATGTTGTGACATGTGTGTTCATTTGTTATTAAATGGAACATCATATAGCCAATCAAAGTTCTATTAAAGTAGTTGGGTTTACCTTGTATTTTAAATGTAAAACAAGCCCAATATTTACCGAATCCTTTCATTTCCTTACCTACTCTTAGACTACATGGTAGCAAAAGAGATCAAGTTAACTGTAGTCATACTTTACCACATCACAGTGGATCCCCCGTAGCTCACCTGTAAGATACTCATCCAGAAAGCTTTACATTTAAAATAAGATATTTTTACACAACAGAAGTTAGGAATGTTGCAGTAATTTCTGTAATTTTATGGACATCTGTACACATATGTTATAATGATGAAGGTAACAGCTTTGTGTGGTCAAACGAAATCAAGCTTTATTGTTAAGAAAGAATTGCTCACCAGCTGGATTCATTTAAAGCTCATTCTTCCTCCAGCAACAATTAGCGAAAGATCACAATTAGCCATTGGTGATCATTTTTAATAGCAGCAGTTTTTAAAAATAAATTAAATTACTAGCAATGCCTAGAGATATCACAGAAAAAAAGCCAAAGTAAGCATTTAAATGGATAGTTCACCCAAATATGTCAATTATTTTGTAACTTGTTACTCACCCTAATGCCATCCCAGATATGTATGACTTTCTGTCTTCTGCAGAAAACTGAAAGATTTTTAAAAATCAGCTCTGTAGATCCATTTTATGCAAATAAATGGTGACCAGAACTTTGAAGCTCCAACAAGCACATAAAGGCAGCATAAAAGTTATCCATATGACTCTAATTGTTAAATCCAGATCTTCGTAAGTGAAAGGATAGGTGTGAAACAGATCTATATTAAAGTCCTTTTTTACTATAAATATCCACTTTCATTTCACTTCCACCTTCTTTGTGCATATCACAACCTACTGGGCAGGAAGAAGAATTTAGTGAAAAAGGACTTAAATATTGACCTGTTTCTCACCCACAACTATCATATTGCTTCTGAAGACATGCATTTTACATCTGAAGTCATATGGATTACTTTTATGCTGCCTTTATGTGCTTTTTGGAGTTCTAGCCACCATTCACTTGCATTGTATGGACCTACAGAGCTGAGATATTCTTCTAAAATCATAGTTTGTGTTCAGCAGAAAAAAGAAAGTCATACACATCTGGGATGGCATGAGGGTGAGTAAATGATGAGAGAATTTTCTTTTTTGGGTGAACTATTCTTTTAACAAACCATTAACTACTCCATCCTTCCTTTTTCTTTCTATCTTTCTTTCTTTCTTTCTAGTATAGCTCTCAAAAAGCCTATGCTACCAGAGAAGATGCTCTCAAGAATACAGATCGGTGCATGGAAGGAGTTAGGATTTTGCCTGCCTTTTCTCTTATTTTTGCCTCTCTCTCCTATCTGTAGCTGTTGGGAAGATAGCTTTGCTATTTTAATTACCCTGTAAGATCTTAGTTTGTTTACATGTTGCTAAATGAGAGTTTACTGGCAAGATTAAAATGAGGAAGATACCCAATTGGCTTTGTGAGCTTTGAACTTCCCAAAAAGAGGTTCAGAGTGTGATAAATCTTCAACATACTTCTCACATGGAACCAGACTTGTTTAAATGAAAAGGTCATATTTCTGTAAGGTCTCTAAGAATGTAACATGGCATTTTGACAAAAACATATATTTCTGACTTTTCCCTTGCAATCACCAATCTTATTCTGTTTCAAATTATACTAAACTTTGATGTTAAATATACACCATATGTGCTATGGACATTAATGATCCCTCAAATTGTGTGGCTTATTGAGGAGAGGTGTGTATTCCTTTTCTAAGAGATCTGACTATGACATTGCCTGGTGAACAATGAAATGGGTAACAATCTAGGGATCAGAATGTCATAAAGACTTGGGTGTGGGCTCTTTTGATTTGGGCCAGTAAGGAATAACAAAGCAACCTCCCAGAAATCCTAGCAACCATGCAGAACACCCTATAAACTGTACAACAACACACTAAAAACCATTCAGAACATCTAGCAACCATATTTCAACACACTAACAACTATTAATTGTCACAGTCTGGCCTGACTGTGCCTCCTCTGACTGTCAGTTTGTCTTGTCTGAGAATGTTCCTGTGTTGGTTTGGTCTCTCTATCCCTCCTGTGTTTTGCAGGTGCCATGTGGAGAACGCCAGCTCCGTTACCCAGACAACAGCTTGTTCTCCAATTATCCCATCATTGGTGGCACCTGCTCCCTGTCAACCCACTCCTTTCTTAAGCACCCCTCATGTTGAGTCCTGTGTTGAATCGTTTGTTGTTCATGCTGCCAAATGTTTGTCTCCAGTCAGTTAGTTACTGATCCTGTTATTAACTTCAATTGGTTTCTGGTTTATTTTAGTTTTTCCAAGTTTATCAATCTGTTTCTGTTTTTCCCCCTCATGTTTTTTTTTGTTTGTACTCATTGTTATTGTAAATAAAGCCCATATCCTTGCCTCCCTGTATTTGGGTCCTGCCTTGCTCTCTTAGTCATGACAGAACAATTCAACCAAAAATGGACCCAGCAGAGGCAATGGGCATTTTTTTTTATCCCGCTCCAGCCCGAAAGGAACTGGTCTCTCAAAGTACCACCCAGCTCAACTACACCATGGCCAGCTCCAAGAATGGCTGTGGTTTTGGTGTCTTCGCTATGGAGCTGGTCAGTGAGCCCCACAGGTGGTGCTTTGATGTGACCCGGTTAAATCAGCTTTTCCTTTTGGGCTTCCACTGAGGTGCTAATTGAGAATTTTGTTTTTATCCTTTTGGGATCTGGTGGACGATGTCTGCCATCTTGCAGAGGTGGAGATCATGCTTCAGAGACTGAGTTCCAGATCCAAGGACACCTCCCAGCCCATGCCCTGTTCCCCCAGGCACTTCTCAAGCTTCACATCGCTGTAGGAGGAGGAAGCTTGCGGCTGACCGCCAGGAGGCGGAGGAGCACACTGGTGACCGCCAGGAGGTGAAGGAGCCTGCTGCAGACCACCAGGAGGCGGAGGGGCATGCTGCAGACTGCCAAGAGTCGGAGGGGCTCACTACTTACCACCAGGAGATGGAGAGGCCAACTTGTGACCACCAGAAGGGACCAGGAGACCAGCGCTCATGGACACAGAGGCCGTTCCACAGTCGCTGCTGGCACTCAGGGCCACGGAAGCTGTTCCCAAGCCGTTGCAAGTGCTCACAGCCATGGAGGCTGTTTCCCAGCCACTGCCAGTGCTCAAGGCCACGAAGACCATTCCCCAGTTGCTGCCAGCACCTCCGGTCCAGTTTCCTGCGTGGCCTGTCCTCTGTGGCCGCTCGGCCTGGCCCAGTAAATTAAGCCTACATCCATGCCTCCCTGTGTTTGGGTCCTACCTTGCTCTCTTTGTCGTGACACTAAGGACAACCTGACAACCGCATTGCTAAGCCCTGGCGAATACCTACACCATGGCATTGCAGAGCTGAGTTTTGCATGGACAAGAATCTCACTTTTACTTCAATGAATGTAAAAAATCTAGATTAAAGTGAATATAGAGTGTTATGTGGTCATAAACATGGAATTATGTTAAAAAAAATTAATAGATTAAGTCTAGATAGAATTAGTCATACAATTGACAGTATTAAGTAAATTTCTTCTGAAATTTAATCTGGTGCTGAAAATGAAAACTAATTAGGGCTGTTGATTTAACGTGTTACGTCAGTGCAATTAATTAAACAAATAATCATGTCCCACCGTAATAAGGAATATTCTTACCATTGGGGCAATTCAATCTTGAAGTACTGTTTTTCACATCTGCCACAATAATGTAATGCATTTTAATTATATTTACAATATATGTTATATTTATAATTATTGAAATATAATAATTTAATAATTATATATTGAATTATTGTTATTTGGGGGCTTTCTCTGCAAATGTTAATATATGCAATTTATTGCGATTTATTTATTTTATCTATTATCTGCCCATCCGGCTCGTCATCCACACCCTGCCTCTTAGGGCCATCCTTCAGCCAGGCTCACGAAGGGAGTTGGGCGTGAGAGTGAGAAGAGTTGCATAATTAATAAGTCTCATTTAGTCAGCATTTAGTCAGTGGTGAATAAAGCACACCTGATGGGAATAATGCTTCATCACCATTGTCTTCAAAATGCAGAGCGTACCTCTTCTCGGGGAGCTGGCTTCAAATCTCCATATGGGTACACACTGACATCCTCGCACGCCCAGGACCAGAGCCGGGAAGGTTCGGAGATGGACGAGAAGGTGTGCCGCTGGACCCATCCTCGGACCCCCGGACACGTTGATGAGTTGCCGGGGGAGAACCACTCACGTTGCCACTGATGAGCTAGATGCCTGGCCGCCTTGCCCTCATGCTTGCCGCGGGCTTGGGAAGACAGGCCGCCAGTGATGCCACCGCCCCTCGCGCCGTGGACCTTCCAGGGGAGCGCGAGTGGCCGATTGACACAGCTCGTGCCTGGGCCTTCCTATGGACACTACCCAGCCCTTTCACGGAGCCCCCTTCACTGAGAGGATACGAGATTCCCCCTTTATTATGAATACTATTCTCCCTTGAACACTTTATTACCCTTTTGGACATTTTACGTTTATTATTATTTCCAATAAATGCCTCTCCGAGGCTTGACACCACACCCACTGTGTCTGTCTCTTGCTCACCCTGCCACAGTGGTGGCGAATGCGGGCACTTTTATGGGCAGAGACAGCGCAGTTGGGAACCAACAGTGACGTCACTCTTACTCTCATTCGCCGGTTAGATGGAAAGCCTGGAGTGGGATGGAGAAAACACAAGGACGGCCTCCCAACTACAGAAAAGGGTAAGTGGCACTTAATAAGCATTTGCCCTGTGGCTGGTTGAGGCTGCATTAATTAGAGTTTTTTCTCTGTTCCCACCCAGGTGCGAGTGAGAGGAGGAGCTGGCCCAGAAAGGGATCCCCCATACGTCCACTCCGACCATAGGGCCTGGTTGAGGAAGTAGCATTCCCATGTGGGCAGCGAAAGGATGTGCACCTCTGGCTCTGTACTCCATGATTGGATAGGAGCGTGGGAGTAGGTGCTGATGGGGTGAAGATCTCAGACATGGAGGCAACTGAGATTCATCCTCCGCCACCCAGGTTGAGGCGAATCACTATGCCACCACGAGGACTTTGGGAAGTGCATTGGGAATTAGGCATTCAAAATTGGGGAGAAAAGGGGAAAAAAACACTTTTCTGTGTGACACAAAATAAAATTTAATTTCAGCACACAATCCTCGACCCACACACACACAGCTCCATGTGTCTCTCTTACTGTTGGCCTTTCAGCCCAATGCAGAATGCACATGTCAACTTGGCTGCATGCGTCTCTCTCTCTCTCTCTCTCCGTGTGTCTCTCTGTCTGCGACTCTAGCTATGACTTTATCTCTCACCCACTAACACTGTGATCACCAAGAACTGTGAGAGATAACTGTTCCCATGTGTCCATCCTCGCTCCAAACCGTCTTCGCTCGGCCACGCCCTGACCACCACAAGTGTCTTTATGCATTCATGCATCCATGGCAGTGTGTAGTTATGATGGCATGTACCTTGCAGATGGATTTTTGTTTAGCATTTTCTGCACACCATGCTGGTTTTAATGTCTCTTCAATGGGAGACAGTCTGCACACCTTTATTTCTGTGTGTATGTGTATCTATGTGTTCTACATGGTGGGTGTGTTAGTATCTCACCCCCTCATTTCTGAGTGTGTGTTTAGCATTTTGGTGGATTTATCGGTTAAATTTGATAAATAAAAAAATGCACTGTGTTATAGTCTCATCAGTTAATTTTTCTGTGTGTGTAGGTGGAGTGTATGTTTTGCACTCAAAATGTTTTGAGTTTCACCCTTTTAATTTCTGTGTGTAATTTTTCTGCATTGTGGCTGATTTTTTATTATTACATTTGACAGATAAAAAATTATCTGTGTTATGGTCTTTCCCATTCATTTTCAATGGCCGTTCAATTGTTACCATGAAGACCAATGGTGATGCTTTTTTTATGACACTTAGACTCAGATGTCAAGTGGAGGAAAAGACACCTTGTCTTGTACCACTCTGATAAAGGGAACCATTTTTATTCAATCAGCAAAAGGGATTCCAGTCAAAAATGACGAAGACATATAGGAGGCTAAAGGTAATGTAATTGATATGTTATCATGTTATCCATGAAAAAGTAACTGTATCTGATTACACACATTTAAAAAGGTCATGTAATCAGATTAGAAGTACTTGATTTTTAAAATCTGATTAAATAACACAGATTACATGTAGTCCATTACTAACCAACACTGAATATTAGTCTCCCATTTCTGGTCTGATTTTTTTAAATATAATTAGTTTAACTTAGATTAAAGGCTGCCCCTCCTCCCCAATAGTCATTGTGGAGAATTCTCACAGGGGCAATATCTCCAATTACAGAGGGCAATCAGAACAAGGAAAAAAGTAATGAAACATTGTTGCTCTGGAACACCAGTGGCTATCAGGACAACCAAGAAGAGATTGGAAAGACAGTTGACACCTTGGAAAGATGGCAGACCTGGGGTATAGTGGGTTAGGAAGTGTACCCCCGGGGAAGCCTGGGGGGGGTGAGCACCCCAGTCAGACAGCTACAAGGTTAACGACAACAGGTAATGGACAAACAACAATGAGAAAACAAGAGAGGCAAGATGAATTGCAAGGAGAGATTGCAAGCACCACAATGCACAGTTCAGGAAACTGGTGAGACAGAGGAGCCGAGCCAGGAAGCACCACACAGAGCTCAGGCACTCCATGTGATGCAAACAGATCATCCAGTCATGCAGTCCTGTGCAAGAATGATTAGATGGCCTCAAGCCAGCTAGACAGCTGAGTGGCAGAAGTTTGATGAGGAAGTGGACATGGTGCTGGAAGCAACAGCAAAAGGGGATGCAGAGAGGAGGCTGAACACTATGACAACCACTATTGTGAACATAGCAACTCAGAGGTTTGGTCTAAAGGAGAAAGCAGGAAGCGAGCAATCCTACTTGTGGATTCTGCCATCTGATTCTTCAACATCAGGAAGGAATTTCAGTCTTCAATACATAAGTCAATTCAGGATCATCTCTTTGCTCAGTGTGGAAGGAAAGATGTTTCTTCAATACATCAATACAGGATGATACAGGATTATTGCAGTGATTTCAACCTGAGAGTCTCAGCAGACACAGACTGGAGGTTGGCATTATTACAGGCTGCACCATACCAGCGATGCTGTTTGGTCTGACAATGAATATGCTGGTGAAATCAGTGGAGCCACAATGCAGGGGCCCCAAGTCCAGGACAGGGATTGGCCAGCCAACAATTCAGGCATTTATAGACGATCTAACAGAGTCAGTGCCTAGAGCTAGATGGATCTTGAAGGGGCTGGAGAGATGAACGGGATGGGCCAGAATGAGATTCAAACCAGAGAAAACAAGATCCTTGGTGCTGAAAAAAGTCAAGTCATGGACAGATTTCAGTTCTCCATTGCAGATACACCGATACCAAACATTTCTGAGAAACCAGTCAAAAGCTTGGGGAAGGTAATACAGTAGCCTTAAGGATGTAACATCAGTCAAGAGCACATGTGAGGAGTTGGAAGGGTGGTTGAGGGAAGTGGACAAGTTGAGCCTCCCAGGAAGATTTAATGCAATGATTTACCAGCACAGGATTTTGCCAAGGACCCTGTGGCCACTGCTCATATAGAAGTTTTCAATCTCCACCTTCACTGACCTAGAGAGGAGGATCAGCCGCTACCTAGGGAGATGGTTGGGGCTGCCAAGAAGTCTAAGCAGCACTGCTCTGTATGGAAACACCTGCAAACTTTGACTCCCCTTAAAGTCCATTGAGGAGGAGTTCAAGGTTTTGCAAACGAGGGAGGTGCTGCAATACCGAGAATCAGCCAAGCCAAAGGTCTCTGGTGCAGGGGTAGCAGTCAAGACCAGTAGGAAGTGGAGAGCAGAGGTAGCAGTGGATCAGGCAGAGTCACGACTATGCCATGGAATCCTGGTGGGGGCAGTAGCCAGGAGAAGGGCTGGACAGCACATTTTTTATAACTCCCTGTTATGACAAAGTGCAGGGAAAAGAAAGACGAAAACTGATCCAGGATGAGGTGAGAGTAGCAGTTGAAGAGAAGAGGTCCAGCAGAGCAGTGGGAATGAGGCAGCAATATGCCTGGACGAGATGGGAATAAGGCATGGAGATAAAGATCACATGGTCTGACCTCTGCAGGACCTAACCACACCGTATCAAGTTCCTAGTCCAGGCAGTCTACGATGTCCTCCAGAGACCATCAAATCTGGTGAATTCACCGTAGTGCCCTCTTTGCTCAACGAAGGGGACTCTTGAGCACATCTTGAGCTGTTGCCCAAGGGCACTCGGTGAAGGAAGGTATCAGTGGCGGCACGACCAGGTGCTCAAGATCATAGCAAAGGCCATCTGCAGTGCCATTGTCAGCAGCCAGAAAGAGATCAGCTTCATCAAGGCTGGAGAGAAGCTTGTGGTTAGATTTTCGGGAAATTGCTGCTAGGGCAGAAGCTGAGGCCTGATCAACCTCAGCTGGGTATCCTGGGTGAGGGTGTCTGATGTTCGAAAGACCTGAAACACCCAATGACCTGAGGAAACATCTGCCCTAGCTTAGCATCAGATGATGTTTCACAACAACAAAAAAGGCCTCCTGGCAGCCCACTGTCAGATTTGTAGAAAAACTAATCTCATTCTGAACAGTATTTCACGTTCAGTGAGTTAAGTTTGCATTATATTTACAACAGGTAGAGGAAACTGAGAAATAAACCACATGTTCTTCACAGGGTCATATGACATAGGTCTATAGCAGGAGTCTGGTGTATATTTACAAGGCAGGATACACTGCAGACAACAATGCAACTTCTAAGACCTCTGTGCGTTCCTTCGTAACTTGTTTTGTGATGTCAGGATGAATTTGTTTCTCTAAAAACATTATACATTTGTTGATTGTTATCCTTGTTGTGTTTCATGTACCAAGTATTGTGGACTGTGCATGGCATTTTATATTATATGATTTCTTTCCTCATAAGTGTTCATGTGATGACTAAAATATTATATTATTAATTTAAGACAGCAAGCGCATCGCTTTCCATGAAATATATATTCATAGAAATGTACATGAGATGCTCAGAATATTGAACACTCTAAAACCATGTAAATAAAGGAAGCAATTGTCATTGGACAAAGTTGACAGAGTTTAAAAAAATCTTTGTTGCTTCATTTTAATATGTAATTGTTAAATATGTAAACTCTATATTTGATATATACAAATAATATATAAAGTCATGGCAGGTTGACACTTTAAGTTCAGTTCATTTTCTTAAAATGAAGTGCATTAATTCAACTTAAAAAAAAAATCAGTGCAAAATTCGACCTGTTTGGAAATAAATAGCCACTTTCTCAAAAAGAATACTGTAATTATTTGTCACAAATTGTGTCTTGGACTGTTTTGACAGTGATTGTTTTGAATTTCACTTCCTATCATTGCAATTCCAATTCAACTTTCTGTGGGGCGTTGCCAAATCAATTCAAATTGAACTCATGAAAGGGAGTTAATTCTGAATTTTGCACAACCCTGGAGGGTTGAACCCATGACCCTGACATTGCTAGCACCATACATATTTAAGCAACAGGATCTGGAACCTTTTGCACTTTAACTTGAATTTGAAATGACTACAAGTGTCATAATTGATCATTTGATTTAGTCTCTAATTTCAAAGCTATATACCACAATGTCAAGATGACTGAATTTGGCTCTTTTGTGCTATTTTGTTCAAAAATGTCCTTATTAGCGGTGCTCCCTAAAGCAATAATCATATTTCTTTTGCTTTTACTTAAAAATAAACATACAAAAACACTTTGGTGTGAATCACACTGCACCACTTTAATTGAAATCTCAAAGTATTACTTTTGCTATCTGCTAATACTTTTCTAAGGGGTCAGTATGATTTTCACCTTGTAAACGATAAGATGGGTAAACAAATCCAATAGATTTACATTGAAGGAGGGACCACAGCCAATAAGCATCCATCTAGTAAGTACCCAGAATACCCTAGCAACCACATCGCAATACACTAAAAAACATTCAGAACACCTCAGCAACTTCATAGCAATGCCTTGGCAGCCACCAACAACACTGTATTGTGCAAGCACCATATGCAGTACATTAATTTTGATTTGTCTTTATTCCTCCAGGTTGGAACTAACTTTATTTGTTTAGAGGTTTTACGATTGGACACGAAATGTCCGAGAAATATAGTATTATTTTGCTTGTTAGTGTAACAGCCAGATTCATGTAACACCATAACTGGTTTATGCTACTTTCTCAGCTGTGGCTCTCTGAAATAAGACCCTGCCAGTCTAATCACTATGGAATTGAAGTTTAGAGTCACTGAGAAGTGTCTTTAATTCAATAGTACAAATCCAAATATGATCATATCCTGACAGCAATAGCTGAAATGCATTACTACTGATTGTAGTTATTTATCATTCCTCTCTGTGAGTAAACAAAAAGCTGTAAATACGCAGGCACTGTCTCAAATTAAATCAAATCAGCTTCCACATCACACAGAAACTGAATTACTCAGTTATTGCATTATGTCCAGTTTCCAGGGTGCACAGAGATAGCTTTTTCCTTTATTATAGAAAAATCTGTCCTAAAGCAATAAACCAGACACTTAAGTGTTGCTTGAGGAATATTCCGGGTTCAATACAAGTTAAGCTCAGATCGATGCATTTGTGGCATAATATTGATTACCACAAAAAGTATTCATTTTGACTTGAAGCAATCAAGTTCCTTTTAGTAAAACTCTGGGTTACAGTGAAGCACTTACAATGAAAGTGAATGAGGGCCAATCAGTAAACAATAAATTCTCACTTTTTTAAAAGTATAGTTACAGGGCATAGACTATGTGTTTACATGATTTTAGTGTAATAAAATCACTTACATTTTCTGTGTAAAGTTATATCCAATTTTAAAACTTGGTTGCCAACCCTAAAACAGACGTTAAAAATGGCAGTTCAAACAATACATGTTCAAATGATACATGCGTTTTAAGAGAACAATTATTGCAAGTGCTTTTGTAAAATTATAAGGTTAACATTTCTGTCTTCAAACCCTCCAGAAATTGGCCCCATTCATTCTATTGTAAGTGGCTCAATATAACCTCAATTTCTGCTTTTTTAAAGAAAGGAGAGACGAGTCTATATGATTTTTTTAAGTACTCAACATTATGCAAAAAATGCTGTTGACTGAACTAAACTTGTATTGAACCTGGAGTATTCTTTTAAGATATACAAACTGAACATACAAACTGAATTTCTTGGGTCTAAACAACCAGATCACAGACAAATCACCGGCAATATTCAGAATAGTAGACGATTAAATTTTTTTTCTTAAACTTTCACATTTGGTACCCCCCTCAATCTTGAATATTTGGTTACATGCTTAAGACAGCGGAAACGCACTATTATGTGTTGGAGGCGTGGTGCTTGTGTTTGTTATGCAGGGTTTTGCATTACATTATTGCGTTAATATTGCATAATTATTTGAAAAAACATAATTGTGTTAAATCCCTTGTGAATAGATTTTGCCCCACTTGCAGTGTAGACAGCTTATATATTGGGAGCAATCTAATTTTGTCACATTGTGTTGTGTCAACATGATCACACAGGAAATCGACATGTTGCTGAAAGTGTTATGGCGAAAGTTTCCCATACGGCCAAATTATTAACAAACGCCAAATTGCACTGCCTTGCCAAAAAAAAGAAAAGAAAAAAAAGTTGCCTTTTGAATATAAATAAGCAGATACTTGAGAGCCTATGACTGGATTGTTATTGCAGTGATTAATATGTTTCAGCCGGCAACAGTTATTTTAACCTTAACTGATGCAGTGTGTAACTTCTCATTTCTTAAACAACCATGTTGGAAGACATATCCCGTGGCCATGGAAATGATATTAATGTGTTTCAGAAGGGGCAAATTATTGGCCTGCATCAAGCAAACAAAACATCTAAGGAGATGGCTGAAATGACTGGAATTGGGTTAAGAAATGTCCAATGCATTATTAGAACCTGGAAGGATAGTGGTGAACTCTCAGCTTCGCAGAAGAAATGTGGACAGAAAAAAATCTTGAACGATTGTGATCAGAGATCACTAAAACTCTCAGTAGAACCCACGGCTATGTTTAATAGTGAAAGTAAGATCATTTTCACATGCACAATGTAACGGGATCTTACAGGATTGGGATTAAACAGCTGTGTGGCCACAAGAATGCCAATTGCTAGTGAGGCTAATCAGAAAAAACTACTTCAGTTTGCTAAGCAGCAAAAAGACTGGACTGTGTAGCAATGGAAAAAGGTAATGTGGTCTGATGAGTCCAGAGTTTCCCTATTCCAAAGCTATGGATGCGTCAGAGTGAGAAGGGAAGCACATGAAGCGATGCACCTGTCATGCATAGTGCCCACTCTACAAGCCTCTTGAGGCAGTGTTATGATCTGGGGTTGCTTCAAGTGGTCAGGTCTAGGCACAGCAACATCATGCTGCAATAAAATGAAGTCAGCTGACAACCTGAATGTACTGAATGACCAGTTTATCCCATCAATGGATTTTTTCTTCCCTGACAGCACAGGCATATTCCTGGACGACAATGCCAAGATTCATCGGGCACAAACCAGAGTGGTTCAAGGAGCATAAGGAATCATTTTCCACCACAGAGTCCTGACCTTAACCCTATTGAAAGTCTTTGTGATGTATTGGAGAAGACTGTATGGAGTGGTTTGTCTCTCCCGTCATCAATACAATATCTCGGCCAAAAACGAATGCAACTCTGGACGGAAATAAATGTTGTGACATTGCATAAGGTTGTCGAAACAATGCCATGAAGAATGCACAGTAATTAAAGCTAAAGGCGGTCCAACGAAATATCAGAGTATGCAACTTTGTTTTTTGCTAGGCAGTATACATCAGACGTTATTGCATAGTTTCAACTATGGCCACCTTTCCCTCTACCGCTACTAAGACACTGTTCTGGTCCCGTGGAAGCCAGGAAGTAATCACATTCAGAGGTTCCATTTTCACTCCACTGATGGTTAGGTTTAAGGTAGAGTTAATAAAATATGCATTCCTATTTGACTGTATTACATCATATACAACAAAAAAAAAACTAATTGCTCTTAATGCCTCTCTGTGGACATTTCACCTGGAAACTGAAGCTCACATGTGCGGACAAGTTTAACAAAACGGCTGCCACTGGGGGGCAGTGATTTGAACATTGGTTACTTATTTCAAAGAGTACTTTCAGGAAGAAATACATATTTGTTGAAAAAAGGAATTTGATTACAGTACGTTTGTGTATCATCTCAATTCTTTCCTCTCTCTTCTATATCTATAATGTGGCAAAATCCCCCTTCACAAAACGAACTATAGGCAACAGGCACTAATACTGCACTAACAAACAAAACCTCTCATATGTAGATATTGTCTGCAGCAGCTGTATATCTTGCACAGTTCTCACATGGTCATCTCTGTACGGACTAAACAGTTCATTAATAATGGAGCAGGCAGCATGGGTTCTACATCCTTTTACAGAAGTCTGTCCCAATGGAGACGAGATGAGCACATCCTCCTGTTCATTTCTCAGGCACTCACTCACTCACTCACAGGCCAAGGAATATCATTTGACATAAAGAGAGCACATTTCAAAGAGATAAACAGAGCACAGACTGGCAGCCCTGCTGTTTGAATCCTTTGGGCTGCTGGGAAACTAATGATAGGGGATATAGGCAGCAAACACAAAGTTGGCAAGTTCCTTCCAAACTTGTGTGCTCGATCAACAGTAGAGTAACAGATATTGCTTGTCTGGTTACCACTGTGCCCTTGAGCAAGATTTTTAACCACAAATTGCTCTCGGAGTGTCCCAGCAATCAGTGTACTTCAAGATTGATAAAAACAAATGTGTCAAATAAATGTCAAGTAGGGCTAGAAATACTACTCAAGTAAGCAAATGCAGATGCCAATGCTTGGCCCATGATTTGCAAGATTTGTTATTATTCGGGAAGCCAACTATAAATATTTTGATAGTTTAACTAACTTGGTCTGCAGGATTCTCTTCAAACTGTTTCTCCACCATGATAGTAGTTGACCTGAAAGAGATAACCAAATGTCGAAGAAGACAGTTTATGCTAAAATGCATGCAATAGAGCACAACCATCTGGTTATGGAAGTAAAACTCCCATTAACTAAATACTAAAACTAATTGATTTTCAACAATATGATAAACATTTAAAGAAAGACCTACTGTGAGTTCTGAGGTTGTTCATCGATGGTATATGCCTTTATTGCTTTTATTGTTCAGAAATTGTGTTTAATAGCAGAAATCCTGGTGAACAACAATACTACCCATGGTCCAGCAGAGAGAGATCCACCAATAAGAGAACCATGGCCAACAAAACCCACCAAACAAGTCCAACATTGACCACTCACTTCCATGACGCACTGTTAATGATACAATCAAGTCGTCTTCCTACACCCTCAAACTATATACTGTATATATTGGAATATTTTGCAGTACACTGAAGATATATTGTTTCTACACTTAGAAACAACAACCCAAAATCAAATGTTTGATATATTTTCATAATGTTTTTCGATTACATAATTCGCAATGCATGATGGGACTGTAGTTCATGCCCTCTTGAAAGACGGTAAGAACATAGTCTTACAGCTTTGTCTTTTTGTCTGATTTTCAAATACTTTTTTGCTTCAAATCAAAGTTTGTAATGTTGTAATTCATCTTGAGCTGGTTGAATTGGTTCATGTCTTAGAACTCAATGGGCATGCGAGCGTCAGGACTGGACCCATGAACATTGGATGGTCATGTGGATGGTCATGCATGTGTGCACCATTTACTTGGGGAAGTGATGGCACCAGGATGCTAGGGGAAGACGACAAGGCGGTGGAGGGAGTGTGATGCTCTGGGAAAAGTTCTGCTGGGAAACCTGGGTCCAGCTATTCATGTGGATGGCAATTTGAGAAAGCACTGGGAAACACAGTTAAATTAACGATTAACACAGCCAATGGTCAAAGTGACCATATTATGCTCAGACTGTTATATTTTATTTACTCAAAATGTATATTTAAATATATGTATAATTGTATACAAAATGTATACTATAATAAATCAAATTAAAAGGTATTTATTTTATTTTTTTTTAATTGACTAAAAGCCAGGTTTCCACCATTAAAAACAAGTCAGAGACTCTGTGAAATAATGGTGGCGGACAGTATCTATTGTCTACAAAAAATAATAAAGGGGCATGGACATGAGGTAATGCCAGATAACAAACTGTATAAAAGATGAGGGTCTGGACCAAGAGAGTCAGTTCTCAGCTGACATCTCGGGTTTGTTGGTCTGCTCAATAAACTCTAATCTTTGACACCTGGAACTCCTGACTTCGAGAGTTTTCTTACTGAGAGGTATGACAAGTTTTCGATACTCCATGACAATGTCTTGGTGCCAGATACCAAAGCACACCTTCAGGGGTCTTGTAGAGTCCACGCCTCACTGTTTTGGCGGCACGGGGAGGACCAACAGCATATAAGGCAGATGGTCATAATGTCTTGGCTCATCGTTGTAATTGCGTAGAGTAGCTTTCGAGTCAAGTCAAATGAGTTTCACTGTAGATCTTAGTGCCAAAATAAAAAAAAAAGATTTTTATATTATATTTCTTCAAATGTTTAAAGGGATAGTTCACCTAAAAATCTCCACTTTCACTTTCAGATGTGAAAGTGAAACCAAACATGTGCCGCATGTGACTCTCAGGTGTGAAATTGAAAGTGGAGATTTTTAGTAAAAAAGGACTTACATTTGATCTGTTTCTCACCCACACCTATCATATAGCTTTTGAAGAACTGGATTTAACCACTGGAGTCATATGGTTTACTGTTATGCTGCTTTTGGACCATCAGATTTCTGGGCACCATTCACTTGCATTGAATGGACCAACGGAACTGAGGTATTCTTCTAAAAATCTTCATTTTGGAACGCAATTCATACAAGTCTGAGATGTCATGAGGGTGAGTAAATGATGAGAGAATTTTCATTTTTGGGTGAACTATCCCTTTAAGTCACAGACATTAAGGGTAGCCTAAAACTCAAGCCCAACCTAAACTTTAATGACAGTTGGAAGCAACATTGAAACAGACTTTATATAGATTCTGAATAATTCAACAACATAGCAGATGACACTTGGAAAACGTAAAAGTTTGCTAGCCCAGCTCCTATCAGCATGACACGTTTGACCTCAGATCCCTTTAATCTAGCTATTATATGAGACACTCACCATCAATGTTGCATTAGCTTTCTGTTAAGGATCTAGTTAAAGGATCACATTAGATAGAATAGATATAAAGTGATAAGGGATCTGAAAATGATGCATTATTAACAATAACATATAAAGGAAGACAGAGACAGGCGCTAAAATCTTAGCACAGACGTAGGCGAGAAATGATGAGGCAGAACAAAGTGAAGAACACTGAAGCTTAAAGAGATGGACTCCATTTTCGTTAGTCTCTCTCTCTCTCCAGCTGTCAGCTCGTTTTTTGTGGGGGGTTGCCACGGTGACAAGAGGTCACATGTCTTAAGGGCCTCAATTTGGTCAAAGGAACCCATTGTTCTGGCACTAAGCTGTCTTCACTGGGCCTGCTGGATGGGGGAGATGGGTTTCCCTCTTCACATCCCACAGTAAAAACATTTAGCACAATCATTTTAACCCCAACAGTGGCACATAAACAACTCATATCACCATGAGTGGTTTATGCTATGCTTTTAGGGGAGCACATTTACACCAAGAGTCAATGCAAGTCTATATTTAAATACATTATTTGTCTAATCAGTATCAATTAATTGATTTATTATAAACGCCAGTTGGGTGAAAGGGCAAATTATAAATCAAACGCATGATGTACACATCATAAAGTCACGTCAGTCAATTTCTCACCGTTCAAAACTTTAGGAAAATTACAGCTACAATATCAAAGTCAAATTACAGCCATACTATGAGACCAAGGCATGAACTCTCACAGTTTTTGTCTTGTCTCATAGACTCGTGTGGTCGTCTTATACTCACTTATTCCACAAGATGGCAGTATTCAATAACTACAGTAAAATAATATGAAATTGCCCTAGAGCTAATCAGATTTAACGTTTAATGAAGTTTTACATGCTTTGAAATAACAACAGAAAATCTTCAGCTGCATTGGGAGAAACTAAATGTGCACTGAAGTGATCAACCATATATACACCATATGTGTAAGGAATTTGAAGTCTGACTACAGGACATAAATATTTAAACGCTGTTGTGGTGCATCCCTCCCATAGCTACACTCTAGCAGCATAACTGAAGACTGATTTGTGAAATATACAATGCACATAAAATAAAGACGTGTTAGATGCTACAGTAAATATTTGAGTGTTGACATTTTTGTGAATTATCCCATTATGTGATATTACTATGATATTGTAAAAGTAAATAATTTACTGAATTTCATCCAAAAAGGTAATTTTCCCTCTGAATTTCTTGAAATGGCTTTAGAAACAGTACAATTATGGTGCAATTCAACAACTGTCAAAACAGCCCCAGTTTAAACCTCACTTTGTGAATTAGGTTTATGTTTCAATTTAACTTGGATACTCAAATTGATGTGAAGGCTCATATCAGTTTACAAAGTACACTTCAATGAGAGTACTTTGTTTCTGTAACCTGCCGACAACATGTCCAAAACATTATCACAACCCAACAATCAAAAGAGAAATAAGAAGTGACATGTTTCTTAAAGAAAATACAGAAAAGGAAAAGAAAATATATTTTTAATATTATTATCAAGACAATTAAGCACATTTCCAGGAACAATTCTCAATACCGCAACTGTAATATGAACAAATCCCATTCACATTATATACATGTAATAGGAAAAAGATATACATTGATAAGCCAAAACATTATGACCACCTGCTGTGTTCCACCAAAACAGCACCGACCCCCGAGGCGGCACAAAGACATTAGCAGCAGATCCTTCAAGTCCTGTAAGTTGTGAAGTGGAGCCACAATGGATCAGACTTGTTGGTCCA
This sequence comes from Xyrauchen texanus, assembly GCF_025860055.1. NCBI lineage: Eukaryota > Metazoa > Chordata > Actinopteri > Cypriniformes > Catostomidae > Xyrauchen > Xyrauchen texanus. The sequence continues at coordinate 52,028,520 of NC_068278.1, read as the reverse complement.
GCACATCCCACAGATGCTTAAGCGGATTGAAATCTGGGGGATTTGGAGGCCAAGGCAACACCTTGAACTCTTCCTCATGTTCCTCTAACCATTCTCGAACAATGTGTGCAGAGTGGCAGGGCGCATTATACTGCTGAAAGAGGCCACTGCCATCAGGGAATACCATTGCCATGAAGGGATGTACCTGGTCTGCAGAGATGTTTAGGTAGATGGCACGTGGCAAATTTACGTCCACATGAATGGCCAGACCCAGGCTTTTCCAGCAGAACATTTCCAAATGCATGTCTTCCCACAGTGCATCCTGGTGCCATCACTTCCCCAGGTTAACGGCACAGAAGTCCATGTGATGTAAAAGAAAATGGGACTCATCGGACCAGGCAAGTTTCTTTCACTGCTCCAAGGTCCAGTTCTGGCCCTTGCGTGCCCATTGTAGGCACCTTCGATGGTTGACAGTGGTCTTCATGGGAACTCAGACAAGTTTGCGGGGTGCAGTGCACATTGTGTTGTGATACATTCCTCCGGTAACCATCATTAAACTTTTCTGTGATTTGTGCCCGTTCTGTCGGTTCGGACCAGATGGGATAGCCTTCATTGCCCTAGCACATCGATGAGCCATGGGTGCCCAACACCCCGTCGTCGGATTGTGATTTGTCCCTCCTTGGACCACCAAAAGCCTTGCCGTTTCAGTGATGTTCTGACCCAGTCATCTGGCCATAACAATTAGGCCTTGGTCAAAGTCGTTCAGGTCTTTACGCCTACCCATTTCGCCTACAATCAACACGTCGACTACAAGAATTGATTGTTTACTTACCAACTAATCTACACAGACCTTGACAAGTGGCCTTGTTTGGAGATGAATAACATTATTCACTTCACCTGTGAGTTTTCATGTTTTGGCTCATCTGTGTATTTCATCTTATTTCAAACTATTATGGTAGTTTTTGTTGTGCTGCTTTTAATTTATGTGGATTCTAATTTAAATATGACCGTATTTTATTTAGATTTTATTGAGATAACATTCAGGTAATAAGAAATTGTGGTAAAATTGTCACAATTGAGAAACTGGCCACACTTATAAACACACTAATCCTAGGTATGGCCTCCCTTTGCTCTCAAAACAGCCCAAATGGCATGGATTCCACTAGATGTTGGAAACATTCCTTTGAGATTCTGGTCCACGTTGACATGATTGCCTCACAAGATTTCTCAACTGTACATTCATGCTGCATATCTCCCACTCTCCCACATCCCAAAGGTGTTCTGTTGGATTCAGATCCAGTGACTGGGAAGGCCACTGAAGAACAGTGAACTCATTGTAATGTTTATTAAAACAGTTTGAGGTGACCTTTGCTTTGTGACATGGTGCATTATGAGATGGGTAAATTGTGGCCATGAAGGGATGCACATGGTTAGCAACAATACTCAAATAGGCTGTGGCATACAAGCGATTATTTATTAGTATTAGCCGGCCCAAAGTGTGCCAAGAAAACATTCCCCACACCACCAGCCTGATGACAAAAGGAAGGTTGGGTCCATGGATTCATGCTGTTGGCGCCAAATCCGGACCCTTTAATCTGTGTGCCTCAGCAGAAATCGAGACCAGGCTACTTTTTCCAGTCTTCAACTGTCCAGTTATGGTGAGCCTAGGCCCACTGCATGCCTCAACTTTTTGTTCTTGGCTGAAAGAAGTGGAACCCGACCTGGTTTTCTGCTGTCATAGCCCATCCGCCTCGAGGTTCAACATGTTGTGCAGATGCTATTCTGCTCACTTCAGTTGTACAAAGTGGATATCTGAGTTATAGTAGCCTTTTTGTCAGCTCGAATCGGTCAAGCCATTCTCCGTTGACCTCTCTCTTCAACAAGACGTTTCCATCTGTAGAACTGCCACTCACTGGATGTTTTTAGCACCATTTGGAGTGAACTCTAGAACAGGGATGGGCAACTCTGATGGGGGCGAGGGCCAACATTTTTTTTCCTTTCTAACAAGGGGCCGGATTACAAATCCGCACTCTAACAAGAGTTACGCCACACCCCGGAGAGGTGGTGGCGTAGTGGACTAAAGCACATAACTGTTAGTCAGAAGGTCGCTGGATTGATCCCCACAGCCACCACCATTGTGTCCTTGAGCAAGGCACTCAACTCCGAGGGGATTGTCCCAGTAATAAGGGCACTGTAAGACGCTTTGGATAAAAGCGTCTGCCAAATGCATAAATGTAAATGTAACAATGTTCACCACTGCTCAAATTCCTCATTATTGTGGGTAATCTATGCACAACTAATGCAACGTTCTTTTAAAGATCATACCTATACTAACATTTTTATAAACATTTATAAAAACTAATATAATTATTTTGTAACTTGCGTTTTAACTACAACATGCCGTTCGCACTTACATTTTCAAGAAAATTTATCTCATTTGCATGGTCTACATTTGCAACAGACAAACAGAAAACATTTTCAACCTCACCTGATAAAACAGCTTATAGGTATTAGTTAAAATCTAAATAGTATCATCAATAACAACACTGGATACAAGAGCATAACATTTCAGTGCATTAATACAAAACATTTCACCACCACAACATACACACAGCTCTGGCACCAAACATCATGCCATGGTCAAAATCACTGCAATCAAATTTTCTCCATATTCTGATGGTTGATGTGAACATTAATTGAAGCTGCTGACCTGTATCGGAATGATTTTATGCATTGCAATGCTGCCAAACGATTGGCTGATTAGATAATTGCATAAATAACTAGGTGTAATTAAGTGCTCTGTGAGTGTAATTTCTTTTGATTTGGGGGTGAAACACGACTCATGCTATACTTAAAAAGCATGTCCATAACTTGTAGTCTAAATGTTTTCACTGACAGGTGTGAATCACAAAAAGCGACTAGGAAACAAGTATATATATTTTGCAAGCATTTCTATTAAACTGTTGAAATGCAAAGCATTAACAAGACACACAGTAAAAGACCAATATTGTCCAAGCAAATCAGCATTGTCATTTACAGTACATAAATCAACATGAGATAATCGCAGGAAAATAACCTCAACATCCACACAGCATCAGCAGAAAAGATTTAATGAGCAGAACTAATCTAGCAATCACAAAATCTTCTTAATAAGAGTTGGGTTTCAACAATCAAGATTAAAACAATAATAATAAAACAAAAATGTATTTCTTTTTTAAAGCAATTCATAAGATTAACATTGTCCATTTTAACAAAGTTACTTTTAAAAGTTATTTAAAGAGACTGTTCACTCAAAAATCTATATTCAGTCATAATTTCATCACCCTCACGTTGTTCGAAACCCACTGACTTTCTTTTTGGAAACACAAAATATGTTGTGAACTGACAATGAATGAACGGACAAACTCAGTCAACATTCACTTTCATTGGTTGGAAAAGTGATATAATGAAAGTGAATGGTGACAGGCCATTCTGCCAAACGTTCCTTTTTGGTGTTCCATGCGAGAAAGTTATATGGGTTTGGAACAACATGTGGGTGAGTAAATGAAGACACAACAAAACATTTTGGGTGAACTATCCTTTTAACAGGTGACCGACAAATTCAGTTCTCCCAGGTTTGGCGTTGGCTCCTCAGAGGTCTGAATAACAGGTGGTTCAAGATACTCCACTGAGTCTGCTGCGTGTCCTCCGCCGAGTTGCCTTACTCAGCTCTGGAGAGGTGTGGTTCACCCAAGCCAGGCCAATAGCCTTGAGGTCAATGCTCCTACGGTTCCTCAGGCTGCGTCGCACTGAACCTCGACTCTTCACCACAGGCTTTAAGATGTCATCAATGTTGAAGTCGTTCTGCTGCCAGGGGGCCAAACCGGGCTCTGTGGGTCCAGTCTTACTCTCTGACAACTCTATTTGATCAATCATCTCTGATGGAACATTCATGTGTACTTCCTCTACCACATCAATCTTAACACAAGGACTTTTAAGGGTTTTTTGGATGAGTCTATGCCTTGGCGTCTTTTGCTCTGACTGTTCCGTGGTTGTATGGTCTCCAGTTGGTACCATGGTTGGAAGTCTCAACTTCCTTGTTCTCAGAGTGCTCAGCTTCATGAAGTGGTGGTCCATCAGGATTGTCTTGGTTTATTGGGTCCAAACTGGTAGCTTCAGTTGTCTCTTGGCTTTCCATGTTGTGATCGGCCATTACACCTTCTAATGCTGTAGTGGAGCCAATGGCTGGGCTGCTCAGTCCCTTTAACTTGATTGTGCCCGAGCTACGCCGTTGGCATGAAGGTCTCCTAGAGTTGCATTTGGATTTGTGAGCCTTTGAACCAGAGTCATTTCTACATGCAGGAACCCGAGTGCTCTGCTTGTTTTCATTGGCCAGGGTATCTTCTGATTTGGCAACAGCAACAGTCCCCAGATTTAGCATGGTATGAACAGCCTTGCTATGGGGAACGGTGCACATTTGATTGAAGTCTTGCTCTCCATCTGTTTTAAGAGAATTGAGAACTTTAGAGCGCTTTTGAACAGCTGCTGCAGATTGGTGTTCCCAAAGCAGAGATGTTTTACTCTGGGTAGTAAATTAAATTTTAGAATCTTTTCAAAGCAATAGCTTTGTGTCAACAAATCAAACGTAAATTTGGTACTTGCATGTCTCGAAACTAGGATTGGGTAAAAATATCGATTTTACGATGAATCACGATCTTCAATCAAATGATATTGAAACTTAAATCCCAAGGACGATCTTATACTATATGCACAATTCTCTACAAAGTAAATCACTCGCATATGAGACTAAATTTCGTGCTATGCGACTAAATGTGATTGAAATTTGAACAATTACCAGCCACTTGCCACTCACCAAAAAATTGGATTTGCCACTCACCAAAAAATTGGATTTGACTTGTTCAGTGTAATGTCTGTCCAAAGTCGAGATCCATGCAATCCATTTGTCACAAAATAATGTCTCTTCTAAAACACTTTCAGTCCTTAACAGTTGTTGATAAAAAAATAAAAATTAAAAAAAAAAGGACATTATAACTGAAATATACCCATATGAATCGATATCGAATCGAAACTGGAATCGAATAAGCGAATCGAAAAATCTGTATCAATATCCAGCCCTACTCAATCATATCAAACCTGCGCCATAGGTATCATGAGAGCAGCAGCTGTGAATACTGCCCAGAATTTCAGGCTTTAGAAGACTTAAGGCCCGGGTATACTTAACATTTCCACGTTCCGGATCGGACCCGGCCAACCATGTTGCCTTTACAATTATACTTTCCTGACCGCAAATGAATAGGAACGTGTTCGAAGCATGCACACTATAACTGCTTTGCGACATTTTTTAATATGGTCAATGGCCAGCGCATGCTACACGCACAGACGAGGACCGCGTCCGATGGTCAAAAAGATCTAGGCGACGCACGGTCAAGCCGCACGGCTGTGCTGATGCAATTTGCGTTACAAATACTGTGCGCGGAACGATCCGAAACACAGACTCCCGATGTACACTTTGGCTTTAAGAATATGGTGTATGAGTTGAATGGGCAACTTTTATAGTGCTTTTTTTTGTTCTTCTTTGAGCTTTTATCACTAAGAATGGACATTGAAGAGATCTATGTCAAGATTCTTAAATGCATAATCATTTAAAAAGGCACTTGCTGGCAAAAGCAAATTATTTTAAACATGATCTGCACAACTTTGTGTGTTGGGACATCTGTCCTGGTTGCTGTTTGATCCTTAAATTCCGACTAGTCGAGTTCTGCTTGACTAGACAACTACTAAAAATCAGTAGTCGTACAACCACTATTAACACGTAGGTTACCACCACAAAATGTTGCAAAGATTAAGAGAGTTCTTGCCAAAATCTCATTCCACATCAAGTGGTTGAACTATAAATGCAAGACTTGGAAGTGTACCTGTTAGTTTTCCTGATTGGGTCTGTATTGGCATGCTGTTGAGACTGATGGACGCGGTCTCAACTATGGGACTGAGCAAAGGGTTTTTAGAGGCATAGTCTCTTTTCCCATACAGAGAGCGATCCACGTCCTTATTGCCAAATCGCCTTTTAACCCCTGATGTCTTCTGAAAACAAAAAATAAGCAGCAGTGATGAACATGTACACATTTTACTCAAACGTGCTCAAAGGCTCTTGACAAATCTTACTATATATACATCAGATGGTAAGTCCAAGTCATCTTAGTGTTATCATTTCAGGCTCAGTGTCAGTTTGATGCCAACGTTAATATTATAAGCTTAAAAAGTGCTGACTCACAGGGACTCTTCACATGTCAGCTTTACTTGAAGCATAAATCCACTTTTTAAGCTCCATACCTTCATCTTTCCTGAAGCAGATGTGGCTGCTGTACGAGAGCTTCTCCTTTTCTCCAGCTCACTGTCTCCTGGTTGCTGGAACAAGGACATTTTTTTATAATTATGGCTGGCCGATGTATCTAAAAATTTACATCTTGATGTTTTTCAACCGTTTGATGATTTTGATCCTTTTTTCGCCAATAAAAAGCACAAAAGGTTTGAAAAGCTGAATTGAAAAATTAACATGAATCATAGAAATTCTTAGTATTTGTTATGTATTGATTTTATTTCAAAGACAGCATGCACTTAAACTGAAATGTACCTGATTATTCATGTTATACCATCATAATTTGAGAATGTTTCAAGGAACATCAAGAACGACTTGTGTTCAAAAAAATGGAAGTGCAGAAATCTGAACTTTTGTAAAAAGGAGTTAAAATGATCAAAATCACAAATTAGTTTTAATTTGACAAGTGACCTAGAAACAGTATAATCTTAAATATTAAACTGAATATAAAACTTGAGTTTTAATTTTTTCATGCAAGCAATAAGGAAAATCTACAGATAGCTGTATTATTTCAAATCAACTCAGAGAGAGTGACTTGAGATTACCCTGCGTATTACACACCTACTTGCCAAATACATAAATTGACCTGAACTTTTGATTTGATTCTCTTATGCAAGAAGGAAAAGTAGTAAATCAGATCCCTGTGGTCAAATATACAGTTTAGTGGTCATTTTGTTTTTTTACCAACACATTTTCAAACATCTGAATGAACTGTGCCAAAATAATCAAGTCAATGTATGATATTACCCCATTCATGATTGCAACCTTTTTTCCTAAGGATTAATTATTTTACAATGGTCAAGGGTAATTTTGCCCTTCTAAAATAATCAGCTTTATCACTCAGTCAGCCATTAAAACAAACCTTCACAAACACTTAACTGCCTTCCATTATGCTTGCTGAGTTTCACACCACGATAGTTCAGATAAATAAAAAAACGCACAGAGCTGGGAGCTGATACAGGCAGAATTTCAACCCCTATAGCTCAGAAAGACATACCTTTCTTTTCCTAGTGTGAGAGCGAGTTGGTTTAGTGTTGGTGGCAGACTCCGACTTCAGATCAGCATCTGTTGCTAGAGAAGCGAGTCAGACATTATAAACTAATACACGTTAACACAAGAGCCAAGATAAACCATTCTTTATAAATATACACATTGAAATTAATACAGTGGTACTTTCAGCACTCATGAATTTTAGATTGGAAATCAAGTGACGACCCCAACACAGTACAAACTTGTTTATTGTACAAATGTAATAAAAACGTTCTTAAAATCAAACATCTAAACCATTACTTCATAGATCCAACAATATGCAAAATTATTAACATAATATAGGCTGGAACAGCCAAATATTGCACTGGTATTATGTACATTGCCATGTGACCATTCTTCGGCCAAAAAAAAAACGTTTGATTGGACGCATGTGTTTTAACAAAGATATGGGAGGGGCTTTTTCCTCTATTTTAATCATTCATGAGCCTTTTTATTTGGGTATCCTTACTATGCATCATTACGGTATATGGCTATTTACATTTTATTATTTGCATTCAGCATTTTTTCTTCAACGGTTGTCTGCAACCCTAACAGAACCAACCTGAAGCTGATTTCTGGGTCATGATCCACCAGTTGGGAGCTCTCTCTGACTTAATTGGGTTTATGACATGCCTTTTTTAAATTATTTTAAAATGTTCCTTAAGGTTCACTTATGGTATTAGTAAAGTTTTTGCACAAAAAAAGTTTTACATTTGTAAAACATGATAATTTCCCACCCTCGTTCTGACCTTCTACCTGAAACACTCAGTTGTGGTGCTGCTTATCCTTTAAGACTTTTTCAAACACAGTAAATGCCCACTGTTATTATGATTACCTTTCTGCTCTTGACTGACCTGCTCTCTTCTCGCTATCTCACTAGTCACCTCTACTGGGCAGGCTACACAAGTGATTAAAGGTAAATTAGGCATTGATGTGTTGTTGTGGCGGTGGTCAGATGCAAATGTCTACCACAGTGTGACATCACAACGAGGAGGAAGTAGAGAACGAGTCATTTAGGCAGCTTGGTTTCAACTAATGCTCTTTTTGCAGCGCGGTGAAAGTTTTGAGTTCTGAAACTTATTTTGTTTTTATAGTACAATAACCTTTTATAAGTCAAAAGATCAAAGGAAAGTTGATTCCTCATTTAAGATCTGCCATCATCTTCTCTAATGTTTTCAGTCTGGAATACCAGTTCTGAAAATGTAGTGAGCAAGGTGTGAGAAAAGGGCGCAAAAAGTCAATGTCAAAACTCTGATTCTAACAGCTAAAGTAACTGAATCAGCTCAACAATAGGCTGATTTTACTGAATTCCTCTCTCATAACTTTCACTGGCAGTCTGCCATTTGGCTCGAAGGTTTTAGCACAGAAAAGGTTAGTATGTGGGAAATAAGGGGGAAACAGAACAAGGAAAGAAGAGCGTGTAACTCACTGGAGAGAGCCAGTGGCTGATCACAAAAGCGGGATGGCAGTATTTCCGCCCTCAGTGTATCTGATGGTACATCCTCATCCTCTTGAAATGCAGCGTTCAAAACTTCAGTGTCTTCAGCCTGGAATTGCCCTGAGTCCTCAGCACAGAGTGTATCTATATTTTCAGAAACACGATTAGAATTAGACAAGAGTAACTTTCTACAAACTACAAAACTTTCTACTGCCTTTCAGCATTGTTAACCTCATCAACAAAATCACTGGCGAAAATCAGTTGACAAAGGTTTTTTTATTTTATTTTGTCAACGATAACGAAGATGAGATGAAAAGACAATAATTAAAATGTTTTATTAAAGCATTTTTTGACAAAAATATGATGACATAAAAATACTGCAAGATATTAACAGTGCAAGATATAAACATCTAGATAATCTGTATGTGTGTATATAAATATATATATATTCATTCATCTAATCTAATAATCCAGTTTGTTGGGGATTTCCCCCCTTGAGCTGCGTGAACATGCTGAACATATGCAAAATGAAGCGCTATACATGAGATTAATCACTAAATCCACAACACACATGCAATAGTACAACTACCATCTGCACAGCGAAGTGAATAAACAGGTGAACTTGAACTAAGGCCCAATTTCCACCTGCTATTAAGATGCGTTTCGGGTGATCTGATCCCATGTTGTCAGATGAGAAACGTCGCTGTTTACACCTGGTCACTTAAATGAAACAGGTGAGGGGTGGTACTTCAATGCTGCTAAGACGCACACAGGTCGGATTAGTGTTTACACCTCAAATGCGATCTGGTTGCATGCGTTTTTGACCACATTCAGATGTGGTTTCTGTGATCCGATCACAAAATGTTTTAGACTCCATTTAGACCTGTATTTAGGGCTGACCATATGTGATCATGGGAAATGAATAACAGCCTCTAAGACATGAAGAATACAGAATCCAGTAGGATAACTTTTAATAAGGGCCTGTCCCAAACTGCACACTTGATGTGGACTTGCGGTCTCGTGGCCTTCATTTGCGCATTCCTGCCAAGTCCACGAGAAAGTAGGGTGTACCACTCTGCATTTTTGCACTCAGAGGTCTCACGAGCTCCCCCTTTGCGCTCTTCGGCTGAGCCCACATCAGTGAGAGCATTCAGTGTTTATTGAATTTTTTTGGAGGAACTTTTACGTCCTAAAAATGAAGTGGATTTTAATATTACTGTCTCTAAAATATTAAAGCATGAGAGTATTGTCCTGTTCATAGCTGTAGCTTGTAAGATTGATAGACATTCGGTCTACCGGCGATATATACACTATACCAGAGGAAGTATGGCTGTATATAAATATAATTATGTTTGCATTTATGGCAGCGTGAGACGTATGATATCCTTTCTATACATTACATTTTTAAGCACCTGCATGCAACCATCCAGCTGTCTAAATCATGATTATTTGTTCTCTAAATATTTCAAAAGAGGGATGTTGTTTATATGTGCGATTTGTTTTTAAGAGGTTCTTAATTAAATGATCTAATTCTTTGTCGAGTTAGTTTAAAGTCTATCAATGCCATGACTTTTCAAATAATGTGTAAAACTCAGTGTATATGAAGAACATAATGTATAAAAAAACACCACTTAATTTAAGTCTGTCCCAAATACAAACTTTTATCACTCATGCACCCCCATGGACTTTTCTGACTAGCACCCCATCTGTCTGCATTCGCTTATATCACTAAAGTCTGGACTTAAAAGGAGGACCACAGGGGCTTAGTGTGCCATTTGGGACAGGGCCTAACTAGCTAACAGCCTACTTCAGAATTTTCATAATACACTACTATTTCAGAAGCTTAGGTTTTCACAAGAAACAGGTGTATTTTTAATGTATATTTTTTATTTTTGATACATGTTTAAAATAAGAAAATATTTATAAATGTTCTTCTTAAATGTTATATTTGATTAAAATTTGGTCTGTTTCAGTTTGCACATCTAAAAGATATTATTTTCGTTGACTAAAATTAGAGGGCATTTTCATCAGAGTAAAACTGACTAAAATGTATGAATATGTCATGACTAAATATTGACAATTTAAAAGGACACTTTTTGTTTTGTTTATACTAAAAAAGAAAGAACTGTAAAAATGAACACTGCCTGCAAGTAATATTTATCTCAATACTTTATTTAGCGCTCATATAAAGAGATGGTAGGAAACTGGCCAACTAAACATTCTTTAGGAAGTTCAAAGGTGATGTGTGCAATTTTTCCAATGTTAAAATACATTGAAATTAATTTCAATACATTTGAAAATTATTTGAATTTGAATGTATTTGAAACTTCATGGCAGTAGTGGTGATAAATGTTTATTTTTTTTATTCATGTTATAACATATTTTATATTAAAAATTAAAAAAAGGTTTAGCGGAAACGGGTCACAGTCTGAGAATATATATAAAAATGTATAGAAAGAATATGAATCACAGCTTAAATCTATGGTTTGTAATTTCTGCGGCACTAGTGTCAGCAAACAGAATTGCAAAAATAAACTTTGTTTTCAAACAGATTTGCAAATACACCTCTGTCCATTGTTGATCAAACAAACCTATAGTCCCGCTCCCACTTCCTGCCACTGGTTCAGTCAATGTTGGTGTGTCAAGGTGGATGTGGTGCCTAAAACTTTTTTAAGCTGCCACAGAGACAGTTTTCAAGAAAATGAACTAACGAATGGCTTACTTATAGGTGACTGCATTTTAAGATGTGATTAGAGAAACATCGAAACACATTTTACACCGAAAAATTTACATTTCAGCTTTAACTTGAGACAACTTCAAATAACACATTTTTACGTTTACTTCTTGAAGTCTAAACCCTGTGGCACCATCAAAACATTGCTCTTTGTTTGAGCATCCCGACCACCCGAACATAGCTATATTGGCTAAACCAATGCTGTGAGTTTGAGGCGGGACTATCTGTTTATCTGGACTATGGAAGACGAGTGTTTGGAAAAACGCGTCCGAATTTTGCTCCATTCCATTTGGTGATTTTAGTGGTGCAAAGGCTATGCACTTCACATTTAATGGCCATCTAAAAAGCACACTGAATGTTGGTTACATTTACATTTATGCATTTGGCAGATGCTTTTATCCAAAGTGACTTACAGTGCAATTATTACAGGGACAATCCCCCCGGAACATCATGGAGTTAAGTGCCTTGCTCAAGGGCACAATGGTGGGTGGTGGCCATGGGGTTTGAACCAGCGACCTTCTGATTAATAGCCCTGTGCTTTAGCCACTACGCCACCACCACTGGTTAGTTTACAAATAATTTTTTCACTTGCAAATCATTTAATAACTAACCTTTGAAGCTCTTTGAAGGTCTGTTTGGAGGAGACTCTTCATCCAAATTGGGAAAGCTGATCTGAGGAGTTACACAGGTAAATAGTTCTTATGAAATTCAAAACTCATTGTCAGCACAAAATTGTATTCATCAGGCAATGTGAACCACTCTATTCAGGAAATAAAACCACAAGCCATTCAGTGATATGATTCATTGACAATCAGATATTTTGGCATAGAAGTTAGTTTGGGAAGGTATAATTCATACCTTTTCAATCTCTTCAAACACATCATCATTGTACACAAGTCCAGTGCTACATCTGTCAATAACTAGGACAGGGGAGGCTCCATTGCTCTGGTAACTGTTGAAGTCAGGTTGGGGAAGAGGGGGCTCAGATCTTTGAGGGGTCTTTAGCAGAGAACGCTTCAGTCCTGTAGATGATGGTGGACACATTGGGGTGGCTCCTTTTTGCAATGGGGTGCTGGGAGGGAGGGTTTTGTCAAAGAACTCTGGGGAAAGTGGTGCACCAAAACGAACACGCTTCTTACATATTGAGGAGACCACGTTTTCATCTGCAGGTAAAGATTGTACATGTTGAGAAGTTTGAAAATAATAAACCACAATCAAATTATGTAAAGCAGTCATATCATAAGGAATCAACTTTTGAATAACATTTCAGTGTACTATTAAAACATACTGAAACTTCCAGAGCTCAAAACTACATCCACAGCCAAAAACAAGTTGCAAAAATAGCTTGTTCCAAACTTATTTATTTTATATTAAAGATAATAAATACACATGAATGAGGTCCATTTAGTGTTCAGAAACTTTGCCCACTTACTGACAGTGAGGTAATAAGGATGAAATAGGATAGATACTATTATTCCTAAAGACCATCATTTGCACAGTGAAGCTCATTCACAGCGGATTGTATGCACGCAAACTTGCATTGTTTAGCAATAACAATGCATGTTCTAGAGTAAATAAGCATGAAACAAATGTGAAACGTGCAATGGACTTCACGATTTTAAAGTAAAATTACTTGCAGTACGTTTCAGTTTATCACCAAAATTAAATCTCAGTTCTGTAGGTCCATATAGTGCAAGTGAATGGTGGCCAGAACTTTAAAAGGTCCAAAAAGCATATAAAAGGCAGCATAAAAGTAATCCATCCGACTCCTTTGTTTAAATCCATATCTTTAGAATATTCAAGTCCTTTTTTCCAACTAGGCAGAGAGAACAATTTATAGTAAAAACTGACTTAAATATTGATCTGTTTCTCACCCACATCTCTCATATTTCTTTTGAAGATATACATTGATTTTATGCTGCATTTATATGCTTTTTGGATGCTCAAAGTTCAGGCTACCATTCACTTGCATTGTATGGGTCTACAGAGCCGAGATATTCTTCTAAACATCCATTTTATTGTTGCTTACCTTTAATCTTGGAGTACATTTCAGATTATCACCAAAACCTACCGTATGCTTTCAAAAGACTCGGAATATGACACACATGCCTCATGGACTTTTACTTTTATTATACTTTTGGGTACATTTATAAGCTTTGGGTCACAATCAACTGCCACAGTAATTGACAAACTGGGATATTTTTTTTTCATGTTCCACATAAAAAAAAAATAAAAAAAAAAAAGTCCAAATTTTTGCATGAACTATATCTTTAAAAATTAACAACCTAACAGCAACCAACCAGTTTACTTACCTGTTGGCTTAATTTCCGGTTTAGACAACATGGGTAAAGACAGAAGGTCATTCTTTGAAACTGAAACCAGGCTTTTAGACTCAGAGCATCTCACCTGTAAATGTACAAAAACAAAAAACAAAAAAACAACAACACAATGCAGACTTCAGGAATCATTTAATTCATGTGGAACACAAAGTCTGTAAGAGTGAGTGTAGGATCTATTGGTTGCATTTGAAGCACTTTAGCTGCACAACTTTATCTGCTATTGGTAATTTAACAGACAGTGAATTGCAAATTATACGTGTTTACCGCTTGCTTCGGTTGCGTTGTGAGGGTGGAGTGGGGGAGTGACGAGTCAGTAATCTTGTCCTCACATCCCACCGGTGGGGCCCTACAGCGTTTTTTTGAGGGTGGAGGCGTCATTGAAGAGGGTGGGATTTGCATGGTGAATTTATTCTCCTTTCCTACAGGACAGCCAATATCACAAATACATGTTTATAAGGCCATATCAAAAAGATGACACATACCAAAACAGATTTAGACACCACACTTAAAATATATTAATTCTACTGATAGATTAAAAGAATGTCAAATGAAGTGCCTTTTATATTATGATGACTTTCTCACTTCAAAACTTAAATTTTCTTAGGCATTTTTGCAATTACTCTAAACCAACTGGATTAAAGGTGATTTATAGTGGATGTATGAAGTCAGCTCCACTAAAGTTCCCAAATGTGTCCTAGCAGAGTAACAACAGAGGAAGCTCATCAAAATAACTATGGACATGTCCAAGCATGATTTTATCATCATTTTTAACAGTTTTGTTGTATAATGTAAAATTTAAAACAAAATAAACTTCATTTCATGAAATGTTTTGCTTGAAAAGTGCATGTGTGCCATCTTTCTTACAGACAATTTGTTTGATATTTTGTGAAATAATTCAATGAAATTTGTACATCAAGTGTGTTTTAAAGGAATAGTTCACCCAAAAATTTTAATTCTCATCATTTACTCACCCTAGTGCCATCCCAGATGTGTTTGACTTTATTTTTCTGCTGAACACAATGAAACATTTTCTAAAAAAATATCTCAGCTCTGTAGGTCCAAATAATGCAAGTGAATAGTGGCCAAAACTTTGGAGGTCCCAAAGTATATAAACGCAACGCAGCATAAAATAATCCATATGACTCCAGTGGTTAAATCCATATAATCTTCAGAAGCGATATGATAGGTGTGGGTGAGAAACAGATCAATATTCAAGTACTTTTTTTTTTTACTATAAATCACCAATTTCTTCTTTTGTTATTGGCGATTCACATTCTTTGTGCATGTCGCCACCTACTGGGCAAGGAGGACAATTTATAGTAAATGATATGTTTCTCACTGACACCCACCAATCATATCGCTTCTGAAGATATTCTGAAGATAAAATGAATATGAATATTAAATTTATGTTGCGTTTATATGGTTTTTGGACTTCCAAAGTTCTGGCCACCATTCAGTTGCATTGTATGAACCTACAGAATGGAGAAATTTCTTCTAAAATTCTTTGTTTGTGCTCAGTAGAAGAAAGTAAGTCATACACATCTGGGATAGCATGAGGGTGAGAAAATTAACTTCCATTTTTGGGTGAACTATTCCTTTAACTGTGCAAATAATTTTTGGGGCCATTGTAATGACATTTAAAGGAGATGGGTCATCCTACATAGGGAGAAATATCTGATTCTTTTTGTGTGTGTGTGCATGCGCTTTAGATAGTGAATCAGCATGCTAATTGTTCTTAACAGTAGCTGACTCAAAATGCATGATGGCCATGGGAGAAATAGAGAATTATTCATAGAACCAAGAGTTGTTTGAATCTGGCTATTGATCTCAGTTAGAGCACAGCATGATAACATACCGAATCTTGCCTCTGACATATAAATCAATAGAAGAAAAACAGTCCGTTCAATATGTCATGCTATTGTGTATCTTGGAGTCCATAATTTGGCCAAGAAAACTTAATTCCAGTGACAAAAAACTCCAGAAAACATGGTTTGTGAAAATTAAATGTGACAAATTCAACAGACTGAACTGTTCTGTCCATGAAAGTTTTGATTACATTTGTGTCAAAAAATAAATAAAAATGTTACTTTGCGTTTTCATTTATATATTGCTTACACTGAAAGCCCTCTGAAATACATTATTTTAAGTTCCATAAGCACCTGCATATTTCTCTGATATGTTCGTCATCCTGCTGTGCTCTGTCTGGGATCAATGTAATATGCTTTTCACTCTGACTTAGGTCTGCAAGATGAAATAGCAAGCAATAACAAAATGTGATTCTCTAAAAGCTGAAATATGAAACTTTCTGGTGTTAAAATGCATTGTCATAAGAGAGCCCATTCATATGTAAATTTTCTTGAAAACAGAAAACAATGTGCATTTGTGGCACTATGAAAATTCCTCTTTTTTTTTTTTTGAGTGACCCATCTCAAAAACAGAGACAAAAACAATGGCTCGACAATTTACATGAATTTGGGGTGGAATTATACGTTTGTTCAATCAACAGCAGAAGGGAGGTGTATTCAGAAAGATCTTTCGAAAACAATGTTATTTTTGCAATTACGCTTGGTGGTGCAGAAATGACATACTTCACTTTTAAATGTTCTTTCAACTTAATTTAGTCCTAAAGACCTGAATTAAAGGGACATTCTATTTCTGTGTTGGTAGTAATCAAAACTTTGAAGAGAAACAGACCGTTCAGAGAATCTTCAGCTAAAGTGCTTTCAACATTCTCATTCTCCCCGTTTTTCCTTGGCTCGTCCGGTCCTTCCTCTTCCATCAGACACTGGAAAGCAGCCATCTTCTTCTTAAGAGAGTCACAGCGTGAAAGAAATGGACTTCCCTGCAAAAGTACAAGAAACCTTTCTGTCACAGTATAAAAAAATATATATGTTCTCTTACACCATGCTTTGCTGTTATATGGCAAATATGGTCCATAACATCTACCTGTGGTGTTCGTGGTGGAGTTTTTGTTGCTTGTTTGGCTCTGAAGCAGATGAGAGAGTTTGTTTCTGGTGATCTCTGGACTCCAATCGAGGATCTCCTTCTTGCCTTTAATTGAGCTACTCTGGACTTATCTGAGAGAAAGAGAACTGAGTGACTATGGTGCTCTTTCAATGTAATGCATGACAAATAATAACTATACTTTTTAAATGCCAAAACATTTGCAATTTAGTGGCATATAGTGAAAATAAGAGGCCGATACACCAGCCAGGCTGATTAATACACTGATATTTGGACACAGCTTTCATGTGTCTTGCCATGCTCTCGACCAGTCTTTCACATTGCTGTTGGGTGACTTCATGCCACACCTGGCGCAAAAATTAAATCAGCTCGGCTTTGTTTGATGGCTTGTGGCCATCTATCTTCCTCTTGATCCCATTACAGAGGTTTTCAATGGGGTTCAGGTTTTGATCCGGTGGTCCTCCATCCACACCTTTATTGACCTGGCTGTGTGGCATAGAGCATTGTCCTGCTGGAAAAACCAATCCTCAGAGTTGGGGAACATTGTCAGAGTAGAAGGAAGCAAGTTTTCTTCCAGGATAACCTTGTATGTGACTTGATTCATGCGTCCTTCACAAAGACGAATCTGCCCGATACCAGCCTTGCTGAAGCACCCCTGATCATCGCCGATCTTCCAACAAATTTCACAGTAGGTGCGAGACTATGTGACTTAAAGGCCTCTCCAGGTCTCCGCCTAACCATTAGACGACCAGGTGGAGGATCAGTGATGATCAAACACATCTTGGATAGCATTAGGTGTGAGTAAATAAATAAGATAATTTTCATTTTTGGTGAACTGTTCCTTTATATCCAGTTAACTGTTCCTTACCTTTAATCTTGGAGGAAGGTAAGAAACTGTCTGTTGATATGCCAAACTGTGAAGGAGTTAGTTTGGAGAAATCCACATTTCCAGCATCAGTGTTATGCAGGGAGGGAGACAGGGCTGCAAGTGGTGGTCTGCTGTCCATGGCTTCAGCGACTTCTATGCTTGAGGATAGTACATAAGCTACGAGATCTTAGAAAATAAACAAATGAAAGATAGAAAAGTTAATCCTATAGTCTAGACAGTATGATTACCTGATCTTCCAATCCTGCAAATAAGCATTTGACATTGTGCACGTATGATTAATACGACACTAAGTAATCATTATATTAAGAATGATGATATATGCAATGTTTTAGCCTGAAATGCAACGAAACTCTTTTTGGACAACAAAATATTGCATAAAATACGAAAAAAAAAAAACATACGGACCGGCTTATTTGTATGGAGTGAAAGTTTCAAACTTTGCTCCTTACCGCACGTTACAACGACAGTAATATCCTTCCGCTCTGGAGGAACGCAAAACCACCTGAACTAAACACAATATATAAAACTTATTTTTTTAGAGTCACTACCAACTAATTATTCTTTCTTCTATTTTTATAGAAAATTAAATAATGCGAGTTTTCTGGACATTTGAGAGCAGCACTAGTTCACCAAACGCATCAGGCAGTCCGTCTCGTATGAATCAGCCAATCAGGGTTAGGAAATCGGTCACATGCTTCAAAAGGGCCAATCAAAACTTGAGGCGTGTCAAACGTGCCTGTTTCACATTCACACGTTTATTTGTAGTTCTAATGGAGAGATTTTAATGCGGAATAAAAAGTATTACAGAAATAAATTCGCAATTAATTTGAAGCAAGTCAAGACGTTAGTAGTGAAGTATCATAAACGTTAATAAAATCATCTATCCAAATCTAAAGCCAATATATCCAAACGTTCTATAAAACAGTTCAAAAATATAATAGACAGCAACTTATTATATATTTATTATACTAATTTTATTATTAGGCTGTAGTGTGCTGATATTTTGGCACCGTTTTCAGTTGTGGGTGGTAGGATTTGGTTATACTGATGCCATTTTATATATATATATGTATATGTGTGTGTGTGTGTGTGTATATATGTGTGTGTGTGTGTGTATATATGTATGTGTGTGTGTGTGTATATGTGTATATATATATATATATATATATATATATATATATATATATATATATATATATATATATATGTGCATGTATATGTGTGTGTATGTATATATATCGATTAGCTGAGAACACACATGTATGCCAGGCCTCACGTATATGGAGTATAACAAGAAGTTTGTACGTCATAAAAGATTTGTCCTGTTTATCATAAAGTGTGATCTGCTGGCTGATGAATGGACATTTATCTCGGCTGGGTTGGTATGAAGATACTGTGGTCTGAATGTGTTGAATGCACCGCTGAAACCCAAGAACAGGATTCTAATGTTCATGCCAGGGGAGTCCAGGTTTTTCAGGATAGAGGAGGCTGCGTCAGGCTATAATAGTGCAGCTTCCTCATGAACTGAAATGTCATAATAGACATTAAGTCCATTAATAATGAATATCTAATATCTTTTTTTTTTTCTTGTTATATTGAGCCTTTTTTTTAACAGATTTATCATTGTTTGTTTTGTCTATCAAGAATAATTCTTAGTGAGTCATAAAAAAACAAAGCTAAGCATACCCCAAAAAATAAATGATGTATACAGTTACACAACAAATACACTCTAAGAGCACTGAAACTTAGAAGAATCACAAATTTAGGCAGGGATATTTGAAAACTGTCATAGAATTAGTTTTGTTATCAATTCATTTTTATTTGTATAGGGATATCTAAATCTATTTATACTATTAAAAAGCAGCTTTATTTCACCCCATAGATGTTAAATGAGAAACAAACTAACCAAGAACACTTAATAACCCTTGGAATTCATACGCTAACAAAGAGGAACCATGGTATTACCATGTTTTTTTTTAACATGATACCATGGTAAAACCATTGACTTGGACGTGTATCATGGCAATACCATGGTATTCTTTGAAGTGCCATCTATACCATTTAAATACCATGATAAATGAATCTGGTAATAATTTAGTTTGATTGTGTATTTCAAAGTACCATAGCATTACCATCAGATGCCTACTTAACTTGTTGTGGGTATTTGTTGTACACTCTTAGGATCTATAATACTAAAATATAATGTACTTATATATAGAACCCAAAAGGGTTATATCGCTCGCTTCATATTTGGAACCCCAAAAAGGTTCTATATTACATAATTTTTAAGGGTTCTATCATTGAGCCAGAAGAACAGGTTCTATATAGAAACTTTAAGGGCCCCCAATTTTTGTTTAGTTTTAATTTAGCGTTTAATTGATATGAGAATTAATTTTTTAATATAGATACAATATCACTGAAAGAAAGTAAAATACCAATTATAAAACACATTTATTTATTTAGTAAAACATTTGTAATAATTTGATTTACAATAGCACAAGCAATAAATAACACACTTCATACTTCATGCTATGGTACTTTGAAATACACAATCAATCTAAATAGTTTTAGAATTTAAGAATTAATAAATCCATCAACAGGTTTCTAATAACAAGCTATTAATTATTAGTAATATTATTCATATCATTATCATAATTTTTGTAATTTAACATTATCCATAAATTAACATTTTAACTATAAGTAAGATGATTAAATAGGTAAAACAAGTAAACAATAAAATTACCATGTGATGAGGAGGAGGGTGTGGCCGGGCCGTGACGATAATCACCTGCTTCCTCCTTAATAGGGAACATAACTGCCACAGTGGTGCCGAAACCCGGGATGGAGGAAAATGAGTCGTCAGAATGCCCTCGCCGCTGACGGAGGATCATGATGCTGAAGATAACCTACATGATCAGGTGATAGTGGAGTAGTACACCAGGAAGTGGAGGAGCCCACTGTCTTGCTACAGTATATAAGGCTTATAATGAAACGCACTGAGTGAGGTCTTTTGGATACAACAAATTTAACAAACTCCACTTCACTTCAGCCATCTCCATGTCCTCAATTTGATGCTGACTCTCTTTGCACGGTGAGGTCTTGACGCCATATGATAGATTAAAGGGGTGGTTCACCCAGAAATTAAAATTCAGTCATTTTTTTCTCACTCCTGTGTTGTTATAACCCCATATGTCTTTCTTTCAATTTCTTAACACAAAGGTTGCAATATTTAAAACATTTTGTGCTCAGTAATTCTGTACAAAGGTAGTTTATGGCGACCACCTCTTGAAGCTTCAAAAGGACGCAAAAATATAATTCCAAAGTCTAAAATATGATTGCATGCGACTCATGCCTTGTTCTGAAGGCATAGTGTAAGGTTTGATAAGAAACAAACTGAAATCGAATGTATTATTTAGTGAAAATCTTCACTAACCGTTGCTCTCTAATGCATGCTCATGAGCGTGCACAAGAGCAACAGTATACACTGGTCATACCCCTGCTCGCGAGACTGGTTTTGTTTATCTAAAACGTTCACCACAGCGATAGTAACAACAGAACACATCACAGCTGCACACACACCAGAGAACAGAATGTACAAAACATGTCTTAAATTGAAGTTGAAGAGGAGAGCCTTATTTGTTTGAACCAGAGTACTCAGAAATCAAAGGCATACAGAGTTCTTCTGAGCTGAGTAAAGATCCCTAAAGTTCTGTACCTAACAACCAAGTTAATGTAATAATGATGGATTATTATTACCATTACCATTGACATTAAGTGTCTAAAAGTTAAAGAGGGAGTGTGGGGAGGCTTGACACAAATCATAAAAAGTTAGTGAACTGGTTTAGGATCACTGTAAGCAGCGCTGATATCCACTAATTTGGATTCAGTGACAGTTATGGTTGAGTCACTCGCTCTTCGACGTGCTCTTGCAATGCGCCCCAATTCTGTCAAATATTGTTGCAAACTTGTATGCTTTTTCCCCTTTAATTCTTTGATGCCTGTGGTAGCATTAAGCTGGCCTGCAGAACTGCGCTTTGATTTGTTATTTCCAGTTTGCCAGAGTGCAGCACACACATTCACACACAGCTAGATTTTCTCTAGTTAGCAGAGTTTTAAAGCTGAGCCAATAATCACATTATATACCCGATCACTTATTTAGACAGTTTGTAATTATGGTTTTCAGTGTTCATCTAAAAACCTACCAAATAGTAAATTGTAAATGTAAATGTATATGTTTGTGTGATAGAGAATGACACAGTTACAAGTTGCTGAGAGCAAGACTCCATTAAACAAATCTGATCAGTGTTAATTTATTCCTTGAAAAAAAAAATGGTACTACAAACAGCCTCCATCTCAGAAGAAATAAACTGTGTGATCTGGAAATATCTTGCTATTTGACTGGAGGTGTCTCTTTTTGAGAGACTGTGCTCAGTGCATGGATGTCTGAGGACATTTTTTTGTGTCTTCTTTGAACTTTGATGTGCCCTTCTTACGACATCTTTTCCTCCCTTTGACTGAGCACTTAGTAAGCTAAGTCGACAAGTGTATAGAAGTTTTAATAGGCAGATTGTGCCCTGTGAGAGAAGTCGAAATTGGGCATGCATTTGAAGTCAGAAAAGGACTGCAGCCCATCTGTCCCCCTTCAGGTAGATACCTTAACAAAAGATGTCCTTTAAGCTGTAAGAGGATAAGCTGATATAAATTAGCGTCAAAACTGAATGTACAGAACAACCCTACAGTCTGCATTCATACTTGTTCCAGTAGCTGAACTGATTCAGCATGGAGCTATTGTAGCTAGGCCAAGGTCACAGGTTTGATTCCCAAGAAATGCATGTTGCTCAATGCACAAGTCATTTTGGATTAAATTGTCTGCCAAATGCATGAATGTATGAGTACTTTCAACCAAAAGGCATATTTAGAGCAATGGATGACACCAAAGAAAAGAACAACCCAACGTCGCAATTGCCAGATGGGAAACTATGCCAGAAGCATATGAAAGACTCCTGGATGTGTTTGGCATATTCATCCAGTTTTTTATGCTATAATATATGGAGCTGCAACTGGCCCAAACGAGAAGTGAGAAAAGTGAATGCGAATCGCCAAAAACAAAATAAGAAGAATGTGAAAGTGGAGATTGATAGTAAAAAGGGACGTAAATATTGATCTATGTCTCACCCACACCTATCATATCGCTTCAGAAGATATGGATGTAACAACTGGATTCATATTTCTTACTTTTATGCTTTCTTTGGAGTTGCACAATTTTGGTACCCATTAGCAATATATGGATGTTCAGAGCTGAAAAACTTTAAAAAAAAAATTCTGTTCTGCAGAAAAAAAGAGTCATTTCTGGGATAGCATGAAGGGGAGTCAATTATGAGGGAAGTTTCATTTTTGGGTGACTATCCCTTTAATTGTTTGTCTTTGGTGGTAAGTCACATGGCAGCTACAACAAGATAGTAATAATTAAAGACAAAAAATTATGTTGAGAGGCCATTCTGATTACAGGCCTTATACAATTTATAAATCTACACTCCCTATAAAAGTGCTGGACATCAACAGAGAGCTTGATGTGAGGTCAGTCTTGGAAATCTTTCAAATGATTCAAGGTAACAGGGTCAGATCCATCCCCAGGAGGTTGTTAGAGGACTTTAAGGGGTCACCAAGTGCAGTTTCTATTCTAAAGAGCCTCTGTCTGAAACTGAATATGGGAACTTGCACTTGATTTTATTTGTTGTAAGTAGGCCCACATGGAATCTATGACTGCAGAGAGCTCTAAAGATCGACTTTTTTCAAATGTTCTCAAAGTTCAAAACACCCGTGCCCCATGCATATTCATTGATACAATATTTACAGCCAATTTGATTATGCTTTCAGCTTCAAATAAGTGTGTCATACTCTTAACTCCATTTAACACATTAAGTCTCCAAAGTCCATCTAGCCCTACAGTAGCTTTACATTTCTATGTTTCAAGGGAGGGCCTTGAATAGTCACACTGAACAGTTTCATATCTGTCTTTTTCAAACTTTTCACGCCACTTGTGTCCATATTGTAATCATATGAAGTCAGTAATCATGTTAAATTACATTTGATTGCATGCTGTGCTCCCTGTCTTTCTTTCTGTTCCATTTTAGACAGTTATGATTGGCGACTGGTGACCTGTAATTGTACACACATCATTGCAGATGTGGAGGCCTAGCTGTGTACACAGTGCTGCTTCGCTCAGAGCAGACTGCTGCTGACACACACAGTTGCGGCTATCTCACTTACCAAACGTGGCCTCAACTGTCACCATGCAGCATCTCGTGTACATGTTACGTTGTGTTCAGATACACTTTATAATAATGTGTTTATATGGGAGAGAGATTCTGAGTAGGAAATACAACACATGTTGTGATTCCTGTCCAGATGTTGTGGTTATAACTCTCATATGAGGGGAAGAAAATATTAAGTTAATGCTTTTTAGCAGCATTATGACACTTGCAAACAAACAAACAAACAAACAAGACACCTTGCATTTTAAAGTCATTGAACACACAGTTACTCATGCAACCATACACAACCTACACATTGTGAACTGGTCTCATCTTTTATTTTCTGTAGATATATACATATATAAAAAATAAGGGCATATGTACAATGATAATAAATATCAACTTTTTGTACAAGCGAAATAAATTACTTAACATTATTACTTAAAAAAAAAAAGAGCAACACAGTTTTTTATTTAAATGCAAGAAAATAAAAAAATGTAAAAGGCAACCACAAAGAAACAGCAGATTTAAAGCCACGTGAGATGAAATGAACTGAGTTGACTGCATGTATTTCTTTTTTCAAAGGAAAGGAAATACTGGGAAGCAGGTTCAAGTCAGTACAAAAAAAAGCCATGCATGATGCTAACAAGCATATACAACACATTCTGGTTATCTCTCTGAAATTGTCATTATTAAACATGACTTTAGGTCATTAAACAGGCTTATCAAAGCAATGAGTGAAATTAAGAATTTCAAAATTTCGATAGTCAGAAGTCCACCCTGAGAAGTCCTTGCAGAAAGGGTTCTGTTTTTTGAACATACCTTTTAGTACAAAGATCTTTTCTAACCAGTGTAAACTTCCCTTGTATGCTGTGCAGCACAGATTCGATCATAGACTAGAACGGAGTTAATGGCAGTATGGAAAGCTGCTTGAGAAAACTGTAAAGCTATCGTGCCACAAAGAATAGCATTCCACCAAAACAAGATTAGTAGTAACAAAGATTTCAGACAACAACACTTTAGTTCTGTGCAATGGACAAACTCCAGAACATAAAAAAGAGAAGGATATAAAAAAGAGAAAGAGAAGGAACATGTCTGCAGTCTGCTTTGGCTTCACCCATGGTGAAGAGGCACAGTTAAAGAAACTTGTCTTCTTTTTTAATATATAGTATGAGACTATTGTTGTATTGTTGAAACGTATACAATATATTTTGCAGAACATCATGCAACAGAATATGGGCCTGGTGATGACCATCGAAGTGCCTCTTCACCCGCAGGGTCATGAAAAATCTTTATCTCCTTCATTTGTCTTCACAATCACGGTCAATGGAATGAAATGCCCTCGGCTTTCTGTTTTCGCCCTGTTTTGTGTTTTGTCTCTCATTGTTAACTCACCCTCATACTATCCAAGTTGTGTATGACTCTATTTTTTCTGCAGAATACATATTAAGATTTTTAGAAGAATTTATCAGCTCTGTAGGTCTATACAATGCAAGTGAATGGTGACCAAATCTTTGAAGCTCCCCAAAAAACATAAAGGTAGCGTAAAAGCATTCCATATGACAAAATGTAATTTTTTTTACTGTGCCTCTTGCCAATGCAGTCTCTTGGCATGCTCATGATTCTAGTGCTTGACGCATGTGCAAGACATTTCCATTTATGCATTTGGCAGACACTTTTATCCAAAGCGACTTACAGTGCACTTATTACAGGGACAATCCCCCCAGAGCAACCTGGATTTAAGTGTCTTACTCAAGGACACAACGGTGGTGGCTGTGGGGATCGAACCAGCGACCTTCTGATGACCAATTATGTGCTTTAGACCACTACACCACCACCACTCCAGGAAGTGTAATTGAGCTTTAAACCATGTTTGTCAAGGAAACTACATGGATGCCATGGATGTCAAGGATGCCATGATTTATAGTAAAAACCTATTGGAGTCTTATGGATTACTTTTAAGCTGCCTTTATGTGATTTTTGGAGCTTCAAATTTGGGTAACCATTTACTTGCATTGTATGAACAATGAGCTGAAATATTCTTCTGAAAATCTTAATTTGTGTTCTACAGAAGAAAGAAAGTCACACATCTGGGATGGTGTGAGCGTGAGTAAATGATGAGAGAATTTTCATTTTTGGGTGAACTATCCCTTTAAAAAGTTGCAAAGCCCATACTGAAAGAGATAAGAGAGAGATATAACCTGTTAGTTGAGAGTTTTATGTTATTTAAAGTAAACAATACTAATTCAGGGTTCCCATTCTTTTTTGACCAATAAAATTGCATGACCTTTTCTAGGCATTTGTGATTACTGGATACAGATTTGTAAAAATTATTTAGATTTAGACCGATTCACTAACGAATCATTCACACTAAAGAATCATCATTTGTGAACCTTTTTGACCTCTTTATTGACAAGAATCAACTCCAAAAATGTTTTCACCAATCGGACATCATAATGGCTTGCCAGCAAATGTTACTCTACACAAAAGCAAAATCTAGCTGATGAGATCATTTTAGAGCTGAGCAAAATTAAAGTTGTATATTCACTATAGAAATGGCCATGACCTTTAAAATTGTATCAATTTCCATGACATTTCTAGACCTGGAAATCACTTTTTGAAAATTCCCTGATATTTCCTGTTTTTTATGACTGTGGGAACCCTGAAAATTTGAAATATCAATCTTTTTTATTAATAATTTAATTGGAATTTTCTTTTGGTGTAGTCTTACCTGTTTTTCATCAGCCTGATTGGTCATTTAAGCTGGACTTATAAACATACAACTCAGCTACTCGTAGTCCTTGAAGGAAGCTGTTCATGAGTATTAATTTGGCTTGAGAACGTAGGCGGAGTCTTCTAAACCATTCCAGAAGTTTCATTCCATCGTGTGTCTTCATTCACCTGGTTTATCATGTAGGCAAACACTGTGGTTGCACTTCATTTGGCAGTTCAAGCCAAATATATACAATAATGCACTTGCTGTAACATCCAATTCAGTCTTAGTACAACATTCTGTTCGCACCTCCCTCATGCTACAACCACTGGTAATCCTGGATTTTGAGGTGAACAAGAACAAGCTAATTCCTTTTCACATTTGAGCTGAAACTAATAATAGTAAAAAAAAATCCTTCTATAAAAATTGCAATAAACAGACAGAAAAACCTCACAATATATTAATAGTGCTGCAAGTCTCAGGACACATTCTCTGGAAAAAAAAGACAACATAAAAAGGTATTGAGCTGTAAAGAAAGGCAAAGCATTTGTCCATGATTCGAGTTCTGTTTCTGTTTTACAGCTCACTCAATTGTTTTTCTCTCTTCTTTTTAACAATTTCTCCTAATTTTCTCTCCTGCGAGAAAAGCGTGATTGTCATTTTGCAATTGAAGTTTTTGCTTGTCCACTTTGTCTTCTCTCTCATGCTTTTCCACTCACAAAGAGTGCTAGAAACCTGTTCCAAACATCTGCCTGGACTGAGGCAAACAACTTGGATGTCAAAATAGGAGCATAGTGCTCTGTATCCTTCAGCTTGCCAAATGACTACGATCTGTTGCCAGACTCTGCCTTACATAGAACAGACTGATAGCTACATTTGGCTCGTCGGGTTCCTCTCGGAGATGTACCTGTGTTTGCCTGTTAGCCATGCTCAACACAAGGCCCTGTTGTCTGGTCCTTTAAATACAGACATTTACAAAAGGTTTGTATGATTTTTTTTAGTCTTGGTTGAGGCTCCTTCTAAGAGCAACTTTGAGTTTAGAAGTTTGAGATCCAGAATAATCGGAGGGAGTGTTGTGAAGCATGGTGGCCTTGTGGCACGGAAGATGTTTGCCATGGCAAAAGTGTCGGCAGAGAAGGAATAGTTCGCAAGAAGAGAAGAGACGGATGGAGAAAGAGTTCCCCAAGCAGGAGGGAGGTAGGAGAGGTATTCTGTGGTTTCTATCAAATCTACACAGAAGACTCCTCGGGGTTGGCATCGGGCAGGACGCTTCTCTGCTGCAGAGTTCTCCGGAGCTCCTCTTTAAACGGACTAGAGTAGTCGTTCTCTCGGCTGCCCAGCCCAAGTCCGCTCCCCATGCCTATACCTGTTCCCCCACTCCCTCTCTCCTCCCCGGCAGTGCTTAAATTCAGGCGGATGTATCCATTGGTGCCTGAGTTTCGGATGTTGGTGAGGCTTAATCTACTTGGTGAGTGAATAGGCTGACCTGGAATGGTGCTGGGAGAGGCTGAGCTGCCGGTAGAGCACATGGCATGCCCGGGCACAATTTTCAGGGACCCATCCGAGTAGTAATAATTAGCCCCGGTCTCCCAGAAGCGGTCTTCATCATTGGCCATTTTGCTGGGTACAAATGGCGGGCGGCTGGTCGGCTCTTTGGGTAAGGTAATGGGGTACACTAAGGTGCTCTCCAGTGGCTTCATCTCAGCCCCTTTGCCTAGGGCTAGCTTCAGTCTTCTACGAAGGTACAGGGAAGCAATAAGCAGCAACAGACAAACAGCGCCCAAGGTGATCACAAGTACCCAGAATAAACCCATGCTGCCATCGGGCTCGGGCCTCCATGAAGACAGGTGCGCTGGCCACCACTGCGACCTGGTATCTTTCCATCTGGAACTTCACTCCCTGCTCCTCTGAATAGCAGATGTACCGGCCTGCTTGAAGGGAACCGGCTTGGGGGATAACAAGGGCGTGAAGGGCTCGGTCGAATCTTGGTCCCATGGCCTCACCTTCTACCAGAGCGAGCTCACGTTCATTTAGTTCCCAGAAGGGTTGAGCCAAGTTCGAAACCAGATTGCAAGGTAGCACCAGATCTGATCCAACGACCACGGTGACATTTCTCAACCTAGAATGATCTGAAGACACAAAATGTAAACTGTATATTCAATCTATTGTAATATGTTCAAAGCAGTGGTAACACTTTACAATACGATTCTATTAGTTAATATCAGCAAGTACATTATGATATATAGAACTGGACTGCTCATGATGTCATATCAGTGTAGCCACAGCGCCGCCATATTGCTATATTTATTTATTTAAAGTTTTCCTGTAATTTTTCCTGTTTCTTGAAAGCCGTGTTTGTTCAGAATGACTAGTTTTATGTTTTTATGAAAAAGTGCCTTGTTCTCACGGTCACTCGAATAAGAGCGTGCCCTCTCTCTCCCTCTATCACATGTGCAGTGGGTGCTGAGATTGATGGAGACAAGCAAAGCAAAGTTGGTTCAAATTAAACTGATATAATAGATTTAAATGTATTTATGACATGTTTCCGTGTATGACTACAGAGAGCACTTCAATAAGAAAACAAGCAAATCCCGGGCCTTTAAGGTGATTTAGAAATCCAGTTCTGACATTTTTAAAGTCCCTTTCGGGGGTAAGGACGTATTGTCAGCCCAAACAAGCAGATATTACAGCTTCTTCTTACATTATAACTTGTGGATAGTTTTCCCGATTCCTTTGGTGATCGTTGTGCTGTCCTGATAGGCTGAAAATTGAGGCAGGTGAATATCGGATATCTTCTCCCTTGAATGAATACTATCCATAACAATCTAATTAAACATGATTGTCACTAGAGGGTGAAATCCAACTGTCATATCTGCAGGTCGGAGACGGTGAAACGGGGGTATTTTCGCCTGTCAGTCAATGATGCTCTATGACAGTTTGGGCATACTATGATGGCAAACACTTTCGGAGTCTGTTTGCAGTTTAATGTTGCATCAGCATTCTAAATACTCTATATATCAGTGTATGTAAGTATCATGAACTAACAATAAAAAATATTTTTTTATAGAATTTATTAATCTTGGTTAAAGTTGTCATTGTTAGTTCATGTTAGTTCATATTGTATTAACTAATGTAAACATATAACATTTTAAATGTTAAATGCATAGTAAATGTTGAAATTAAAAATAACCAAGATTAATAAATGCTTATTATAAAGTTTTACCAAAAGAGTTTTTTTTACTACGCCTTAACGTAATGTCCCGGTTCAATACAAGTTAAGCTCAATTGACAACATTTGTGGCACAATGTTGATTACCATAAAAAATCATCTAGAATCGCCCCTCATTTATTTGTTGACATAATTTTAGTGTGATTAAATTAAAATATGCTCTTTTAATTACCAGATTGAGGTTTACCGGCTGTTACCTTGTCATGGCAACTTTACACGGATAGGGTTGGTTTAAAAAAAGCTTTGGATAAGCTTTTTTATCACAATAAAAACATGTTAACATGTATAATGTTTATGAATTACGGTTATTCTTTTGAAACAGTGGACATTTTAATGTTTTTGGACTGGCCCCATTCACTTCCATTGTAAGTGCCTAACTGTAACCACGTTTTTTGCTTTTTCATAAACAAGCGAGGGACGAGCTGACATTATTATTATTATTTTTGTTTTGTTTTTGTGATAATCAACATTATGCCACAAGTACTGTCAATCGAGCTTAACATGAATTGAACCCAGAATATTCCTTAAAAGGGATAGTTCCCAAAATTTTGTATATATATATTCTGTCATTGTTTACTCACCCTAATGTTGCTCTAAACCCCAATGGCTTTCTTCCATGGAACACAAAAAGGCAGAATGTGACATGATAGGAAGAATGTTAGTCTCAGTCACCAGCAACTTTCATTGCATCTTTTTCCATACAATGAAAGTGAAAGGTGACTGAGGCTGTCATTCTGCCTAACATCTCCTTTTGTGTTACATTTGTGAAACAAAAACAGTCAAATGGTGAGTAAATAATGACAGAATGTTCTTGTTAGGGTGTGTGTGACCCCCTATTGGAAGAGTGCTAACTGCAGCCTGTAGGGGGCAGTGTATGCCTGACATACCAGGGCTGGGAATGGAGGCCGGCTTGTCAAACTTTGCTTTTCCTCGGTTGAACCTCTCCAGCATGAGGTCCTGGGAGAGAGTGGATGCGGAGCTGTGGGGGAGCACAAATATTGACGATGTGTAAGAAGGCTGTTAGACGCACTGCTTTTGGGATGCAGCTTAAAAATATGAAAAGAAATCAGGGGAGGAGAGGAGAGCTGTTGCAAAGTGAAGAGAAAGTAAAAGTCAGAAGAGAGCAGGTGGCACTAAGCAAGGGAAGAAATGAAGGGAAATAAGGGGAGGCAAGGGAGAACAAAGGAGAAATGAGGAGACGAGTGAGGCTTAGAGCTCAGTTGAAAAGCGTGAATGGATCATAGCAAAAGCATGTTAGTAGAGTGGTACAATGAGGGATGAAGTGAACACATGGAGGACAACTGAGAGATAGATGACTTTACCCGCGGTGGAGGTCAATGCGGACGCAGGCGCGTCCCTCGCTGTCCCAGGCACAGTACGGGTCTCTCGATAGCAGACAGTCTGGCTGAGAATGATACCGGCTGCAGTTGGCCAAGGGCAGCTGAAGAACCTCAGAACGTGAGCCAATGTACAAATACTTCTATACAGACAGAAAGATATGGGAATATGTTCATACAGAAAAATTCAAAGTGATTCAATTCAAAATATTTTAGTAACTCCTTCCACAGTATTTTATGTTAACTCATTAACTTTAACTTAAACAGATGAGTTGTTAAAAACATCAATCTAACTCAACTAAACAGGTTTTGCTGTAATTTCATATCTCTCTATGTGTTCAGCATGTGTTCAGCATGTGTACGTGGACTCAGAACCAATGATCAAACTGAGCATGCTCAGTAGCTTGTTTTTGCTGCCTTCACAACCAAACTTAACATTGTAAGTTTGCTCTGTTTGCTTTGTTTGAAAAGTAAAAGACCCAAAGATGAAAATTGTTGTTCCAAACCAATATGAATTTCTTTCTTCCGTGGAAGGCAAAATGAGATGTTAGGCAGAATGTTAACCTCAGTCACTAATCTCTTTCATTGTATGGAAAAAATATTAAAGTGAATGGTGACTAGGGTTGCTCTGAAAGTTTTGGCTTCGGTATGATACCAGCACTGGTACCTCAGTATCGTTACTAACTCACCAAATAAAAAAAATTACTCGTCTAAAAGAACTGCATAAAGTCTTATAGAAACAAATTATGTTTTTTCTGTTTTAATTTGTCTGGATTCCATGTTAAATGTTTTAATTAAATGTTATGATCAAATTGTGTTTAATCAAATACATACTGTACAGCTTTAATCAAGAGAAAATATAATATTTTTCAAGAATATAAATATCTCTCTCTCTCTCTCTCTCTCTCTCTCTCTATATATATATATATGGAGTAATGGAGAAAGAGTTAATGTGAGAGTTCACAGCCATTTATAGTCTTAGCAAACTGATCTGTGGCTCTACAG
Source organism: Xyrauchen texanus (assembly GCF_025860055.1). Classification (NCBI taxonomy): domain Eukaryota; kingdom Metazoa; phylum Chordata; class Actinopteri; order Cypriniformes; family Catostomidae; genus Xyrauchen; species Xyrauchen texanus. The sequence goes on along the minus strand of NC_068278.1, from coordinate 51,996,234 downwards.
ATGGATACTTTTGGACACACTGCATGAAAATCAAGCATTAGTAGTGTGTGTAGCATGCCTTTTTGTTTGTATGCGTGCCTGTGAGTGTGTGAAGGAGATGATAGGGCACAGAGATGCCTCTTATTCATACTGTGGCATGCAGCACATGTGACTTTGTATTATTTCATTAAATTACATCCTTTTTAATGATCACACTTGGCCATATAGAGGCTTTTTTATTTTTATTTTCAAATGGTCTTTATTTCATCTCAAAACTCTCACATTACATTACATTTTGCTAATGGCAGCATACTTTAATATGGTACTGAAACAAACAACAAGATGATAATGTACCATTTAAAATTTTTGGTATCATGATATTTCAGTGGTACTGGTATACCATGCAATGCAGGTGACTAAGGATAACATTCTGCCAAACATAATTTTTTGTGTTCCACTGAAGAAATAAAGTCATACGGGCTTGGAACAACATGAGGGTGAGTAAATGATGACAGATCAATTCAAATATTTCAAACCATCTGTTAAATTGCTCTTACTTAATGACCTTGATTTTCATTTGGAATCTCAACTTTTTAGGTTAAATAGTTTAATGTGTAACATATACTGTAGTTTGCCCCATTAAATAGAAATTGGATATTTTTTTCAGTATCATTATCAAAAGCATGAAAAATATAGCACGTGAGAATCAGTTTGTTGTTGTATAGGTATACATGTGTATATACACACCGATCAGCCACAACATTAAAACCACCTGCCTAATATTGTGTAGGTCCACCCCGTGCCGCCAAAATGACAAAGTGTTACATCAAAGTCTACGGTACTCAAATAACCACTCTGTACAATTGTGGTGAGAAGAATATAATCTCAGAATGCTATTCTGAGATGCTAGTTGACGCTGTTTTGGCGGCACGAGGGGGACCTACACAATATTAGGCAGGTGGTTTTAATGTTGTGGTTGATCAGTGTATATAATTTATTATATTTAGATTTCTCATTGTCTTTTGACTTTAGTGTACAGAGCATAATAGCCTGTTCCAGTTATTGTAACAATAAAACAATAAAATGTAAATACGGAAAAAGGAAGAATTTTTTATATAGTGTACAGGAAATAAAGCAGACAGTACAAGTGGAATTGTATTGGGAAAATAATTTTCAGTTATAAGTGCATTGGGTTTTCCTACTCTGTTATGGTTTGACCAAAACCGGTTAGTTCCAGTGAGGCAGAATAGTTGGGATGAAAGAGAATAGCTCAGGATCAGTATCAAGAGAGAAAACACACAAAGATGTAGAGAAATCTGAAATTACTTTGCTGTGAGAGATGGTGAGGCTGTCCACTGGTTTCCGACGATCAAACAGCTGGATCTCTTCAATGACATGGGCCTCTGAACCCAAAATCACAACACGCTGGAGCCATCCATCCGCTGAACGACAAACAAAGAGAGAGAAGAAAAATGGGGGAAGGATGGGAAGGAAGAAAAGAAAAAGACGAGAGAGGAGAGAAAAAATAGTCTATTAATATATCATCTGCACACGCCATATTTTTCTGTCACTGGATTTTAGGAACAAGGTTACACAAATTACCAACAGGAAAATTGAATAAGTCCCATCTGGTGCCATGACCCATCATAACTCTGCATGTGTGTGTGCACTCTTTGTCCTGTCCTCATACACAGTGGTTGTTACAGATAATGTACCACTGACCCTTCGCAGTCTGGGAGTACAAGGAAGAGTGTGGCAAAGGGATAACTGATGAAAAGAGTGGAAGCGCTACAGGGGTCCTTATAAATCCACCTTGCTTCAAGTCAGAGTATCAGTGTTCACTCTTAATCCCAAATCCAAGACCTACAGAAACCCACAATTTGCCTCTTGACTCCAGCCCAAAATGGCCTTTTTTTCTAGGTGTTTATTTTGTCTTTAGCTCTGTTCCAAAACCAAATGAGCTGCCTCACTGCCTACATCTGCCTTTTTCCAGACACTGAAATGTTTCCAGACTACTGTGTTCTGACTCAAAATGGCGAATGTTTTTAGGGAATACTATGATGTTAGGCGTATTAAATAATTTTCACAGTCATCACCTGCAACTGCACGTTGAGCCTGAACTAATTTTTACTCCAATGCCAATGCTCCTGGAATTTTTTGCATTAATAAGTTGGTCCACAAGGTGACAATACTCACAATTGAGCCTTCGGGCATGAGATTTGTAAAAAGGTTGTCACACTTTGCTTGCAAGCATCAAGGAATAAATTCTGATTGGATAATTTTGTAGTTTTTTGCTATTCGTTTGTAGATTAACTAGGAGTTGAAAGCGATTGAAAATACATCTATGCAAAAAGGTCTATTAGAATGAAAGGATGAAAATATTTATTTATTAGGCATGCTATGCCAGCAGAGAAGGCTTTTCTGGCCCTGAGAAATCGCCACTGCAATAGTGGATATTCACATCAAGAACACATGTGAGAGGAGGTCAGGAGATACCTGCATTTATATAACTTGAGTCAGTAGGAATATAAAGACATCTTTATGGGTCTAAATTCCTGAAAAGAAATAGTCTAGTATCTCATAGCAGTCAAAGTGTGCATGCGCCAACCTCCTGTGTATGTGCGCACAGTTTACTTTGTAAGGCTAGCGTTCTACTGTATGCAGATGCTAAACAATCGCATCAAAACCGAAGTATACTTGGGGCTTAAGACTGCTTCAGAAAGTAAGGCGTATTTAAACATACTGGGAGCACATGCTTTTTTTGGTTTGCCTAAAATTATAACAAAATGCAGTGCCATTTTTGTTCTGCTAAGGTGTTAGTTTGGTGATATTTCCCCTGTTCATGCACATGCCTGAAATTCTTGACCAAGGAGAACTCGGCAAGTAGAAGAGCATTAATGATTGGTTAAAACTAATCATGGGTGGGGTTTGGATGTGATGCTCTTTACTAGAAGAGATTATAGCTAGCTATGTTACTGGCTGCAATTAAAAGCTTAGACAGTTAAACTGCTGCACTGTGCTACCTAATCACTTAATGGCTAAACCAACAGCGTTTTTGAATAAATGTAACTCTAAAAAAAAATTGTCTCAGAACAGTTTTTATCCTACCAATACATACAGCTTCCGAAGGGAGCATTTACAGCTTTCGGACGCAGTCGCTATCTAAAAAAATTTTCACTAACATTAAAAATGGTAAACTTTGAAATCCATCTCTCCAAGATTGTTCAAAAGTACACTGTTTTTATACAAGACTTGCCTACTGATGTGTCTTCTGCCCGAGAGTTGGCAACCATCCGTGACACCATCGTCAACTGACTAATTTTAAATTGACAGCATGTGTGGTATAAACACAGGCTTCATTCACCTAGGGTGCATCGGTTAATAAAAACGTTTGGCACAGAAGATTCAACTCAAAATGTATTACAATAGAGATGTGACGCATTAACAACACGATACTCCAATATGCATAAAAATACATAGCACAAACAAAATTGGGTAAAATAATACATTTTTAATCGCACTAATCTATTTTCTATAAATAGCTTTCAATAGTAAAATGAATGAGTGCAATATAAGTTGATTTCTAGTTTTTCCACACTACTTAGTAGGTTCTCGTGGTGGCGCTGTTACTCACATCAGTCTGGGTGGTGGAGGACAAGTGCTCAGTTGCCTCCGCTTCTGAGACAGTCAATCCACGCATCTTATCACGTGGCTCGCCCTGCTTGACACCGCAGAGAATCACAGCACGGGAGGCTCATGCTACTCTCTGCGATCCACGCACAACTTACTCCGTGCCCCATTGAGAGTGAGAACCCCTAATCGCAAACCCATGTGACTCTACCCTCCCTAGCAACTAGGCCAATTTGGTTGCTTAGGAGACTTGGCAAGAGTCACTCAGCATACCCTGGATTCGAATTTGTGACTCCAGGGGTGGTAGTCAGCATCAATACTTGTTGAGCAACCCAGGCCCCCTGAAAATAGTCATTTTTATAAAATCTAGGCAGGCCCCATTTCCAGCAGCAATCACTCCAACACCTTATCCTTGAGTAATCATGCTAAATTGCTAATTTGGTACTCGAAAATAACTTGTCATTATATCAAACATTGATATATTGTCTTTGTGTTTGTTTTTGAGATTGAGTTGCCACAACCCAGATAGCAAAAAATGTCCGCACGGCTTCTTTTTGCCGCCGTCCCCAAGCTGTCGGCTATAGGTGCGTCCCACTGGCGGGGATGAAGCGTTTGCCGCCGAATTCGTCACTCCCATTTCTTGCGAGATGCCGCTGGCGGTCAGACGGCGGGTCGCCAGCTTCATTTTCTCTGGCGGTTGCCTCGCGGCAATCGATCATGCGGCCGGCGGCAAGCCGCTTTGAAATAGCCTACAAGGACAGCTTAGACTCTCAAAATCGACCAGCCATGTTGGCTATTATTATTTTTGCTCCAAAGCCATTAGGGTTTATAACAGATTCTTGACTCTTGATTCCATGATAAGGTAAGGTTTAGGAAAAGATATTTAAATTACTTTGAAACTCTGAAGCGATTATACAGTAATATATGTAAAATATATTGAATTATTTATGCACAGGTGAAAATTGTTTACATTTCTTTGATTGATGCACATTGAGACATGCAATAAACCAAAAATAATTCCTTTTTGTAAAACTTGCTTGGCAATAAATATCTTTCTGATTAGGTTTTAAAATAGATATTTAATACAGGGTATGAACAATTTAGCAGAATAAATTGATGAAGTTAGACTTTTCACCAATGCCTGTATCAGTGAACAGTGAAAGACATCTGCAACATGGCCAAAATATCGGGTATACTTTAATTATTTTTTATTAATTTGCAACCATGGTGATATCTATCATAAACATGAAAATCCCTGTTTTGACGTGAAGGATAAACTCAATGAAAAAGAGAAATTATCTTCTGGTTTCACAGTTGCGCAGAAATTTAGTTTATGTCTACATTTTTTCCAACCTCGATTTTTTTATTTATTATACCTTTTACAGGTTTTGCAATTATGACCTGTACAAATGTTTAGGAAAGTGTTAAAGTCCCTGTAAAGGCAATAAAAAAAATCTAAACGCATTATAAATGTTAAAAATGTATTGCTAAAACACATGACAAAGACTGAACTGTGAAGTTCCGCTGTCGCCATATCTGTTTCCGGTTTACTTGGCGCTACGCCCAAAATGTCTTTTTACTCGATGTCTCCAGAATATTCCGAAAATACTGGCGTCAGCTGATGTTCATCGCATTGTTGATGCCTGGTCCCCTGCTCCGACAAGCAAGAGGGACAAGGGCTTTAAACTCTACATATCGAGTTATCTGCACAACTACAAGGGTAAGTATTTTAATCTAATGTGGTGTGCCGGCAGATAGCGGCTAAGCTAGTTCGCCACGTGTTCATTTTTAATGTAACGTTAGTATAGAAGCTTGTTTTTTCTTAGTTTTAAATCAGACTATTTGTTAATTTTTGTGATAATTGTGATATCAATTATATTAACTTGGTCTCCTCTCAGTTTCTAATAAAGATCAGGACACCAGTGAAGTCACTGTCAGGGCATTGTGTTACAGGTCCATGAGAAAATCAGAATCAGAATCAGCTTTATTGCCAAGTATGCTTACACATACAAGGAATTTGTCTAGGTGACAGGAGCTACCAGTCAACAACAATACAAACAATACCAAAAAACAGCAGCAAGACATAGGTAATTAAAAACAAAAAGAACACAAAATAAATAATTATACATATACGCATATACACTCACCTTCATACATACCCACATACACACACGTGAGTGCAAATCTAATACAATCTGTATATAAAGAACAAAAACAGTATATTATGTACAGAGCAATGTAAGTAAAAGCAGATAAACCTCACAGTTTGAGTGTATGGTGAAGCTAGAATTAATAAGACCGCAGTTATAGGCTTGTTACTTTAATAGCCCGATGTTCCTGGGGACTCGGCTAAGGTTATTCATGTTTAATGTAACTCAAATCAAATGAAAACAGTTATTGTAGGCAGGTAAGTTTCCTAGCTGGTCCCTCTGTGTAAAATGCGTTCTTATTCAAGTTTTCAACTCAGTCATTCGCTTAAGATGCAATCTTGTGTTATAAGTATTAGGCTATCATGATTATACAGTGAGCAAGCTATATAAATAAGTATTTAATATAATAAAAGTGTAGAGCAACAACCGAGGGTGTAAGGTAAAGGCTGAATATTGTAGATTTATTACAATATGTTGCATGTTTGAATTAAAATACCTGTGGATATGCAACTTCCCACAAATGAAAGTTTTATTCAAAAGGAGCACACACTCTACAAAGGCCTGACTGGAGATTTGCCTGATCTATCCGGCCCTTCAGGTGAGTAGGGATATAACAATAGCACATTTCACTGTACAGTATGATATATCAACCAAAATCTGTATACCAATATTTCATTTTCTTTTTCCTCCCTTTTACAAACAAATATTCTGCTTCAAAGAAAAAAAATGAAATTGATGTTATCATAAGGGTTCTTCATTATGAACTTGTATGCCATGCATAACATACTGTGGATAGAAATTACAGGGAAAGTTACTGGTATGATAATTGTGGTTATATTATATTACTATTATATTTAGTGTATTGCTAATCAATATATTGTTACTTCCCAGATGACAGCTGCTCACTTCAAGAGCAGGTGAAGCAAGTTGGGACAATGTTGAAGACATTTGCTCAAGCACTGGGCAATCAGGTATAACTTGCAAACAACACCTGTGGTTGTTGGTTTAATTCCCACTGGGGCCACCTGTACATGTAGTAGACCTAGATATAAATGTCATAGTTTAGTAGTTGAAGGACCAGGACTGACTACTTTATTCTTTTATTCTGGGAACCCCTGTAGGTGCAGATCAAACCCTAATGCTGCGACGCCTTGGAATTTGGCGATGTTGTGCGTAGCATGGATCGACAAAATGCTATGCTGCAACGCTTCAGTGCCAATGTGTCTGTTGGAGAGTTATCCCTGCCAGGGATCTGTTACTCCCCTAGACACCCAGGAAGATTTGGCGTTGCTTGACAACAGTTTGAGGCAGGATAAAGAGCTCCAGCAACGATTTGTAAGTGTGCCGATTTCGTTTATAACGGTATAGGGTAATCTAAAAAGTACAATTAAGATCGTGACACTGCATATTCTACAGTCTGAATCCACAGCCTGTCACATTTTAAATTTATGAGAAGCTTCAGAGAAATGTAATTTGTAATATGTTTTTTTTGTATTTTCAGCTTCGGTTTTTGGCAATCAAATGTGGGAGGGACCTAAAGACAACCGTGTGGCTAATGCTTCAGAGTATCTTCTCTAATCACCTTTCCATCAATACAACCTGGACTGGTGTAGGGGATAAAGCATGTTTTAGAGACATGTTCCTGAAGACCACTGTTCAAAGTAAGTTGGATATTTTTTTATATTTAAGTAGATGTGTATGACCTTATGCCATTCAAATGGAATGACAGATCTTTATTTTCTACAGGAGCCATCCGAAGAACCCGGCAACACAGGATGCCACTGATGAGGCGATCCAGGTTAACGCTACCTGAAAGGAGCATCTGAACATGAAGGTGGAAAAGGCCTGCACAGCTGAGAGGGACCCACAGCCGACCCCTTAAACCTAGGCTGACTACTGACACCCCAGCATCACTGACAACTGGAACCCTTTCTTTATCCTGCAGTCAGTAACATCAAGACCCCTAAAAAGCCTGCTAAAAGTGTCAGACTACACTCACCCAATCCACACTGTTCACTGTGGAAATTGCTCTTTTTTTTTTTTTTTTTTCTCTTGACCCTGCTTTGAGGGCAGCTCCTTGGATGAATATGGGATGGTTTGTCCTTTTATACAGGCGCACGAGGAATCACTGAAGATATGCTAATTTGCACTGCCTCATTCTGGAGGTCGGGGAAAACCGGTGATTCTTAGCCCACTACGCCACGCAGTCCCCAACCTCTCCAGACATTCTGATTGGTTGTGTTCTCTACAGCCAGATTTTCTGCTGTTAATTATATTTATTCCCACTTGTTATCATGTGTAAGTTGAATGTCAAAATTTATATTATACCTGTTATCCTGCACATTCCTTGATACCAAAGATCTCAATTATTTCATATACAATTTGCTGCTTATTTCATTGTTACAGTGCTTAACTATTCTATTTTTAAATATAGCTTGTAAGTCCTAGATTATACATCTAATACTTGATATTTGCACATTATCTGGTATCAAATATTCTACTTACCGTGACTTTAGTATTGGCTTATTTCATTCCGTCAGTGCTTAACGATTCTATTATAGTTTGTAAATCCTATTTCATACCTCTGATACTTGATATTGCACATTAACTAGTACCAAAAATTATACTTTCATTCTATCACAGTGCTTAACTGTTATTCTATTGTTACATATAGCTTGTAAATCCTTGTGCCACAGGTCAGCATTGCAGTTATAATGGTATATTCTACTCCAGAGCTTTACTCTAAATTATTACCACTTAACCTATTGTTAGAAATGACTTGTAAATATGATGTTATACCTCAATTTATTTGGTATCCTGCACTTTCTTTGGTACCAAATATCCTCATTGCTTGTGTTTACTGGTAATTCTTTTCATCCCAGAGCTGACCTCTTTATATTATTAACAATTATTGTAAGTGTTACAATAGTGTTTAAAAAAAAAAAAAAGAAATAGGAAACCTGCATGTTCTTTTATGTGTGTGTGTATATATAATGTTTGTATTTTTCTGTTATTTATATTTCAGTGATCTGACATCTTGTTTCAATGACAGTTACTGTACTTTGAAATGTGGAATTAAAACGCCAAATGGAAATTTGTCTGGTTTGATCAATCATTATTCTTGATAAACTGCATGCTATAATATATATATATATATATATATATATATATATATATATATACACATATATATATGCATGTGTACAGATATACATAGCATCGAAAAAAGCTTTTGCCTCCGACGGACCGCCGTCAAACGTGTTTGCGATATCGCCATTCTGCCGCTTCTACTGCCGCCGGCGCACCGCCAGCGGACCGCCGACTTATTGCTATCTGGGAATATGCTATAGACTGGCATGTCTTCAGGTCAATATTAGGACAAAAATGGCAAAAAAAGAAACAGCTTTCTCTACAAACTCATCAGTCAATCATTGTTGTGAGGAATGAAGGATACACAATGCTTGAAATTGCCAAAAAAACTGAAGATTTCATACAGAGGTATATACTACAGTCTTCAAAGACAAAGGACAACTGACTCTAACAAGGACAGAAAGAGATGTGGAAGGCCAGATGTACGACTAAACAAGAGGATAAGTATGTCAGAGTCTGTAGTTTGAGAAATAGATGCCTCACATGTCCTCAGCTGACAGCTTCATTTAATTCAACCTGCTCTACACCAGTTTCATGTACAACAGTAAAGAGAAGACTCAGGGTTGCAGGCCTTATGGGAAGAATTGCAATGAAAAAGTCACTTTTGTAACAGAAAAACAAAAAGTAAATGTTAGAGTGGGCAAATAAATACAGCCATTGGATGACAGATTATTGCAAAAGAGTGTTATGGAGCTTAACCCCATTGAGATTTTGTGGGATCAGCTAGACTGTAATGGCAATTTTCCACTGCATGTTACTTGCATTTCCACTGCAGTTTAGTGCCATCTCTACGTGGGTGGGATTATAGGTTGATTGTCATAGTTGCGCCGACTCTACTGCCGTGACATCATCATAAACACGACACAAACTGACCAAAACAATAACACAACCGCAAGCTGTTAGCTACAAGCTCATTGTGCTGCATAAAGCAGTTGTTGCATGGTGATTTTACACAAGTGTAACAGTTAAATTGGCCTGGTTGTTTTAGAAGCAAGCTTCCAGTAGCTGTCAACTAAATAAAGTGAAGCTTTCAAGCAGAGTATAGAGTTAACATAACAAAGCTTACCATCCTCCATCGTGGATCAATGTCAGTCCAGGGCACTCTCCCTCCCATTGCTCACCGGTTTAGATGGCGTCCATTTGGTCGAACCACTTCCACTTTTCCTTGATGGTTCTGAATTTACTTTTAAGTGTTTTTAACTTTTCCCTACACTGTTGGTAGGTCTGGTGGTAGCCGTGTGCGGCCAACAGCTGATACACTTCCTGAGTGACTTTTGACGAGTGGACCGTCTGCACCTCGTTTATTGACCACGGCGTGGTTTTGCGCACAGCCATTTCTTTTTTCACAATTCGAAAGTCACGTGAACCAATGATACAGCTATCGCTGTTTCTAACTTTAAAACTAGGTGGCTGCTAATGACGATTCTCCCTGACCAATCAGTGATCTGCAGGATTTTGACATCACATTTAGTATCGACTCGACCAAGGTGGTATCAGGTACCAGGTAATATCCACAGTGGGAAAGCCCCCAAAAACAAGCAGAGTTGAGTTGAGTTGAGTTGAGTTGTATAGTGCAGTGGAAAAGCCCCATAAGGTGCTTGAGAATTATCCGACAAGACAGCTGCATCTATGGCAAGTGCTACAGGAAGAGTGGAGTGAAATGCCACCTGAGTATCTGCAAAGCTGTCATTGATGCACGTGGTGGATTTTTTGATGAGAACTCTTTGAAGATGTTTAAGAAGTTCTGAACATTTATATCAAATTGTAATAGTAATTTTTCACATTATTAATGTCCTGACTATACATTATGATCAGTTGAATGCCACTTTGGTGAATAAAAGTACCAATTTCTTTCCATAGGAGCAAAAATTACAAACTTTTGGCCGACAGTGTGTGTGTGTGTGTGTGTGTATATATATGTATATATATATATATATATATATATATATATATATATATATATATATATATATATATATATTTGCCTCATCTGACTTTTTGGATTTCTAATTCACTTTGTTTTTTTCACATGTTTGATGCCTTGAAGGTGCAATATGTAACAATTTTCATGTAATGTTCACCTTTTTTTGCCAATGTGTGAACGGCTTGTAATGCATCTTAATAAATGAGCCCTTCCCGGACTTCCTAGGTTGCCTATTAAAGCCTGTACACTGATTTTCATGAGAAGGGAGCGGGTCGCTGTTGCCGGGAAAATCCAAAGAGCCGTTTATGCATGTTCCCGAGACTTGCCTCAGACAGTAATAGCTTATCTTCCATTTACATTCTACATTTATGCATTTAGCAGACACTTTTATCCAAAGCGACTTACAGTGCACTTATTACAGGGACAATCCCCCCAGAGCAACCTGGAGTTAAGTGCCTTACTCAAGGACACAATGGTGGTGGCCGTGGGGCTCCTTCTGATTACCAGATTGCCAGTTATGTGCTTAGACCACTACACCATCACCACTCCATATCTTCCGCTATTCAACAGCTACAGATGACAGCAGTCTGCAACACTAGGTAACGTTATCTTAAAGATGGTATCCATCAAACGGCCAGCTCCCAGCACAACACCAACTCCTACACAAACTCAGAGTAAGCCAAAAAAAATGTATCTACTGAATCCCGTCTGGCTAAGCGGATACGTGATCGTGGTAGAGCGAAAACTAGAGTGAACATCGGCAGGGCATTTGATTCCTGGAGGGACCTTCGTTCGGTTTTGGAGATCAAAGCCGACCCTGAATTGGCGTTCTTCTCACTGGACAGGTAAACTTACATAACTGCAAAGCATGTGAAATATAGTGCCATAAGGATTGATCCGTGTAATTTTAGCTTACTTGATCTTGCCTGCTAACGCTGATGAATTGCAAGCTACCTTGCTTCGTAACTTTCAAATAATTTCAACGATCTTCTATTTATACTAAAAGTCAGGTTAATTGAAAGCTATGTTAATGTTAATCTCTAATTATTCAGCAAGGTCATCTACAATAACACATGAAATGAATGCTAGACAATGTTCTAGATAATGCAAAAAGTCAAGTCAAGTCAAGTCAAGTCAAGTGGTCAAGTCAAAAAGCTCCATTCATTAGTGTAACGTAACTTGGGTATACAGAAAATATGTACATTCTATTATTATAAAACAATAGCGCATCAATATATCAAAAAGACAATTCAATACCGAATTGTGTCAACATATTTATAATGTACAGTCTATTTTATAAACTGCTACTGTCATCATCCACCAAATTTAGCTAACAGCTATTGAACGCCAACATAGGCTTTCCTATAAATGCAGTCAGTGTATCATGCCAAGAAAAGTGATTACATCAAACTACAGTCTTGCATAGTCAGACCTATATCCACACTTTGTTTTAGCCCTGTTCCAGCACTGGAGAGTCAAATATAATATGCAGTCTCAAAGTTTTAGTAAAACAATCATAAATGTGTCATTTGAATTATGCTACCTCATCTGTTAGCATGATGCCAGTGAAGCACGTTCTGCCTCTTTGTGCGTTACGTCATTGTTTTGGTCCATGCTCGAGTCCCTATGGAGTGTGGTAGATGCAACAGCTAGATGCTGCAGTTCACTTAACGGCCACATGTGTCATTAATTACAAGGGTTTCTGAATCTTACACACTGCTCCTTTAAAGGGATAGTTCACCCAAAAATTTTCTCACACTCATGCTATCGCAGATGTGTATGACTTTCTTTCTTCAGCTAAACAATTTTTTTTAGAAGAATAGCACAGCTGTGTCTCTCTTTCACTTTCAATGCAAAGGGAATGGTGGCCAGAAATCCAAAAAGCAGATAAAAGCAGCATCAAAGTAATCCATATGACTCCAGTGGTTAAATCCATAGCTTCAAATGCAATATGAATAAATAAATAAATCTCAACTTTCACATCAGAAAGTCACATATGGCGATTTATAGTAAAAAGGACATAAATATTGATCTATTTTCTCACCCACACTTATCATATTGCTTTTTAAGATATGGATTTAACCACTGAAGTCTTATGGATTAATGTTATGCTACTTGTATGTGCTTTTTGGACCTCCAGATTTCTGGCCACCATTCACTTGTATTAAAAGGACCAGAGCTGAGATATTCTTCTAAAAACCTTAATTTGTGTTCATCAGAAGAAAGAAAGTCATACACATCTGGGATGGTGTGAGGTGAGTAAATGATGAGAGCATTTTCATTTTTGGGTGAACTATCCCTTTAAACAGCTGCCATTGTATGCAGATGATTAAGTTTTGGAACAGAGCAAAAGTGTACAATCTGACAAGATATAAAACTCATTGGATGCACACACACACACACACACATTGCAGTGGCAGTCACGGATGCGGTATGCACTTAAGTGTAAGTGTGTGTATTACAGAGTGCCAAGGTCAAATACATCTTTTACATTTTCGCTTCAATGATTGACTTTCCTGTTTGACAAGAACCAATTAGCGGAGGTGACATTACTACTTAGATACAATATTACCACTTATAAAATAGCTTCTATAGCTGATCTATAGCTATTGGTGGACACAAGGACACAAGAACAAACAGGACAGTGTAAATCACCGAAATAACCCATTTAACAAACAGATGCTGCCGTTGTTAGCTGTGCTAAGCTTCATCCATCAATTTATCCATTTCACCAATCCATGCAAGCATACCTGTCCCTATGAAGAGCATGCTGTAGGATCTTTGGTCCAGTGAGCTCACTCTGTCCACAACGAGGCGGGTGAAGTTAATCCCTTTAGTAAGCAGCAGGGGGCGAGCTTCCGCCTTCAGCTCCATTAGTGGATGCTTTTTGGCAAAGTTCAGTGTAGCATCAGGCAGCTGAAGAGAACTGTTGTAGCCATTTTCTCTATCAAAGTTTGTAATACACTGTGGAAAGACCAAAAGCAAGAAAGAACTTTTTTCAAATGTGTTTATATATGTTTTTTTTATTTATATTTTTTACATCTATTATTTAATAAAGTGTCATTTGCAAGATATTTTTTTAATATAAGAATTTAAGAGACTTTTATATAACCAAATTGTACAATTTCATGCATTTCATATTAGTGAAGTATTTTAAGTTTGTTGGAAAGTTTGCCATTCAGTTGTGTTTTTTTTTAGGCAACTTTAATACAAAATGGCTTAGAATACACCATAGGGATTTCAATTGCCAATTCCTCCAGTTGATTAATGTGCCTTGTTTAAGGGCACAATGGTAACAGAAGAAAGCTTCATTGTCAGGGCATTTGTGTTCTAATTGAATCTCCGGTTCCTGGATCAACATTACATGGGATAGAACTTGCAAGATTTGTGTTAACAGCAAGGATTGCCCACTATTAAGTAACAAAGTCAAACACTTTTAACCTTATCACTGACAGCATCCACATCTTTTTAGACATTGCTATTCCAAATGTTAAGATTTTGCCTATTTTTTTCCACAATCACAATCAGAAATCTTCACACAAAAGCTTTTCAGATTACTTATTCCTTTTTATTTATTAATTTTAGTAAATTTTACTCAGACTAAATTGGCATATAATTTCAGTCTAGGAAAATAACATGCTAAATGACAAAAACGTGTCAAACTGTAACAGACCAGACCTGATCAACATAAACAACATGAGAAAACTGTCCAGAAAACCTGAGCTCCAGAAACAATCGCATATAATGACATTAATGAAGTATTTGCAATGTTTTAGAAGTTACTGTGTTGTAAATTTCTCATGCTTTAGAGACTATTCCATGTTTTAGACAGTTTTTAGTATACCGAGTTGCATGTAGCGCACTTTTATTGAAACTAATCACAGCCCAAGTCACGCATTTTCACAACTACGTAAAATAGTTCAGGTGCAATTCAAATTTTCTAGAATTTTCTAAAGTAAAAACATCCAGTGAGTGGCAGTTCTGCTGACAGAAACGCTTTGTTGGTGATAAAGGTCAACGGAGAATGGCCAGACAGGTTCGAGCTGATAGAAAGGCTATGGTAACTCAGGTAACCACTCTGTACAATTGCAGTGAGCAGAATAGACCTTTGACCTTTGAACACATTGACCTTTGAAGTGGATGGGCTACAACAGCAGAAGACCACATAGGGCACTTTTTGAGGACCATAGTGTTCATAATAAAGTTCTCAGTGAGTGTATATATACAGGTGAAACTCGAAAAATTAGAATATTGTGCAAAAGTTCATTAATTTCAGTAATTCAACTTAAAAGGTGAAACTAATATATTATATAGACTCTTTACAAGCAAAGTAAGATATTTCAAGCCTTTATTTGATATAATTTTTATGATTATGGCTTACAGCTTATGAAAACCCCAAATTCAGAATCTCAGAAAATTAGAATATTACATGAAATCAATAAAAAAGGATTTTAAATACAGAAATGTCGGCCCTCTGAAAAGTATAATCATGCATATGTACTCAGTACTTGGTTTGGGCCCCTTTTGCATTAATTACTGCCTCAATGCGGCGTGGCATGGATGCTATCAGCCTGTGGCACTGCTGAGGTGTTATGGAAGACCAAGATGCTTCAATAGCGGCCTTCAGCTCTTCTGCATTGTTTGGTCTCATGTCTCTCATCTTTCTCTTGGCAATGCCCCATAGATTCTCTATGGGGTTCAGGTCAAGCGAGTTTGCTGGCCAATCAAGCACAGTAATACCATGGTCATTGAACCAGGTTTTGGTACTTTTGGCAGTGTGGGCAGGTGCCAAGTCCTGCTGGAAAATGAAGTCAGCATCTCCATAAAGCTTGTCTGCTGAAGGAAGCATGAAGTGCTCTAAAATGTCCGGTAGACGGCTGCGTTGACTCTGGACTTAATAAAGCACAGTGGACCAACACCAGCCGATGACATGGCTCCCCAAACCAACACAGACTGTGGAAACTTCACACTGGACTTCAAGCATCTTGGATTGTGTGCCTCTCCATTCTTCCTCCAGACTCTGGGACCTTGGTTTCCAAATGAGATGCAAAATTTGCTCTCATCAGAAAAGAGGACTTTGGACCACTGAGCAACAGACCAGTTCTTTTTTTCTTTAGCCCAGGTAAGACGTTTGACATTTGAAGCCCATGTCCAGGACCCATCTGTGTGTGGTGGCTCTTGATGCAGTAACTCCAGCCTCAGTCCACTCCTTGTGAAGCTCCCCACACATTTGAATGGCCTTTTCCTGACAATCCTCTCCAGGCTACAGTCATCCCTGCTGCTTGTGCACCTTTTTCTTCCACACTTTTCCCTTCCACTTAACTTTCTATTAATGTGCTTTGATACAGCACTTTGAGAACATCCAACTTCTTTTGCAATTACCTTTTGAGGCTTTCCCTCCTTGTGGAGGGTGTCAATGATGGTTTTCTGTCAGGTCAGCAGTCTTCCCCATGATTGTGAATTCAACTGAACCAGACTGAGAGACCATTTAAAGGCTCAGGAACCCTTTGCAGGTGTTTAGCTGATTAGAGTGTGACACTTTGAGCCTACAATACTGAACCTTTTCACAATATTCTAATTTTCTGAGATTCTGAATTTAGGGTTTTCATAAGCTGTAAGCCATAATCATAAAAATTATATCAAATAAAGGCTTGAAATATCTTACTTTGCTTGTAATGAGTCTATATAATATATTAGTTTCACCTTTTAAGTTGAATTACTGAAATTAATGAACTTTTGCACGATATTCTAATTTTTCGAGTTTCACCTGTATATATATATATATATATATATATATATATATATATATAGACACACACAGTATCTTGCAGTATTATTTTTATCATCATATTTTCATCGATAGTATGTTCTAATTTAAACCGTTTGTTTATCATATTAATGCATGTTTTTCAGCTAGTCTTTAGGGTCTTAGACCCTTCGTCAACAAACATTTTCATCAGTAATTTCATTGACGAAATGTGGCATAATCTCAATCCATGCCTCTGTTTAAATGTTGATGTTTGTGAAATGTTTGAATGAGCACATACTCATATGTTCAGACTTTTGGGATGAAAAATTACTGTATTTCTATATTTTCAAATGAAAAGCTTTTGCTATTTTTAGCAGTCTGTTTAGTCACGGACAACCTCTTGCCCTCCCATCTCACCGCTCCAGGTCGTGGACTGGGCACTGTGCCAGTGTACCGGCCCCATCTCTGAGACGACTCCCTGTATTCTTTATACGGCCCATCGAACACAGTTTTCACCTCCCCAATCTGGTACTGACACACAGCCGACACATCCACATCCCCCCTGAGAGAGAAAAATAGAAAAAAAGGAGAGTGCAAAAGAAAAAGTAGTCAGTCAGTCTGAACTAAATGACTGCGCTACATTGGTTGGTATATTACAGTAATAGTTTAACTGTCAAAATAATGACAGTGCAGCATTTTCTACAGTTGAGGTACACGGCAGGATGCTTGGCACAGAGGCACTTTATATAAGTAGAGAACAGAATGACTTTCACAAGTACGTCAGAGTGAGAAATATTAATTAGACAGGCTGGTATGGCAGAAGATGTAACTCACCACTGTGCATGGAAGATGCCGTAGAAACTAGTGCTCCTCCAGTCCGCTCCAGGCAGGGTAAAGACGGCCCGCAGGTTATTAAAGGTGATGTGACGCTCTGGGAGAGAGCACATTAACTGAGCCTTCTGGAAGGTGGTCCACTTTTTCTGTAGGGTCCGTGTGCCCCCCAGATCTCCCTGATAAGAGATGTAAGAAGTCATTTAACAGACAACGTGCAAACGGACAGGACAGTTATATTACAGAGAATTCCCATGCAAGGTATATGCATGTTTAAGAGGATGAAACCTAAGACCTTTTCGGACTTAAGCACTATTAATTCTCCACCCTGCCCAGTAGGTGGCGATATGCATGAAGAATGTGAATCACCAAAAACAGAAGAAGAAATCGTAGGAGAGAAGAGCGCTTAAGGACTTAAACATTGTTCTTTTTCTCAACCACAACTATCATATTTCTTCTGAAGACATGGATTAAACCACTGGAATCGTATGGATTAATGTTATGCTGCTTTTATGTGCTTTTTGGAGCTTCAAAGTTTTGGACCCTGTTGAATTGCATTATGTGGACCAACAGAGCTGAAATATACTTCTAAAAATAGTTGTTTGTGTTCAGCAGAAGAAAGAAAGTCATACACATCTGGGATGGCGTGAGGCAGGTGAGTAAATGATGAGAGCATTTTAATTTTTGGGTGAACTATTCCTTTAAAAAAGACTTTAAAGTCCAATTTTAACAGCGTGTGATCACCCCAATACGATCAATTGATTTTTTTTTTAATATATATATCTATATATATAGATATACCACTTGACTTGACACAGTATATATATATATATATATAGATAATCATTGCTCTGTGATGCTTAAAAGGATTATTTTTCTCGGCGCAACCATAATGTATACCAATTGTTGCACAGTACATTTTTTTTTTTATTACAGGGCTCTCTGGAATACTTGATCCTAAACTGGTCATCTGGGGATAAAGTGATATTTCAACCGATCATCAGGGTATTTCGAGCCATCTTGCCTACTTCTCCCATCACTCTGCAATCTCAACAAGCTTATAAAATAAATAGGTCCCACTTTATATTAAGTGTCTTCAACTACTATGTACTAACATTAAAATCACACAATACAGTGTATTTATTGTGTAAATACATGTTGTTCTGCAAAATTCTCACAAGATCCACATTTGCTGCTACTGACGTTCAGGTATGGGTAGGTACCCTAGGAGTAGGGTTAGGGTTAAGGGTTGGAGTAGGGTTAGGTTTAGTGCTATGGTTAACAGTGTAACTACAGATGTAATTAATTGCAAGTACATTAAATGTAAGTAAAATGCAACAATATGTAAATACATAATTAGTACATTGTATCAAATGCTAAAGTACATAGTAGTTAAAGAGTCCTAATATAAAGTTGATCAAATTATTATGTCTGGTCACTAGCCCTCCGTTTTTATCACTATGCCACACCACGACCAAAGAAGCAATTACTCCATTGGTTGAGGTTTGGGACAGATATACTTGACTTAAAAGAATCAATTGGGATTCTGTAGCACTTAAGAGGCATGTGGTTTACGTTCTCACCTTACAAACACGTGCCACCCGTGCCACGGTCAGATCACTATCACAGTCCAGCTCCACTGCTCTCTCGCTAAAGAAGAAGTAGATCTTATCGTCATCTCCATCTTTACTGTTCCGGCTCTCCCGGACCAGCGCTGATCCCACAAAATTTGGTTCTGGACCAGAAAACAGAGGAGGAGGTGAAAGGAGAATCGAAAGGAACAAAGAGTTAGAATTGGGGACACGGCACTGTAAAGACAGCAGATAAGAGGCTGGCGATCTGATGAAACAATTACAGTATTAAGCAGGGATGTGTTACATTTTGTATATGTGTTTGTGGACTTACCATTGAGCCAGGAAGGTAGGTATTCACTCTTCATACTGTAATGTTGCTGTCCCAGGTTCCTCAGGATCACGGGCTCAGTGCCCAGAAAGTTATTAAGGGTGGCGGAGTACAACTCTTTGTCTATAACAGATGAGATGTATGCTTAGAGCTGGAACAGACGCACACGCACATACACCAGTCTACAACCATACAGTTATGAGATATTAAAGAGGGACTCCATTCGTTCCCAAGTGTTGGAAGAAAGTAGGCATTCACACATCTGCAGATGGCACTGAAAAATATAGGACACCCACACACTCATACACACACAAGAATAAATAGAATACAGGTGCAGGGTTGAAAGATATGGTACATACAACAATGTCACATGTCAGAAACATGTACACATAAAGATGACTCACCTACAATGAGGCCTGTATGACCCTTGGCAGGGTCGTAAGGGCACTTTCCTTTGCCGTCCTCCAGGGTGGTGCTGTCCAGAGTGAAGTGATCTGCATTCTATTAGCCAAGACAGAAACAGTCACATATGGCTTGAACATGCACACGTGCACACACACACGCGCACACACATGCACACGCCAGTCATGTATGGCTTGAACATGCAAACGCGCACACACACGCACACAAACACAACACACACACACACACACACACACACACACACACACACACACACACTGCCACCGGCCATGTTTGCCAACTAGAGTTTCAGCTGCAGCTGAGCCCCTTTACATTGTCCATCTGCCCACACATAAACCTTCATCCAACACTAAATCGTATCACAACGGCCCGCACTGTGTGATAACACAACCTAATTTACATTTGAAATATTTAATTTTGACACACTAGAAACCACCCGTGGAGACATGGAGCACACACTAAAAAAGTCTTAAAAGGATAGTTGATCCACAAATTACAACTGTCATAATTTATTAATCCTCATGTTGTTCCAGACCTGAATGACTTTCTTTTTTTCTCCTGGGAACACTAAAGGAGATGTTCGGCAGCATGACCGCCTCAGTCACCATGCACTTTCATTTAATCTTTTTTCCATACAATGAAAGTGAATGGTGACTAAGGCTAACATTCTGCCAAGCATCTCCTTTGGTGTTCCATGGAAGAAAGAAAAATCATACAGGTATGGAAACACACGAGAGTGAGTAATGATGACAGAATTTTCATTTCTGAGTGAACAATACCTTTAACCGCTGAGAGTCACCGTCTATAGCAAGCCCTTTCGATATTTAATCACATGCAGGATTTGAGAAATAGATATCAGGAATGGAATTACTGCTAGTGAAAGTGCTATTTTTTTATATCAGTAATTACATTTGCACTTGTAAACTTTCATTCTTGACATAAGTAATGATGTCATTACTCACAGAAATACACATTCTTGATCCTAAAAATCTTATTTCATTTAAGAAAAAACAACATTACTGATATCTGTAGAATTTCACAATGATGTGTTTTTCACTCCTGTTCAAAACGCAATTACAGATATCTATAAATAATTACTTTCTAGTTGAAATTCTAATTAAAATATCAGCTATTTACCTCTTACTATTAAAAACAATATTTTTTTATCTCATTAATTACATTGTTACTACTACAAATATCCAGTCCTGATATCAACAATAGAATTATAACTAGTTAAATAAACATTTTTGGATATGTGTTTATGTTGTGCATGTAGAGGTTTTGTATTTCAGATATCTGGAAATGGAGTAAAATTGCAGAGCAATTTAAGATATCTTAAAAGGCTTTATTACTAGTTACAATCACATTACATATATGTTAAATTTACATTCACGCTGGTAAAACCCAAATTACAGATATTAAAAATGAGATAGATGTAATTCAATTATTGATATCGGGAATGGACATTTGCAGTAGTAACAATATAATTAATGATATCAAAAATTATTTAGATTTATGCATTTAATGTATTACAGATTTTTGTAATTGCATTTTGAACAAGAGTGAATGACAGATAATTGTGAAATTCTACTAGACAATATGCAATTATAGATATCAGTAATGATGTTTTTTACCTAGATATTTTTTTATCAAGAATGGGTCATTTTTATCACTGAAATGTCATTACTGATATCAAAAAGTAGCACTCTCATTAGTATTTCCATTCCTTTTTTCAAGAATGATCATTTTAACTAGTGAAAATTGAATTGTTGATATGTATAATTCATCTCCTACAAGTGATTAAATGTTGAAAGGGCTTGCGATACACCATCATATTGCAGCTTGCCCCGCTTGATCATTTGGGTCTGACAGATTTATTGGGTAGTAGACAAAAATCAGAGGGGACACTTACAATGTAGGTGCATTTGGGCTGGAAGGCATATGTTCCACATGTGTACAGGTGAGTGTGGTTGTAGCTCTGCAGGAAGCGAATGTAGTTGAAGCACTCAGTCTGAAAGACACATAGAGTAAAATGTGAAAGGGAGGGGAGAGCAAATGCAATTCACAAGGGCCATACAAAGTAAAGCTGTTATAACATAAAGGATGCAACATTAGCCAGTACCTGGTTATTCTTCCCCTTCGCTGCACACTCTTTTTTCTTTTCCACAGGAGCAGACCACTCAATCTAAGAGAGAGAGAGAGAGAGAGAGAGAGAGAGAGAGAGAGAGAGAGAGAGAGAGAGAGAGACAGAGACAGACAGACAGATGTGACTTTTGCGAGCAAATAGCACTCTGTATGGAAAATGTGTAACCCGCAACCTGCAATTTAACGCAAATGGCTTCGGCATTAAAAGAGTGAGTCATTTTTAAATGTTGATATTTTTGAATGATAAAATGTTAATGGCCTCGTCAATTGATGGTTTGTGGATTAGTATTTAGTGGGTGCTTGTTGAATAAGGAAATACGATTTTCTTTTTTCTTTTTTGAAGATACCTGCGGTCGGAGCTGTCGGCTGATGTCATTGGGATCCAGAGCGAAGATGTGCTCTCGGGCTCCCACGTACAAAACTCTCTCATGTTCTGCCAGGGTCAACATGGTGTAGTTCCACACCCCAACAGAGTGAAACCTCGCCATACTGTCATGCACATCTGAAGAGAGAGATGATGCAATGTTATTGGGGGTATCAAAAGGTGATCAAATGTCACAATCCAACTTGACTTATGGGCCTAAAAGGGAAAGTTCACCCAAATATGAAAATTCTGTCCTCATACTGCTCCAAACAAGTTTTCTGTCTCAGTCATCATTCACTTTAATCGTATGGAAAAAAAGATACATATCAAAGAGAATTGTGACAGGGCTAACATTATGTTTTACATCTGTTTTTGTTTTCTACAGAAGAAGAAAGCCATACAGATTTGAAACAACATGAGGAAGTAAATGATGAAATAATTGTTATTTTTGGGTGAATTATACTTTGTAACATTTTTAAATTACTTCATTTTAACAGATCTCCAAACTATAAAAGCCAACTTAGACCAGCATAAACTCCTTAACAAGTTTTCCTACTGGTCCAGACTGGTCTATGCTGATGTTTCACATACAACTTCAAAAAAATAAATGGAACATAAAATATCACATACCATTCATTACTTAGTATTTATCCATTACCATGTGATTATTTTTCAAAGGAGCCCACACACAAGGTAATCGGATGCATAGAACATTAGATTATCCACATGAAGCACAATGTTACATATGGTCACCAGGAGATGGTGCCAAGTAAATGACACAAACACGCTGCAGCATTTTTGAGTGAAAAGGCACTCAATCTCATAACTAAAATCATATCTCCATGCTATGCATACCTTTAGTCATTGTTGTGTTTGCATGTGTAATTAGTTCTTATGTACAATTATTTGTCCTATCCCTCTTGGTTTAGAGAGGCTTTTGAATGCGTGGAGACGTTTTTGTACACTATGATAAACTATTTTTGTAATACTATAACTTTAGATTTCTTTGTCATATCAACACAACATTTTTCTCAGATACAGTTGACATGATTGGGAACAAAACAAAAGCAGTTTTTTGAAGACACCTTATTTACAACCAGAGATATACAGTATAATGTCAAATAAGACAAATATGAAAAAAGTTACACTTTTTTTCTTCTTAGATATTTCAGCAGTTTCTTACACTGAGAGTTTTAGAATGTATCATAACCTATATTATTAAAAAAACTGAAAGGTTTACTTTACAATGATACCAAACACTTGACCCTCCCTTTTTTTTTTTTTTTCTTTAAAAACACCTTCAGAGCTTAAAGGGTTAAAGGGAAAGTACATTTTTTATGTAGATTTTTTTATTTGCATTCCTAAACAACTGATACAAGAGTAGTGGTTTGACAAAGTTTTAGTTTATTAACTTGATTGTATTAAAAGACACAATTGGTTGTTACCTCAACATGGTGGTGACCCACAATATGTAGATTTTTTTTTTTTTTTCCAAGGTGACTGATTTGACTTGAGCCTTGCAGAAATTGTTCACCCAAAAATGAAAATAGATAGCCCATAGGACTTTCTTTTTTATGTGCAACACAAAAGGAAAAACTCAAATGTATATTACGTTCTGTCATTTCAGTACAATGGCAGTTGATATATTTTTTTTTAATAATAGTCCATGTGGGTCTTGAGTCATATTCTGAAATATGATACACAACCCAAGTCTTCTGAAAGCATAGGATAGGTTTTGCTGAGAAACAACTCAAAATGAAAGTAACTTTTCATTGAAAGTCTTGACATCCTTTGCACATTTATGAGTGCATGAGTAAAGCTTCACAGTTCATGTGGTAACTTGCGTTGTTTTTAGCGCCAAACAACGCACATTCTCGTGTAAACCAGCAAGCCACTGTAAACAAGCTTCTCTCAAAGTGCTTATGGACATGCAATGTCCAACAGATTTGGAGCAACATGAGGGTGAGTAAATAAAACAGAATTTTCATTTTTGGGAGAACTATTGCTTTATTCTCATGTGAGTGTACATAAATTAAAACATGTATTTACATTTTATTTCTAATAATATCATTAAGACTCTTTTAATTGGAAAAATGCACTTTAAACTAGTGAAGAGCTTTGTGGGAAAGTGGTTGTGACCAGCCATTTTGATCTATTCAGCAGGAATGTACCACCTGAATACTCTACAATAAACTACTTACTGAACTGATTAACTGTCATAGCAGATGGGTGCAGAGAGGAGAGAGAATTACAAGCAAGTGCTCCAAGAGAAGAAGGTAGAGAAGGAATCTTAGAAAGACTGTGAGTGGTGGATTCTAGCAAGAACGAAGTCAAGAGAGTGTGTGGTTATTAGCTGGAGACTGGCAGCTTGGTAATGTGTAAGAGGGCTGAAGGAGCCAAGAGGAGAGGGAAAACAGACTTCCCCCCAAGGGGGATGGAGAACATCTGCTGGGTTACAAACAGACAGGGAGTTGTGACACACAGATACACACATGCTACACACTTCTAAATACCTGCATAATGATTCAAGCACCTTTCAGCCAGTCACAGACAGAGTTTATTAAGTCAAATTATTTTTTAGAGAAGCTGCAATTATAGAATGTGAAGCAAGGTGCACTTACGGATCCCAACCAGACAGTGGCAGCGTTGAGAAAGCTATCCACTGTTCTTTGTAGGGGTTCCCTGTTGTAAAACAGACTAACAAACTGAAGTAAAACAATCAATGGGGTGACCAAGTCTAGATATTACACTTTTTCCATAAGTGCGTATGCACAATGCATAGGCACATGCCTTAAAGGGTCATGAAGTCATTACACTGACACCTAGTGGATTGGATGCAGCATAATTTAAATGCGGTATAATTATGTAAGATTGACAACAAGCATTTGAAATGGGCACTGCAGTCCAAATTCAAAATATTGGAGAGTTGTCTGCCCCGCTCCAGACTCGAAGCTCATGCGGGTTGCCAGAATGTTGACACGCACATTAGCCAACTCAGCATCCGTTTTAAAGGATTTCTGGGCTTTAAGCTGTCTCCATCTTGCAAAGGCATCTCCAATATTTATCCATGTTTTAATACGCCTCTTGTCATGGTGGTTTTTAGGCGGATGGCGAGGCTTTTTAGGTCGGGTGGAATCTATTATCTCTGATCCAGTTTGTTTGCTGGCTTCCGTGGCTGCAGCCCGCAGTGTTGTTTGCCTGCAAACTTGTTCAAATCTGGCAACCCGGTGGTGTCGAAATACTATTGGTGAGTGGGCAGTGGGCGGGCTCACATAAGCCAAAACATAAAGAGAAATTCCGGCCTGGAATTAAAACTTCTAAATATAATATACAGGCTGTAGCATTGTTATCGGAGAATCCAGTATTTCAACTTAGCATGTTTCCTAATTTTCTAATGACATATTATGGCCAATTTATGATTTAGTACAGTAAACATATTACAAATAGCACTTTTAAAATCAATAATTTTCAGTTTCAGATGCCATTGTAGAAATGTAGTATTCACAGTCAGCCGTGATTACTTTAATCAATGAGTGAAAGTGTCAAATAACAGGACGGTTACTGCGATTAAGCGAGTAGTATTTGGCTGGTCATGTGATTCTAACATGGCAGCCCCCATGTGCGGACCCTCTCCATGTAGAATAAAACAGCTTTTATAAGGTTACTGATATGACTGGAATCTTCATTTTAATGTGAATGGTCATGATTTCCTACATATAGTTAAAGAAAATAAAATGTTCTTTAAAAAATGTTTATAAAAAAAACTATTATGGAAATGAGTTTTAATGTTAAGGGTAAAGCTTTTTTTTTAGCCATTTCATTCATCCAGTTTAGAAACTAAACTTAAAGCAACGTCATCAAATTTGAGGTATATGCATAAACTCGCAAACAGTTTTGATTGGCAGAAGAGTACACTAATATGTAATTAGATTCTGAGCCTTTCTCCATATTATTCATGAGATGGAATACTTTCATCTAATAACTACCCTCCCATGATGAGCTCGCATTTCAGTGGAGAAATCGAAATCACACGTGAATGTGACAGCGGTTCCAAAAGACAATAGTAGCATAACTGGGCAGAGAGTGAGTCTCTGTGTGTATAGAAAAAAAGAAAAGAAAAAAAAGAGCAGTAAGTAAAGACATGCTAAAAATAAATATCACTTTGAATGGAATCCAGATGTGAGCAACACAAAAGGGAACTTTGTGTGTATGTGTGTGTGTGTGTCTTTGTCCTTCATTAGTTTTCAGCTGGACTGAATGAGAGGGCAGTGGAGGAGGGCGCTCAAGTTAGGGGAATCGAGCCGCAAAACTAAAACCAAATCAGGTTAAAGGTTGCTGTTTGCCTCTGATGTTCCTCCATGGCTCTTTACAAAGCAGTTTTGCTATAAATTCAGTCTTACCCTGCTTATAGTTCATAACCGCAGCACTCCGAACACACACACTGTGCTATTAAAGACCTATTTTAAGCCCTTTGATGCTGCAACATGGATACCAAAACAAAAAAAAACTAGAAACACTGATGAAAATGGACACACACACGCGCGCACACAGACACGCACACACATACACCCAAATTATGATGAGAAAGATCAAGTGAGCATGCACACACATACATATGCTGTAAAAATGCCCTCATTTACTAGGACAAAGATCCAATGAAGAAAGTCAACGTCTGAGGGTGACACACAAAGGAGAAATTAAAAAAGAAGAAAGGGAAAAAGACATTAAGAAAAACGTAGGTGGTGTGTTTAGGCAGACACACAAACACACAAATACACACACAGTGCTTTAGAGCGTGAGAGAGTAGGTGGGTGTGGGGAGAGGGGAAATGTTGTAACTGCAGTAGATTAGATGAAGGAGTGGTGGGGCTGCTACTGCTTTGGGAAGGGAAGAGAGGAGAACACAGCTCAGCACAGGAAATGGTCAGAGCAGATTACCACAACAACAGAATGAAAAACTCACAAACACCACAAAAGTGGAGAAAGAAAGAGGTGTGGTGCAGAGAAAATTGCCAAAAAGAAAGAAAATTTGCACTTGAGATTTCTTAAATCTCCAATTTTTTTCCCTCCAAGACAGCAAGTTGAATAGAGAGCAAATGAAGATTTGGTTGCTTGCTTGTCCTTCATCTTTTTGTTCTCTGGTTGTTTTGTGAACTTCTTAAAAGTGTTTGACTTTCATCTTCTTCTCCTTTGTGACAGGCGGATGGCAGAGCTGCTGACAAGTGTGTTGCACCACCTACTGCACTGGAGTGAATTTCCTGATGAATATTTCTTTCAGCCTGAACAATTAGTTTTTCTCGTGATCATGACTTAATTTTTTTTGAGATCTCGACGTCTCTCTGTCATTGACAACTTCCAGATTAGTGTCGGACACCTTAGAAAAGACTATCACGTCTACAACTTTGTCGTAGAAAATACAGTGACGCTGAACGTTTGGTCAATTTCATTGCCAGCCAACTTGAGGGACCGGGACGTCTGCATGACTGCGGTCAAGCCAGCCGCGATTTAGATCCGAGTGCGCGCATATTGCAGTTATAACTGTACTTTGCAGAAAGCACAGAAAGACGTGCTTCTTGACTCCTGTTGAGTGCAGAAGAAAGCGAGTCTTACTCTATTGATGAAAAAGCGTTTATTAAGTGTTTGTGAAGTGCTACCTGGTGTTTATTAATATGTTGACAAACAGCAAGTCTCCTGCTTAGGACCAAAATTCGTTCAGACCAAATTCATTCTTTTATTTTGTTTTTTAAAAAGTGCAATAATGAATTTTACTCCTAAAGACATGAATTGTAATTTTGTAATATATGTAGGAAATCTTGACCATTTCGATTAAAATGAAAACTCAGTAATCGCAGTAACCGTCCTGTTATTGGACACTTTCATGCATTGATTCAAGTAATCATGACTTACTGTGAATACTAAATTCTACAATGGCATCTGAAACTGAAAACAACTGATTTTAAAAGATGCTGCATCAGAGCTGCTAGGTGTCAGTGTAAGTCCAAGATGACACAAAGACAAAAGTTACTGAGTGTACCTTTAATTTCTGTTAAAAAAAGCTGGATGAAGCGATTTGAATGGAGCATAATGCAGGTGTCCTGATACGCATTTTTTAAAAGTTGACATTTTTGTAAACTTAACACTGTGTCTTAAAAACATAGCGCTCCTGTGTGAGACGCCTGTCTAGCTAGCGCATGTTTACATATAAAGAACAATAAAGAAAAACAGCAAGTATGCTGCTTGGGGGCCATTCACAACAAATGAATTATTGTGTTAAAAAAGCTTGATGCAGTGATATGAATGGAACAGAATGCTGGTGTCTCGATACACTTATTTAAAGTACTTTTAAAAAAACTTGAAATGCTGTCTTAAAAATGCACCGCTCCTGCGCAATACGCTGAAAAAACAGTGCCACAACTTCCATGTAGCACGTGTTTACATAGAAAAATAATAATAATAAATATATTATAATAAACCAATAATAAAAAGAAAATCTACTTTTTAGGGGCGGTTCACACTGAAGCATTCTAGTGTTAAAAAAGCAAGACAAAATGGAATGAATGGAACAGAAAGTTGTAATTCTTTAAAACACGGCCCTCCTTCATCGCAACATCCGTCAAGCAAATGTTTAAATAGAAAAACAATTAAAAAACAGCAAGTCTCCTGCTTAGGGGCCATTCAGACTGAATGTGTTAACGAATGCAGGAGAATGCAGGTGTCTTGATAAACATTTTTAAAGCGGACGTTCTTTTAACACATGATGCTGAAAAAAACAGCCAGACATGGCGCAACATCCGTCTAGTGCATGTCAAATAGAATAGAATCCTAGAATAGAATCCTTTATTTTGGTCACACATTATACACACAGGTTTTTGCATATATACAGTGAAATGTATACATTTTCACATATCCCAGCTAAGCTGGGGTCAGAGTACAGGGTCAGCCATGATACAGCACCCCTGGAGCAGGTAGAGTTAAGGGCCTTGCTCAAGGGCCAAACAGTGGCATCTTGATGGTGCTGGGGCTTGAACCCCCGACCTTACATTTATATTTACATTTATGCATTTGGCAGATGCTTTTATCCAAAGTGACTTACAGTGCACTTATTACAGGGACAATCCCCCCAGAGCAACCTGGAGTTAAGTGCCTTGCTCAGTGACAATGGTGGTGGCCATGGGGATCAAACCAGCAACCTTCTGATTGCCAGTTATGTGCTTTAGCCCACTACGCCACCAACACCTTCTGGTCAGAAACACTGAGCCTCAACCACTGAGCCACCACTGCCCCCGTCATATCGCTATTACAAATTGTGAATGACTCCTGAGAAAACATCTTCTCAAACCCCTCTAGAGTTTCAGAAGAGATCTCAACAATGTCACAAACTGTGCTGAGACTTTGAGCAAGTTTGCTTTTGAAAGAACTCAATGATTAAACATTTCTCATTTCAATTCTTCAAAGACCAATTATCTGAGATGTGCTACATTTATTTTAAAAGATATTTGCTACTCTGTCAACAATTTTCTCATTTGCTGCTACTTTTATTTCTCCTTCATGCAAAAAATAAGAATCTGAAAGGAAACATAACTGAGAATGACTGTATCATTATGTCTTCAGACCTATGAAAAAGCAACATCGGAGTAATAACATTTTCCTCGAGGCATGCAAGAGTTTGTAGAGTGTATGAGGGGAATGCTAGAGATAACTAAAGAGGTATGGCTGCTCAGAAAGTTACAGAAACTGTATGGGAGTTAAAGAGCAAGGTGGAAATGGAAAAAGAAAGATTGAGATAAAATGAAAAAGAGAGAGTGAAAGAGACAGAATGACAGTAAAAGGGAAAGATGTGCAAAAGGTTGTCGAAAATAGGCAGTAGTTTGACAGTCCAGGCAGTGAGACGGCAGTCGAGAATTGAGCTCGCAGCTTGTACTGAGTGTGACCTTTTCATGAAAGTGGCAAGCATACAAAAAATAGAAAGACTTTCTTTTTTCTGCCCCCTTTAACAAACAGCCTCCTGGAGCTTACAGGTTCACAAAGGGTATAGGGGACAAATGTATTGAATGGAAAAGAAACACGGTTTTCCCAACAATGAGAAGTGCAATCACAGGAGAGGGCATCTGCTTAACTCGAGAGTATAAATCAAAGACAAATCAGTGTATATCTGAGAGTGTGTGTGTGTGTGTGTGTGTGTGTGTGTGTGTGTGTGCTATCTGGGTGTGGGGATGGGATCTGCACAGATAGATGGATAGGACAGGCTTTAGTCCTCTTACATAAACACATACACACACTCAGCTGGCCCGCCATTTTCAACCGAGGCCGTCATTATAGTAATTGGAGGGTAAAGAGTTGTGCTGGGCAGGCAGTCCCTTTCTTTTTCTCTTTCACTCTGTAGCTTTGCCATCCTCAGCTTTGTTGGACTTTGTGCATTTATGCTATTCCTCTAAGTCAGCAGGAGTTTCCTCTAGCCTCCAATGAAATTTATCTTTAATTTACGTTAGACTTCGTCTTTCTCTCTTTTTATCTGGCCTCTGTGCGCTGGGTTGCCAGTTGTGGTTCTCTGTTGCCAGCAGTGG
Organism: Xyrauchen texanus; assembly: GCF_025860055.1. Taxonomy (NCBI): domain Eukaryota; kingdom Metazoa; phylum Chordata; class Actinopteri; order Cypriniformes; family Catostomidae; genus Xyrauchen; species Xyrauchen texanus. The sequence continues at coordinate 51,965,424 of NC_068278.1, read as the reverse complement.
AAAGTTACGGGGTGGGGCGTGGAGATGGCGGGGTCTCTGACTCCACTCTGAACTCTTAAAGCTGTTTTTAGTGGGCCACAGGGTGAGCAAGCGGCCCGCTACAAGTGAAAACAACAGTTTCATGGCTGCCAAAAAAGTTGTGGCTCTTTGATGATAAATGAAAAAGAAAAGACAGAGAGACACGTGTTTGCGTTTCTTGCGAATCCCCCAGTGTTATTATGTCGGGGATAATTGTGGAGGTGGGGACTTTGGGGGGCAGGAGTGTGGAAAGTCGTGGGTAAATATTATCTCTGCTGCGATCCAGCTCCCCACCTCCAACCACACACACTCACACACTACTGAAGCTCTAAATCCCTCAGACTGCCAGTCTAAGCACTATGTACACACACAGAAGCAAACATTAATGTGCATATCGATGCTTTGCCTATTTTATGTCTTTCATCCTCAGCAAAAAGCACATGTGTCTACTGGTCTAGTGTTTATGTGGCTTAGGGCCTGTACGGACTCACACATGACCAAGAACTGTAGTTAAACACACACACTGCAGACACATTGTGTACTTTTCTTTTTTGGACTTTCTTTGACGTCCCACATCTTCTTTTGCCCTCCCTTGCTGTAGCTCAACTGGCCATTTCCTGTCCATTTAAGGCAGTGTGTTCTCAGCCTGCACTCTCTCTACTGCTGGCTTAAAAGGAGATATTATCAGTTTATGAGAGTACATATCAAATTATGCCTACTGCTGTATGTTTAATGTAACTGTTTGTTTGATTATAAACAGAGATTTGGAAGCCATTTTCCATGAATAGGGTACAATATAGGGCGATAAAAATTATTCAGTAACGGTTGCGTGCAAAATGTGTGACAAAGCTAAATATTACATTTGAAATAAAATTAATAATTAAAAATACTTTTATACTTTAATTAAATATGCAGTAAATTCAATATCTTGTCAACATTCTGAAATTGCTATATTGATTTTAATTGTTGGATACAGTCAAGAAGGTCAAGACTTTCGAAATAGGACAGGCAAAATTCACATACTTTTTTGTAGTCAATCACGATTAATCGAAGATTTGGAAAGTGCTGAAGTTTTACTCTATATATACCGTTTTTCCTGTTAAAATGCATTTATTTACATCTTACAAATGAAACCAAAACAATATGTAGTAATATGATGCTTTATTAACATTTTCCAAACCAATCCTTCCAAAGTATAAATATAGAAATACTCTAAACTATCACCAATTCAAGTAATTCAAGTAACATTAAACATATCCCAAAGTCTAAGTGGGAGCTTGACTAAATGAAAGAACTAGTCTCCATAGGTCGCATATTCATTGCGATGGGCATTAAATCTCTTACACTTTCATCCTTCACAATATTAATCTGCCAGTAGTCTGTGGCTATCCAAAGGCACATTCATGTTCCTGTGCCACGTGCCACATTCATGATTCCCGTCAGGCCGTCAACACCAGCGTCAATCCGCTCTTTAAACTCCATATGAAAAGCGCTTTCAGATAAAGATGTCTCATTCTGTGTTTTGGTGATAAGACTTCTGTGGTAATTAAAAAACACCTAAGATAGGATGAAAAATAGTCCCATCTGGGCTTGTTTTGTGCAACAAATAGCATTTAGAGCTCCTTTCTCCATAATTTTATCACTGACATGGAAGCGCTAGTGTGTGTGTGTTGTGAAGTGTGCATCAGTGTAATGACTCAGGGCGGACACATCGCAAAAGTTCCACCCTTCCAACAAGTGTTTGATGCTGGTTTATGCTGTATTAACGGTAAATGCATTTATCGCAATTAACGTTTTCAAGTTAAACGTTTTTAATTAATCGCATGTGTTAATTAACACATTAATTCTGATAGCTCTAATTTTCATAAATTAAAATTATGAACTAATGAATTATCAATGACTCATTGTATTTTTATAAACTAACAAAGATTAATAAATGTTGTTAAAAATATTGTTCTTTGTTAGTTCATGATACCTAACAAAGAGAACCATATTGTAATGTTACCGAAAATGGTTTATCTAACATATTTTGCACACACAAAAATGAAAAAAAAAAAATACATTTAATACATTGGATATTTGGCTCTAATATTTTCAAAAAGTTATAACACACCAAGTTGTACCATTTTCGTGAAATGTGCCATAAAACTGGTAAAGACAGAGAAACCATAGAAGAAAAGGAGAAGAGATCAACGGTTGGAATAGGAATAAATGGAGTGAGTGCAAATGAATAGAGAAAGCCAAGCACTTTTAAATAATGCACTATAAAAACTGGCAGTAACCTGATATCTCTGTGAATTCAAAGCAAAAATCACACCTCTTATCTCAAATCTGCATGGAGAATGAAGGGAGGGGTCATATGAAGAAAACAAGAAAGAGATGGAGTACTAAAGAAAGAAAGAGTGCCATGAAAAGAGCGTGAGAATAAGGGCATGGGACAGTGGCATTAGGAGGAACTGCTCACAGTCCTGTATGGCCATTAGATACTCACCATTATATTTAACTGTCTTGCGTGGGACGGGGTTCCAGTTAACACAAATCCCCTTTTCAAACCCGATCACGAACATCACTAGAAGGACTTTGGCCCAGACCATTTCACCGGTCCCACTCGCTTTTTCACTCCACAGAATGCAGATTCTGATTGGACGACGAGGCGCGGATGATCCAGATTCACAACTGCTCCTGTCAAGGGAGATTGCAAACAACAAAACATAAACAAAAGTGATTATGGGCTCCACCTCCCACTATCCCTGCAGAGCCGGAAGTGTTTATAGAGAGACAAAACACAGTCAGTACAATTTAATTACAGATTTTACACTCTTTCAAAACGTACCACGATAAATGCATGTAGGCAGACCACCAGCCAAAAAGTGGATGCTTGTCAAAGCAGAGCAGCATCAACACAACACACAATCGTTTATGAGGAACATGCCACATATGGAGGATGGCTTGTTTTTGACAGCCACGGACAATGAGAGATGTGCTTGTAATTAAAATTGAAGGCAGCGTTCACTAGGATGCATTATTACGATGCCCGAAGCAAAGCTTCAAGGGAAATAGCGAAAAAAAATAAAGAAAAAAAAAAAACCCTAGAGCTGTCCTGTCTGTTCTGCACTAGCCATTTTCACACATTTGCTCTAATCATCAAGTCACACCTGTTTCACACTATTAAAAAGGGAAATTAGGGCCTTGATAATAATTGCTGATTTGAGAGAAAACCCACTGACTTTTAAATGTGCGTCAAATGTCAAATACTGTTTAGCGGCGCCAATAAAAATGTGAAAACCACTCTCTGCCTGTGCAGCATTTTAATTATTTAGCCCGAAATGTTGTGTGAATTCAAATGTACAAGATGATAAGCAAGTTTGGAGGGGTGGCCTTTTTACCATCACTGAATTGAGATGCCGACCTGTGCCGGAGTAATCTCACAACCATTGATTTCTGTTTTTCTTTTTCCATTAGCATGAAAGAGAGAGAGAGCCAGAGAGCGAGCGGGAGATAAGAGAAGTGAGAGATGATGGCGATTTGGTCCAAATGAGTTGTCTTAAATAGAAGGCATTGCAATATAGCAATTCGATGACTCACATCTTCACTTGCATGCCAGTTTTTATTGGATCGATGTGGCTCTGCTTATATCCAAGTTGCAAGGGAGGGACTGGTGGGATTGGAACGTGTCAGACTATTGTGACAAGTCGACAGGATTCGATAATTCAAGCTGTAAACTTCCGTTTGCCGTTGTTCGCTAAAAGATTTCTGACCATTACAGAGAGTTGTTCATATGATCATGCATAACCTACAGAGGGATTATGAGTAAAGCTCCAATAGCAACAGAGCAGAGGGGCCCTTACAGAGCTCATGCTAAATCTCCAGAAAACAACTATTTAACTACTAAGAACAGAGAGTAAAACGAACACATCATGTGGGAACCAGGAGGAACATTCTCAGCTAGCTAATTGAAGTATTAATTTAGAAGTAGTTTTTACTGCTATCTTAATTAGATTCTATTACAGATTAGATTGTAATATAAACTAAATATTGAAATCCTACATAGTTCTCTCCTTTATTTGCCAAGTACAGTTTAAATACAAGGAATTTTCATCAGTGTTTTTGCCAGTGCAGTACACTGAAAACAATTGGCCCTTAGTAAATTGTGCTTTATCAAATGTACCTCCTTTTATTCATTTAATTATGTTTTATTTTTATTTTTATTTAATAATAATATGATGTTTTTAAAGAAATATTCCAGGTTCAGTTCAAGTTAAGCTCAGTCGATAGCATTTGTGATCAGATCACAGACACCACATACGAATGTGGACAAAAACATTGTGTCCACATCACATTTGAGGTGTAAATGCTAATCCAGCACAGCGCCACCCCTCACCTGTCAATCAACTGCTGTGCTAAAACAAGAGTTTAAAACTTTGTCATTTACATGCGGTTTTAAAAGGAAAAAACTGTCCGATCAGAAAATGAAAGAAAGCGGATACATACACAATCACAACATACAGGCAATACGCTAAAATAGTGGATAATTCTGCTTGACATGTTGCGTTTGTGCTTAGATTAAATTTCAGCTGCATCTGGGAGAGACGTATTTTTCTTTGTCTTTTCTGACTTTGTTGTGCTTTAATTTGGGATGCACCGATACCACTATTTCTCTTCTGATCCGATATCGGAAATCTCAGTATCGGCCGATACCGATCCCGATCCGATACCAGTGTTTTTTTTTATTTTTTTTGCATAATCAGTTTAGAATATCTTTACATTATGGAATATGTTTACATTGTGGAACTAATTGGGTGTGCTCTTTACTATGTATTTAAATATAAATGTATAGCTTTATTAAGAAACACTTTTATTATTAACTAGTATACTGGATAATGTAGCAGCAAAATGAACAGTAATTTCAGTGTAAGTCATCAGTAGAAAAGAAGCGTTTATTTTTTTGGTGCAAAATGTTTTCAACTTGTATCTAGACTTTAAAAGATTCAGATCTCTTTTTTTGTTCAATTAAGTTGTAAGAAATAAGCTCACTTTTCATTCACACAGTTACTTTTTGAAACCCATTCAACTTTATCTTTTGTAAACAAATAATAATATATTATAACAATAATATTTCTCAATCGTGCACCTTTAAATTTTAAACCCTCACGCTTTTATTTTGACATTCTGAACTCTCCAGGAAGTCCTGTATGTGTCTGTTTGTAGGCAAGTTCACAGTAGTTTAATTCGCTTCTAATTCAAATTCTGGTAAAATGCACCTCCGTTGCCGTTCTAAATGCATATTATAAGTGAACCTAAATCTACATCTGAGATGTGGTTCATTAGTAACCCTGAAATATTTCGCACTGGAAGAAGGCTAATAGAAGGCTTAGCATGTGTGGTAACAGAGCAGCTCCATTCACTAACCCGCTGGTGCTGCGCATACTATATATTTACTTATTAAACACAGCCTTTTGTGATTCACAGAGCTATCGCACGTCGCAGTGGCTTGGAATAAAATGCACGAGTCATATGAACTACTTTAATTGTGTTTTTATGGTTCTTTTATGCCATTTTTTGAGCTTGACAGTAACGAACATGATAAACACACAGTATCGGATTTGGATCGGGGTCGTCGGACTGATACCTGATCCGTCTATAAACTTCAGTATCGGAGCTGATACCGATTCAGGTGAATGATGTATGTCGTCATAAAACAGAGACCCTCCCCTCCAAAACCGAACACAAGTGGTCACAGGAGATGCATTTAAGTGACCAGGTGTAAACAGCGATGTGTCTCACCTGACCACATGTGATTGGATCCCCCGAAATGCATATTAATACCAGGTGGAAATGGGCCAAACATTGGTACTCAAAACAAGAAAAAATCCAATGGGGTAAGAAAAAATAAACAAATTTTCTATACTAAACAAAACTAACCTAACCTAAAGTTAAAAGTTATTTTCTTGATTAAAATGTAAACTCCCCAAAATATGCTAGATTTCTCTGAAAACAAGCCTAAATATCTTACTGTGTGTCATTCTGCTTCTCAAGTAAATGTGTTTCGTTTGCATGTTTAGATATAGGATGTTTAGATATTTTTTACCAGAACACAAGACAAAAATACTGAGTAAGACATTTTTTTATGAATGTCCGGAAAACAGGGCAAAAGTTGAGTGATGACCAGCTTTGGCAGTCTAAAGCATTTCCCATGTCTTTTCAATTGGTTCCCTTCTCTCATACACTTCCTCTTGACTTCCTGTCCATAATAAGCACTTCCCTGGAACTAACATCCAAACCAATCCCCATGTTACTCATCTAAATTAAAAGTAAGACCCTTTTAACCATGACTTATTGACCCACAAGAGACAGCACATGTCAAGGCAATGATGGGGTCGTGACAGAGATGAAGGTCGGCTGTGAATTTGACGCCTAAACATACGAGCAAACAAGCAAAAGAGGAAACAACTCTAGCCATCTACAAAAACAAAACTTTGAGTCTAACACTGAAGAGCTTTTCTCCTTCCTTCCATCCATCCCTCCTTCAATGAAAGTTAAACAAAAGCCCTTTGCATGTCAGTGGCCAGTGAAATAGGAAGGAAATTTCACAACATCCTGCCACTATCTGTGTACCATGTCAACGATGATCAAAACTGACCCCTCAACATTGACTACTTAGATTGGAACGGCAAGAATGAATCCCCTAAAAAGCATCTACGTCAAACCCTCTTTTAAGCTTAAGTACAGCGCAGTATGCATAAACAGAATGATCCTACTGCTGAATACAAGAGGAAATCTGCCTTCAGCACATGATCTATTTATTTCTGTATAAGATCAGATGTCACTAGTCAAAACACAGCAGCATGCTTTTACCCTCTTGAGTAACAGACAGGGATCTTTTATTGTCACTTAACCATGATAGTAAGGCGCCCAACCAACTGGCCTGTGGTAAGAGGAGCCAAGGTCTCAAGCTCTCAAGGTCTCAGTCCTGCCCCTAAACCCTCTGGTTGATGTTTTCAGATCTTCATAGAGAGTCTCAGGCTTTTGAAAAGAGTCACATACTTTCAGAGGCTTAAGCTTTGAGCACTGCAAAAATCATTTTCTTGATGTTTTTGTTGTCTGTAAAATACGTAAATATACTTAAAGCAAGACATATTCTTGAAGCAAAATTACATACAATATATTATGTTTTGTTGTCAGAAAAATCAACATAATTTGGTGAGTCTTATAAACACAACAAAAAAACGTATTTACCAATTGTGTAAGAAATATAAAGGTTTTATTTTCTTACCCTGTTGGTAAATATTTGTTTTTCTTCCAAAAATTAAAATACTCCCATCATTTACTCACACTCATGCCATCCCAGATCTTTCTTCTGATAAACAGATATTACGATTTTTAGAAGAATATCTCGGCTCTGTAGACTCATACATTGCAATTGAATGGGTACCAAACCGTTGAGGTCCAAAAGCACATAAAGGCAGCATAAAAGTAACCCATACGACTCCAGTGGTTAAAGCCATGTCTTCAGAAGTGATATGATAGGTGTGGGTGAGAAACAGATCAATATATAAGTCCTTTTTAATATGCTCAACGCTTGAAGCTCTCTAAAAGAATGAGACTCTTTCCAAAAGGCTTTACTTGTTGTATGCAACAATTTTTTTTTTTAATTACAAAAAGTAATTTTGTTGTTTTAAGGATTTTTAGATATTTTACAGGAAAACAAGACAAAAACAGTAAGACTCTAAGACTTTTTGAGAGAATCTCTGGCTTTTAGAAAGAGTCTTGCACTTTCAAAAAGGGTCTCAGGCTTTCAGAAATTGTCTCAGACCTTCCGAAAGAGTTCGGGCTTTTTGAGAGTCTCAGGCTTTCAGAAAGAGTCTCAGGCTTTCCGAAAGAGTTCAGGCTTTTTGAGAGTCTCCGGCTTTCAGAAAGAGTCTCAGGGTTTCAGAAAAAGAATCTCAGGCTTTCAGAAAGACTCTCAGACTTTCAGAGAGAGTCTCAGGATTTCCGAAAGATTCTGAGGCTTTCCGAAAGAGTCCAGGCTTTTTGATAGATTATAAGGCTTTCATAAAGAGTCTCATGCCTTCAGACAGAGAGTCTGATGTTCAGAAAGAGTCTCAGGCTTTCAGAAAGAGTCTCAGGCCTTTTGAGAGTCTCAGGCTTTCAGAAAGAGTCTCAGGCTTTCCGAAAGAGTTCAGGCTTTTTGAGAGTCTCAGGCTTTCAGAAAGAATCTCAGGGTTTCAGAAAAAGAATCTCAGGCTTTCAGAAAGACTCTCAGGCTTTCAGAAAGACTCTCAGACTTTCAGAGAGAGTCTCAGGATTTCCGAAAGATTCTGACGCTTTCCGAAAGAGTCCAGGCTTTTTGATAGATTATAAGGCTTTCATAAAGAGTCTCAGGCCTTCAGACAGAGAGTCTGATGTTCAGAAAGAGTCTCAGGCTTTCGGAAAGAGTCTCAGACTTTTTGAGAGTCTCAGGCTTTCAGCAAGCATCTCAGGCTCTCAGAAAGGGCCACAAGCTTTCAGAAAAAAGTAATTGGGTTTCAGAGACAGTTTCAGGCTTTCTAGAAAGAGTGCCAGGCTTTTAGAGGGAAATTTAGGACTTTAGAGAACATCTCAGGCTTTCAAGGAGTGTCTCAGGTTTTTGTAAAGAGTCTTAAGCTTTCTGAAAGAGTCTCAGGCTTTCATAGAGAGTCTCGGGTCTTCAGCTTTGTGGTGGTAAAAGTGTTAAATGTTGGTTAACAGTAATGCTCTTTTATTTGCTTTGTTTGTGACAGTGCCTGCATCTAGCATGCATGTTTTATTTAGCATGTTCTTTTTTTTAGTGGAAGAAAGTGTGAATGTTGTTTTTGGTCAGACTGCGTGTGTGCTGTAAGTGTGACTGATGATGTTGGAAGTGGGAGTGTGTGAAAGAGTGGGAGGTTGACAGCTCATGTGTGTGTGTGTGTGTGTGTGTGTGTGTGTGTGTGTGTGTGTGTGTGTGTGTGTGTGTGTTGAATGATTGTGTGAGTGCCTGTGCATGTCTGTTTTCAGGCAACGACAGGCCATGTGCTCTTTGATTAATTATGACAATAGATGAAAGTCTGATAATCAAATGGAGTTTGGTCAGCTGCAGGCCTGCATCCGGTTACAGGCGCATCCCACTTCCTGTTCCACAGGAAAACCTCTCTGCCACTGGGATCCCTACTCCCAGTGCTCCACGATCAAGGCCATCTGTAAATCTGAGCAAAACATCAAAACTACATGTTCAAATAACTTGATGTTTTTTTTTCTTTTTCTTTTGATTTAAGGATATCTGAAATTCATTAGTCAATATAGTGTTTGCTACAGACTTGGGTTTGTGTTCTTTTCAAAATCCTCCCCAAAATTTTAACTCCTCCTAGAGTTTTCAAGCTACATCCACCAAACTTGGCACAGACCTTCAAACTGTAATGGAATAGTGTGCTTTATCTTATCTAACTAATCCAAGTTTCATGCTTTTGCACAATGGATTTCAAAACTCAAAACATTTCCATAGACATATATTAAGAGAATGTTAAAACGGGGCAATACTATATAAAATCCAACTACAAAATTTCAACGGTAAACAAGCTTTACCTATCTAGTTAATCTTGCAATTGGTGACTTTAGAGTTCACAAAGACAGACCATGTAATGAGTATGAAAATAACTTTTATGATGATCTGTCCTGTCTCACTTTCTGTCTCTCACTTTGTGTCTACAATTATCCAGATCTCACCTTTTTATTTTCGCTTATACTATAACATTAACTCCCTCTCTCTCTCTCTCTAATATCACATCTCTTTCTTTTGTCTTTCATCATCCCTCTATAAACCTGTCTCTTGATCTCTCTGAATATAATCCATCTCTCTCTCTCTGTGTCCTTGCTCTGTCAGTTGTTCTAATGATGTGGTTTAAACACAAAGTGATGAGTGAGTGTGCTTGTGTTCGGACATGTATGAGGGTGAGTTCGAAATTGGCAACACACACGTGTTTCCATGCCCCAGGAGTAGAGGATGCTGGGATACCCTCTCTGACCTGTCATTAATGCTGCATGTGTTCTCAATTAAATCAGCCTCATTAATGACAACAACCGTTCATTACCCAGTTGGTTTCACATGTGTTTGAATTCATTACTAAGTGTAAGAAATAGGTTGATTTCACACTACTCATGAGCAGTGCTTTAGTGCACGGTAGAACATCAGCAGAACAACAGCAATTAGTAAACAATGCAATGGTAACCACATTGTGGGCATATGGTTCCTTGGGGGACTTTAGGAGAAGGACATGTAGGCCGTTGCAATCCTTTTAAAGACGGAGCTATACGACAGGTTTGGCTTTAACATTATGCAATAACGATTACGGTTATGTTCTACTTTTATTATTTCAGTGATTAATGCTGGAGCACATAATAATTTCAACAGGGGACTGTAGCATGTTTGGAGAGCTGCCCCGGAGACTGGTAGGAATATTTATTATTTTGGTGTGTGTACAATATTTTACAGGGACACAGCTGCATTAGTTGCTGTTATTGTGCAGCAGCATAATATTTCTATTTACACATAAGCATGGATTCTACAGCACCACTTTTATGATTACAACACGACCCAAACATTATGACAGAATTCACATCGTGTTTTCTCTTTCTTGTACTATCCAGGTGCTTAAGTCTGTCTAAATGTATGGATAAACAGACGGAAAAACAAACAAATGGGTAGACGGACAGACAGACAGATAGACATACATACAGACAGACAGACGGATGGATGTACGGACAGACAGACAGACAGACGGATAGACAGACAGAGATAGACAGATAGATAGACAGACAGACGGATAAAAAATAGATAGACAGACAGGCAGACAGATAGATGGACAGACAGATGAAAAGAGATAGACAGACAGATATATAGACAGACAGATATATAGACAGACAGACAGATACAAAAATAGATAGACAGACAGACAGGCAGACAGATAGACAGACAGACAGATGAAAAGAGATAGACAGATAGATATGCAGACAGACAGATAAAAAATAGACAGACAGGCAGACAGATAGTTGGACAGATACAAAAATAGTAGACAGACAGACAGACAGACAGACAGATGAAAAGAGATAGACAAACAGGCAGATAGACAGACAGACAGACAGATAGACAGACAGACAGATGAAAAGAGATAGACAGATAGATATACAGACAGACAGATAAAAATAGACAGACAGGCAGACAGATAGATGGACAGACAGATGAAAAGAGATAGACAGATATATAGACAGACAGACAGATACAAAAATAGATAGACAGACAGACAGACAGACAGGCAGACAGATAGACAGACAGACAGATGAAAAGAGATAGACAGATAGATATACAGACAGACAGATAAAAAATAGACAGACAGGCAGACAGATAGTTGGACAGATACAAAAATAGATAGACAAACAGGCAGACAGATAGACAGACAGACAGATGAAAAGAGATAGACAGATAGATATACAGACAGACAGATAAAAATAGACAGACAGGCAGACAGATAGTTGGACAGATACAAAAATAGATAGACAGACAGATGAAAAGAGATAGACAGACAGACAGACAGACAGACAGACAGACAGACAGACAGACAGACAGATAAAAAAATGATAAACAGACAGGCAGACAGATAGACGGACAGACAGATGAAAAGAGATAGACAGGCAGACAGACAAAAAATAGATAGACAGACAGATAGATGGACAGATACAAAAATAGATAGACAGACAGACAAAAGATAGATAGACTGACAGACTAACTGACTGAAAGACAGACAGTAAGATGGACCGGACGGACGGACGGACGGATCGGATAGATAGATAGATAGATAGATAAAAGGACAGCTGGATGGACGGACAGACAGACAGATAGCTAGATGGACATACGGACGGACAGACAGGCCTTACAAACATTCATTGTTTCTGCCTAAATATTGTTACTATAATAAAAGTGTGGTAATGTGGTATTTTTATTATAATAGTAAGAAACCGTAATGGCTAAATATGGCATTTTGGCAGAAACCTTGTTTATCAAAATACATTTTGTATATGCATAGATGGATTCAGAAAAGACAGACAGAATAGACAGTCCAATACATTAGAGTTTGCAAAAACATGCACTAGCATTGTGTGTAAATATAATTCTGTGTTTGTGTGTGTCTGTGTGTGTTACCCCCATCCCCCACCCCCACCCCCACTGTGTAGTTACAGTATTCCTCACTCAGGTTCAGCACTTTTGTATGCTAATAGGTCGGAAGTGCAAGACTCCCACTGTGCTCCCTCGGGGGTTAATTGTCCTGTAGACCATACTTTTCACTGTCTCTCTCCCTCTGCCCTGCTGTTCCTGACAGCCGGAGGCACAAGTGCCAGAGGTGGGCAGAGGTGGAGAGGCTATTTGTGTGCTCCATTCAATGACATCTATCTCTTTCAGTTAATAATAAGTGAAGTTATAGAGAGAGAGGCCCACAATGCACCTTTGCGCCCCTCTAGTGTTTCCTGTTAGTGAAGTTAATGGGGAGTCATGTAGTGCTACTCAGCGATTAGTTAGTCTAGCTGTATGATACAAAACTGACACCTTTATTCCATATGACACACATCCACTGTTTAATAAGGTGAGAGAGAGAAAGTGTGAGAGAGAATAGAAGCATTTGAACAAACTATAAGAGAGATCGATGGGAGATCTGGTGTTGGTCTGGATGATGTAAACAGGAAGGATCTCAGTGACGGAAAGAGGGCAGATCGGGTTTATTAAACATCCAGTCTGTTTGCTGATTTGCAAGTATCTGTAATACAGTCGCATGTCATGTTGGGACAAATTTGGTTTTCATATTGCTGGTTTTGTTTTTCTTTTATTTTGCCCAGAAGGCGGGTGGCATCTATTCTGAAATGCAGTTGTCCATTTCTTTCCATGTGCATCTCTGCAGATATCTGTGCTGTAGAAGTGGGCGGTATGACCAAAAAACATATATATTAAGATGGGTTAATATAATTTAAACATTGGATCTAACAACACAGTTACCTGTATATATTCTTCTGCTGGGTCAGTATCTCCACTGTCAATACCAGAATTTCTACCATTACACTGTATACACCACAATACTACCCAGCTTTACAAATGCATGTTTGTGTGTGTTTGAAATGCATGTCTTCACTGTCATTGATATGCAGCCACAGTAATCCGCTCTTTCTTTGACTTCTATCTCTGTAGTTTTTGCTTCTTTTATTCTCCTCAGACTCAATCCCTCCCCTGCCCACTTCACTTCAGACTTCTCTCTTTATCCCTCTGTTTCCTTTCTTCTCTCCTCCCTATATCCTCCTTTTATCATCTTCCTTCCCCTGCCTCCTCATTTCAAGCATGTGTGAGAGGGACTCAGACAGTGCAAATCTATTTATGATCTGCAACCAATGGCCAGAAATTTCAATCCATTCACTTCCTGTTGTTAAACGAGGGCCTGAGACATAAAGGGAGGTACGCAGAGAGAGAGAGAGAGAGAGAGAGAGAGAGAGAGAGAGAGAGAGAGAGAGAGAGAGAGAGAGAGAATTAGAGAAAACAAGGATTGCTGTGGGTTATTTTTACGCTTTCTGTTGATTGAGCGAGCCCTTCTTTTGTGTGTGAATTTGGAAGATGGCGGGAATGCAAATGAATCTGCCTTGTTTTTGTGACACTTATCTGAGGCAATTTGCAGAAATCTGAGGTCTTCGGTTTAACTACTTGGTTTTTGTATTGCAAACAATCGACTCTCACAACAATAATTTGTTCTTGACTTCTCTCGCATTGCCCCCACTACTTCAATCTCACCCAAATCATCCCTTAATATCTCATTCACCTTAATAACCCTGTTACATTCCTCACCCACCTATTTGTTTCACTGCTGTATTGTGGTCAGGGGAGAGAATGTGGTCTCTGGAAAAAGTCACTTCTTTGCTTTGACTGCCTTCACAAACACCTGTAATTTTCATCTCATTTTTCGCCCTGTTCTATTCTGAACTCTGTATCTTATTTTCCTTAGATATTCTTTTACTCAAAATTGGATCCATCTCTTAAACTTTATTTCTAGCCTAGTTAAAAAAAGCGGCTTGTAAAATCCTTCTTCGTGATTCTCATTTTAGAAAACGGTTGCAGTTAATTAAATCCAACTACTTTGTAGAAGCTTAACAAAATTGGCCTGATCAAATTGAGTTGTATACAGTAGTGTTGCAAAAGCACTCTTAAAATAGCAAAAATCATGGTATTTAACAGTCGTTCTATCAAAAACATGTGCCCAAAATTTCAGTTATGCTGACTTTGATTACAAACAAGGCTACAATTAAAGAATAAATCAAAACATAGTGAGCTGCCTTGCTATCTAGTTTCTACATAGGCAGCTACCTTCTTAAGCCCTAGGTATACTTCCATTCTAAACATTCAGCATTTGCGTACTGTTGAACGTGAGCCTGTCAAAGTATACTTCATATAACTCTGTGTGCATACACAGGTGGTTGGCACATGCACGCTATGACTGCTATGAGACATCAGACTTTCTCTTCAGGAGTTTAGGCACATAAAGATGTCTTCATCGTCCTTCAGACTCAAGCTATACAAATGCAGGTACCTCCAGACATCCTCAAACATACACTCTTGACTTGCACATCCATCGTTGTTGTTTTTACCTTCATCCTCTTCTAGAGCATCTTCATGACAGCAATGGCTCAAAATTTAAGTGTTGCCACCTTGTGGACCCACTAATTAGTGCAATTAACTGCAGGCACATTCACATTTTGTGCGTTCAAAGACGCGTAGTTAGAAAAATTGGGCTGCGCGAGTTCAGTGCTCGAGCATTCTGCTAATGACGAGATCTGCTTCACGCGTTCTGTACGCAGACGTTCAATGTTCACATCTGACCAAATATAATTAGCATAGCTTTCCTCTCGTGAAGCCCACACAAGACTTTACTCACAATTGACTAACAGAGTTTGATGTTAGAATGTTGCTAAACTAACAACGCAATACTTTAATAAACATGAAAATACATTGTCCATTCCATGGCTGGACTGGTAATCTGGCATACTGGGCATTTTCCCGGTGGGCCAAAGCACTTTGGAGCCAATCAGGGGTGGACTGGCCATCAGGAGAACCGAGCGGGCTGGTGGGTCGGCCACGAAATGTGCCGAATTGGCCACGATAATCAAAAACGAGCCGCCGCGTTATGCAGAACCTTGTAACTAGCCGTGGGAAAAAATATAGATTTTCTCTATATCGAAGATCGATCTTTTATGCACAACCCTCCACTACAATGAGAGGTAATCACTCGTATTTGCAATCAGATTTTGCCTTATGCAACTAAAAATTTATATATTTGGTAACTGGTGGGAAAATATTTACATTTCACTCACCAGTAATTGTGTAGTATATTGGTGAAGTATTCTGTAGCAAGATCCTTTCATTGCGTGTTGAGAGTAAAAGTTTATCTGTGTAATGTGTGTCCAAAGATGAGATCCATACAACCTATTTGTCATTGAATAATGTCTCTTTTAATACCCTTTCTGTTCTCAACAGTCAGTTGTTGATAAAAAATTAATACAAAATAAATAAACATTTAATTCTAAACATGCATGGCACCGATGAGATTAAAGCTATTTAAATTCTCTCTCATTAATATGTACTCATCTACAGATGCTCTTTACAGAAATGCAGGTTTTCTTAAAGAGACAGTACCAGTTTTAGCACGCGTTCAACAAATCAATTTAAATACTTGTAAATAGTACAAATTATGCAATTAAACAATAAACATGTAACAAAAAATAATATATTAAATATAATAACTTATTTATTGATTGGATATAAGGATGCTAATTTTTAAAAAGCCAAAATGAGACCAAAATGATGAAAAACTAATAAAATATGATTAGTAAAATGTATATTTTTCTTATGTACCAAGTTAGAAGGTCCCCTGTATAATTAACATAATTAACTGGAGAGAATGCCTTTCAAATGTAAGCAAAAGGGACATTATAACTGAAATATACCCATATGAATCGATATCGAATCGGAATCAAATCAATACCCAGCCCTATTTGTCACTGAGCTTGTTGCAATACATTCTGGGAGTGGAGTTGTGGGGGTGTAGTGGGCTAAAGCACATAATTGTTAATCAGAAGGTTGCTGGTTCAAACCCCACAGCCACCACCACTGTGTCTGTGAGCAAGGCACTTAACTCCAGATTGCTCAGGCGGGATTGTCCCTGTAATAAGTGCACTGTAAGTCGCTTTGGATAAAAGCATCTGCAAAATGCATAAATGTAAATGTAAATATGCATGATGCTGCCTTGGGCCACATTCACAATAACACATGTTTGTTTGAAAACACATGCTATGTTTATGCCTCTCATCAACACTAAAATGGCATATTCTTTCACCGAAAACGTTTTCTGCATTTACTGCAAACTACTGATAATGATGATGCAAGAAAACTGATTACTGTGGATGGAGCAATAGTGTGGATTTGGCAAAAACAAGGTCTTTTTGAAAGCCAGATGACCAGGCTAAAACCAGCAAATGAGCATAGGCTGGTTTAAGATGCTATTTTTTAGCACAGCAGCACTAGGTTTTGGAACAGAACTTAAAAGTGAATATGTCAGTGTTTCCACACAGGGAAAGTTTCATAAAAAATGTAAATCCAAGGCAATATTTTGCATCAGTTTCATGTCAAATCTTGTAACTGTCTTATGATCCCCCTCTGTGAGGTGCTGTCCACAAAATGTTCGACCATCTTAAATCAGAGTTTTCCTTATCTCAAGTCTTTCTTCTGCTTTTCACTAAAAAGTACCAGAGGACCCTTTTTTCCACTGAAGTTCCTTAGGTATTGTAAGAAACACACAGAGATAAGTGACTGAAGGTCACACCAGCCTGGGGGTGAGGGGTGGGCGCTTTCAGTCAGGTTAATGTGCCTCTCTACATGGTGATCTTTCTCTCTCTCTCTCTCTCTCTCTCTCTCTCTCTCTCTATTTGAGATAGAAACACATCCTTGAAAGGAGAGAGAGAGATATATAGAGAGTCAAGATCCAAGATACTGTCTCATGACAAAAATAGGCTATGTTCACAATGAAATACTAGCGTACTGCTTACTGAACACTCTGATAAACGTTTCATCGTTTCACTGTGCAGAATACGTTTGAATCGTATAATGCAACTCTGTTGTCACATGACCTCAACATGTTGCCTGTTTAATTCAGCAAGTGGTGTCCAGTTACCATCTTGGAAATATATTTTTTTATTTTTATCCAATTTTGTCTAAACATGCCTTCATTTTTGGCAGATCAAATAAGGAGTCAAGAAAAAAAAGAACACAGCTGAATCTGATATTGTTTTTATCACATTGGAATTTTGTGGGATACAATATTACATGGAGTAAGCTCTGTTGAATAATGCTCATTTTTTGTGTATAGATCATCTGGGAATTCTATACCAAATTTGCTTACTGTGCACAGTATACATACTATGTACTGCAACAATAATAAGAGTAGTATGCTAGTATGCTATTCCAGCTATAGTCAGCTGTCACACCACCTCAAAGACGTGTATAATACATGCAAGAATGTATACTGTAAT
This sequence comes from Xyrauchen texanus, assembly GCF_025860055.1. Lineage (NCBI taxonomy): Eukaryota > Metazoa > Chordata > Actinopteri > Cypriniformes > Catostomidae > Xyrauchen > Xyrauchen texanus. Next base: position 51,947,802 of record NC_068278.1, on the reverse strand, counting down.
AAGAATATAGCTCATGAAAAATTAGATGCATGAAGAGAAAAAGAGGTAATGAAAAAGACAGGAGGGGAAGTTTAAACAGATTAGGTTTCTGAAAAGTTCACCTTTTTACCTTTTGATCAATTACAAGATTTAGTTATACATGCTAAGATGAAGCACAGTCACACTGAATCACTTAGAAGAAGGGACGCTTAGCCTTCATATACGTAAAAAAATTGTGCATCCATGCACATAAAATGTACTTCTGTGAACGTATCTCATATCAGATTACTTTAATCAAATGACCTGCAAACTCAATTTAAGCCATAATTAGAAGCACGACCCATCTGGGAGAGCTAGGAGTGTTTCTGTGCAAGCGCGTCTGTTAAAACGTTTAACCCCTAATGGAGAGTCCCTCCATCTGGAGTTGAACCTTCCACACTAATCAAGAAAATAGTCCAATGGCTTTATGATCTGTTTGGAAAAATCTAGGGCAATTCGGGAACGAAAGCATACTTCTTAGAGGCAAGGATATGTCACACTAATAGTGGTTAACTGTATGGAAAATACACACAGGCACACGCACACACAAACAGACCCATGAATAAAATGTCTGCCGGCACATTTGCTATTGCACTCAATGTTGATTTTCCAAAATAAACAGACAATCCAAAAACTCTTCTATTTCCATTCCTTCTTTTCTCAACCAGCTGAGAATGAGCTGCAGCACGCAATCAAAATCAAAACACTCCATTTTGGATCTGGTGAGGAGGTTGGGAGCTTTTTTTGGTTAAAGTAACAGGATTTAAAAAACATCTACACACTAAAAGAATGAAACAAACAAAGAAAGTAAAAGTTTATTTATGAAACATTTTTCCCCTTAATGATGTCCTCAACAGTCCAATTTACCAGATTTAGCAAACTACTACCACTGACAAAACTATTTCATTGGTTTTATGTAATTCAATTATGTACATTGGTTCCACATAATGAAAATGCATTTCCATAATATGAAATGAAAAATGTAGGCTCTACTTAAATGTTTTGTGTTGCATAAACCCAGAGGAATTAAGTCAATCTCACTTAAATTAGATCTGTCCAAATTACTCCACTCAATCTAACAGTCTGCTGCTAGCTAACAACATACATATTAGCATTTATAGATCTTTTTGTTCAGTATGACAAGGATGGTGCTGTTGAGGATCTACTGATCCTCATTCAGTCTGAGGATCCTTCAGATTTTGCTTCATGACAAAAGCAATATACACAAATAATTCAGATACATTTTTTTTTATAATTCACCCATCCTCAAACTAACCATTAGCTTCACTCTTCTCCACAATGGTAACCTCCGAAAAATATCCACCATGATAGAAACTTCTCTAAATCCCAACATAACAGAACATTAAACACTTGTAAGTGTTTAATGTTAATTTTGTGTTGAAATACATAAAAAAAACATATAATTTCAAAATGTACTCTCCCAATCCAGTCTCATGCAAAGCATGCTGGGAAATGAATATCCCCTGTCCTGTTTCAGAATACTTTGATGCAACAAATCTTTTTCACATAGTTCCAAGACAATTGGATTAAGTAAACATAGTTGGATTGTACACAATGAAATTAAGTTGAAACCAATTACTAAAGAATTGTGTTGGATTAACTCTATAAATATTAAACAAAAATGTATTAGGTTGATTTTAATTGTACTGTTTTAGCATAATCAAAAGAGCTGCTTTCCATTTTTTGGAGTATAGGTACATTTGCGCCCAATGTATGGCTATGTTTCAAACACACACTCAGACACAAACATACACTTTCCATGTCACTCATCACCCCTCTCAACTCTCTTATGAATTAGACATGTGTAACCCGGCACACTGTTTAAACCTCTCATTTAATAGCAAATCGACCATGGGAATGAGTTTCTGGAACGGTGCTGTTATAAAACCCTCGGTCGTGAATAAATTCACACCCAATCTGACCACCTTTTTACCGATGGAGAAACACAGAGAGCAGTCAGAGCTAAATTAAAACATCCCCTTTATTACACCCTGAAATTGAGCGTGACAGCAGCATAATACGGATGATTCATTAGCTGACGTCGCTAACGCTAATCACAGCCGTGCAGAGCAGAGGGAGACACCGCTGAGTCATATGAACTGATGCTTATCTCAGCCCGTGGATTTGGATGAGTTGTTTTTGGACACTGGCCCCAGAACAGTACTAATTGCAAGAGTTGTGGTTTAGCACTGACTGCATTAGTTACTTATCTGAAGTTAGTCGTGCTGCAGTGGTTTTGGTTTGGGCTTTTCTGGGAACTGGTCCTAAATCAGTGCTAAGTAAAATGTTTTGTCCTGCTATCCACCCTTAATATTATACAAGATTGGAATTAGTGTTTCAAATCCATCATAAATTACTCATTACTTTTCTAAAATTGCAATCAGATTACTGACTTTGCTAATTACATCATCAATAAAGTAATCTAATTTCTTATTACTTTTAAGTTGCTTTCAAAAACACTTTTCTCATTAAAGTTAGTTTTTTGTTCTGTTCAACTAATTCAAAATAATGTCTAGATTTAATCCTAATAAAAGGTCCAAGCTCACGGAAACACAAACAGAATTACATATGAACATAATTCATGTTTTAAATGTATTCTACATAAGTTATATTACTCTATAAATATGTGCAACCCAATTAATGTACACACGCATTTAACTTCCTTGAAAGTAACTGTAATCTGTAATCAAGAATTTAAAATGTAATGCTTTACACTACATTTGTACTTAAAAAGTAATCAGTAAATATTTACATGGCAATCAGATAAAACTCAACACTGTCAAAATATTAGTATATTGAAAATAGCATGCCAAAAGTTGGTACGGATGGTATACTTCTGCTGGTGGATTTTCGAAGCATGCATCTGTGCATGCTTTTTGGCTAACATTGGCCACAATCAGTTGCACAACAGAAGAGGGAGAATTTGTGGTGGACTAATACGAATGCAAAAAAATTAATTAAAACTGAATTTTAAGGTAATGAATTTAACTAGATATTAATGTTCCAATACTGCCACATTGTCTTACTTCACACTCAACGGACCTTCCCAAGCAGCAGAGAGCCTACGTTTGGTGCTTAGCATAATGCAAATTTGTACAAAGTTTAGCTGAAGTGCTGACTACATTAGCCTCTAGAGAGAAACCTTTTATATCTATGTAAAATGAAAAAAGGTGTTCCTGAAGTTCAAATGGTAGTCAATATATACCAGGTTATTGCGCCAGATAGATTGGGGTGCAAAGGGCACACAGCAGGTACTGATAAAATGTCTACCTTTAAAGCAATTTAAGTTACTATGGATAAAAGCATCTGCCAAGTGCATGGCATCTGTGGATATTAAAAAACTTGTAAAAGCACTAGTGTTGATCAAAATGTCTTATTGTGTCCTTTGTGTATTCCAGTGTCCATCTGCACAAGGTCAATCGTAAGGTCATAAAAGTCTGTCCCACATAAGAGGGGCATTGAGAGTCAGTGGCCAGTGTGTGTGTCCTCTTTGTTGAGTGACTGCACTTCTGTATCGACCTTTGACCTCCAGAAAACAATTATTCATGGGGTCGTGATGGGCGACCTTCATTTTTAATTAGCCTGCTGTTACGGTGACCCTCACTTCACTAAGGGCTCTAAAACAGACAAAAATGAAGGAAAAAAGAAGAAAAGAAACTGGTTATGATAAATATTTATATTTACTTGTGCAGTAACACAGCGAGAGCTGCATTCATTAGAGTGGGTTGTGGCCATGCCATGATTTGAGTCGATATAAGCTCGACTGAGATAATGCCGTGGGTTGCTTTTGTTATTTCTTCAACTATGCCAATGTGTGGGGAAAGAACCATGAAATACCCTCCACCTGCTGCTGGGCCTGGCAAGAAATTAATAACCCGCCAACAGGGAGATGCTCTCACACACACAAATACACACACTATGACTAGACAGTGTGTGGGAGGACGGTCTCTCTGAGACGGCGGACTGAGATTCAATGTAGAGAATCTTTTGTGCTACAATAGTTTTACTCATGAGGCACCTTTTTGGCAAGCTTTTCATCTTTAAAAGATGAGTTGTCTTTAAAAATCTGGTATGTTTATGTTAAAGAAGGTCACCCAAGCATAGGCAATAATTAAATAATTGTCTGATCGCGGTTATTTGAGATAGCTGCGATTATTGTGCACTTCAAATACCAATCATATTCTACAGTCCAATTGATGGAAACTTAAGCGAATATATATTTTAACCATCTAACTGAGCCACACCAAGAGGCGCACTCTGAAGGGATTAACCATTTTTGAAGCACTCTGTTACATGAGCCGTCCGGGACGTTCGCGCCAAACTCACCTAAAAAATATTTGCAAGGATTTTGATAGTGACCGCAAAGCACTTTGGTTTCACTTTCATTTGACATTTGAGAAATGTCAAATGTTCTTGGTCACTGGGGTTCATACGTACACACAGTGACCGTGTTTACATGCACTTAAGAAAATGGTTTATTCCAGGGTTTTGCAGAAGGCAGCGTTCTGAATCATCATGTAAATGAGAACGCAGATTTCCTTCCGCCGTTTAAAATGATTAAAAAGCGGTTAAACACACCAAATGGGTTAAACACACCAAATGGGTTAAACACACCAAGCTGGGTTAAACACACCAAATGGGTTAAACACACCAAGGTTTTTACTGGAGAAGCTGTGAATGTGACCATGTAAACACATAAGCAGCACTGTAACAGGTATTTGAAGAGTGCGCATGTTCATGGAACAGACATCCAACAACAAGTCAACAAAGATTTCTGGGAGTGATGTCCCTGACATCCGATGTTGTGTTTCCATGTTTTATGGGGACTTTCCATAGACATAATTGTTTTTATACTGTACAAACTTTATATTCTTTCCCCTAACCCTAAACCTAACCCTCAAAGAAAAAAATTCAGCATTTTTACATTTTCAAAAAGCATAATTTAGTATGATTTATAAGCTGTTTTCCTCATGGGCACCGACAAATTGTCCCCACAAGGTAAACATTTTTGGGTTTTACACACACACGCACGCACGCACACGCACGCACACACATGTTGTGTTTCCATGTTTTATGGGGACTTTCCATAGACATAATGGTTTTTATACTGAACAAACTTTATATTCTATCCCCTAAACCTAACCCTACCCCTAAACCTAACCCTCACAGAAAACTTTCTGCATTTTTACATTTTCAAAAAACATAATTTAGTATGATTTATAAGCTGTTTTCCTCATGGGGACCGACAAAATGTCCCCACAAGGTCAAAAATTTCAGGTTTTACTATCCTTATGGGGACATTTGGTCCCCACAAAGTGATAAATACACACACACACACACACACACACACACACACACACACACACACACACACACACCGTACATGCTACCACAGCAAAATAACAATATAAACAAAGACAATGGTTACAGTAAATCAGTTAAGAATGTCAAACAATGTCTATAATATTCTACATTTATTTCAATTTCAGTTGAAAAGACTGAAAAGCCTGCGGCCGAATCACAGCAGTGCTGATGTAGGGAAATATTGCACTCTTGCCTGTGTGATATTGCTTAAATATAATATAATATAACAGCTATTCAGGTTGGCTAGGTTCCAAGAATCAACATGCAAGTGTAAAATGGACCAAGACTAAAATTGATCAAAGAGAGAGATATTTGGAAATATTTTCATATTTAAAATATTATTTTTCAAGTCATCCATTCAAGTTTTTAAAGTCTTCAAAGAAATGATGTATCCCTATTTTATTATATGATTCCAAGTTAAATATGAATAAATGACTTGAATGAGAAGGTTTGGTGATGTCAGCCAGAAAAGAGAATCATTTTGGAGGTGAAGCAAGTGATTACATTTTAAAAAGTACATAAAAACAAACTTTTTTTTCTTTGTGATAATGTGCATTGATGAATTATGCACAATAACACCAGTAATGTGTAGTAAGAAAATAAATAAGGTCAATTTTGACATCATGTTGATTTTAAAATCACGTGGGCATGCGTTTGTGTCTATTATAACTGTACATAGTAATGAGTGTTTAGTGTGTTTGTAAGTTGGTGGTGATGCATTATAAAGCATGTCAGAGGATCTGTGGCATTTTGAGAGTGGGTAGAGAGATTTTAGGTGCCTTTGCTTGGAGAGTATGTGTATGTGTCTGTGTTGTGTTTATATAAGTGGGAGGATCGCAAAGTAATGTTCTGGCTTCATTTCAAGCCTTTTCACAACAAACCCCAGGGCTGTGCAAGATGTTATTTAAAAAAAGTAAAAACCAAACAACATGTTCGGAGACACCCACTGACAAAAACAGCCGCTCACAAGCCGTGGATTCAGATCTGCCCCCACCAAACAAACTTTCGCTCTTTGTCTCGAGGGTACAGAATTAAGTGTTCTTGTGCGTATATCCATTTCTCTCCTGTAAGGACGCCCAGGGTGAAGTTCTCAAAGTGCGAGGAATCAGATCGACAAAAAAGAAATTACAATGTCAAATTTGTTGTCTTGTTAGCTGACATTTCATATGGGCAAACTTTGCCATCCAGAATTACCGACATTATTCACAATTATCCATGTCACAATGGGTATCATTTTATTCTGTTTTATCTTGCATCTTTTCGGCACTTAAAAGAGAAAAATGAAAGAGACAGAACAAAAAGCGACAGATGGCGACTTTGTGTGGTGCATGAAAAACAGCATTAAGTAATTTGGTTGATTTTCAATTGTTTATAAATCAGCTGGTCTTGCTTTCCACACTCATTCGGCTCTGCGATAAAACAATCAGCTCTATCTCTCTCACAGTTTTCAGATTTTGACAGTAGAATAAATAATATTCTACTAACAATGTTTAATTTTTTCCCCCATAAGCACTATGGAGGTCTACAGATGTCCACAAAGGGTGAGAAAAGAGAGCTTGTGGGTCGGCTTTCCGAAGGTTACTAATATCTAGGAGACTGTAGAAACAGGAATATTTTAGAGGAGTTATATTCATGAGGTAGGAATATGAGAATGTGCATATCCATTTCAAATAAGCGCATACTAACATGCTTTATTGACCATTCAGAATGTGATGGCTCACCATCACACACACAGAGGTGAGGTAAGGTTGAGGTGAGCTCGGCCCAGAAGAAAAGTAGAGCTTCTATACACTATTATGAAGAAAAACTAGGGTATCCAACACACCTGATTACTACTGTCTCTAATGCACCTTATTATACCTTTTCACTCTATAATAAAACACATCATCATAATAACAACATCATTGACTCTAATTATGGTATAATGCCAAAAAGCCTTTTGTAAAAGCCTCACATGCTGGTTCTAATTTCAGTAATTTTTTGCATATGGCTTCTCAAATTAATCAGCATTTCTTTTTAAACATCAGGTAAATACTTTGATGGCAGTCTGTCAGTGTATGTTAGCTAATGCATTCAGTGAATGTTAAATTAAAGCAGCTAAACCAGCTTGGGGGTGGTGGGGGGTTACCTGTAGCTAGATACATGTTGTCATATGAACATTAAGACAACACTTATTCAGTGAGTTTATTCAGTCAAGGATTCATCAGACTGTGCACTTAGTGATGGGGCCTAATTTTCTCTCATTATATAATTGTAAGGAGGTCATATCTTGATTTTGATTTTATTTTGTTGGATCGTTCAGTCCTACACAGTGCAATAGAAAGACGTGTTGTTTTTGTGTTATTTTGTGGCAAGCACTCTTTTTATCCGATCACATTCAATTCAGACTGCAAGCTTGCAACTTGGGTATCAATGTTTTGACATGGCGCTGGAGATTGAGTAGCGGTAGAACGCTGCAGATGAAAAGCAGTGCAGGAAACACTGATTTATTCTGATTATCCCAAACATACAGGCCGATATGCAGCTGGGATTGACGAATAGATAACCCGAGTGAATCGTTCACATGTATAAAAGAACTACAGCCTGACAGTGAAGGTAGGTGTATCTTGTCAAGAAACCTGTCAAAACGATGTTTGAGTCATATTTTACTTCAAAATCCTAAGAAAGCTTTTATTTGAAAACCATTAAGATTTATTTAGTAATTTATTTGCATTGTGACCTATGGAGACTAAATTAAGAAGATATCTGAACCTTAAAACCTAGTGTAGTCAGATTGATGCTCTCTTATTAAACAGTATTGAATGAAATGTATTTAAATGTAATTTATTAAATTATATTAAAATTAGGGCTGTCAATCGATTAAAATTTGTATCGAATTAATTACATGGTGTCCCGATTAATTAATTGCGATTAATCGCATATACAAATATTTGCTGAGAAAGCCCCTCATATAAATATAATTCAATGTATAATGATGAAATAATGATACATAGTTATCTTTAAATATTTTAAAATGATATATTGTAAATATATATATATATATATATATATATATATATATATATATATATATATATATATATATATATATATATATATATATATATATATAAAAAAAAAATATTCAGATAATTAAAATGCATTACATTCTTGTGGCAGAAGGGTTAATCATTAAGACAATACAAAATCGGCTTTAGAATACAATGTGTTGTTTACTACCATATTATTGATCATTGACACACAGTTCACAGCAATCCATTTCACAAGTGAATTTGTCAATCAGTTGGAGATTTATTATGAGGGCTTGTTTAAGGACCTGTCAATGAACAGCTGCGTCAGACATGCTTGTGTAGCGTCTTGGATGCTTTGCGTCATAAACATAAATTTTTTTAGGTCACTGTGTCAAGTTAAATATAGTTTAATACTTAGAAAACATATTGAGATCCCTTAGCGCTCCATCAAGTGTTTTAAACGCAAGAACGTAACGCATGTCTGTGTTGTTTTGCTTCTCAAGGGTGTTTTTCTTCACTGTGTAAACTGCGCATTGCCATGCAGCTGAAGTTTCACTTACTGTCCTCTGGATTAAACAGGTGGTACTACAAGCTTGCATTTCTCAGGAATCTTCCATATTACGGTCCAGGGGCATGCGATTAGTGGCGTTAATTTTTTTAATGCGTTATTTTTAGTCAAATTAATCGCACTGAATTAACACGTTAAATCGACAGCCCTAATTAAAATTAAAATCGAATAAAGAAAATGACTTAAATTTGTATAATAAAATCAGTTCATTTAGATGCTATTATTACATAAGGCACATGTTTAGGTCATCTGACAAATTTGTTTGTTGTTTTTTACGCAAGCTTTCCACAGTCATGGAAAACCTGGAAATATCGTGGAAATGTAAAAAATCGTGAAAATTCATGAACAATTTCTATAGTTACAAAATTGTTCTAGCTATGCTCAGCTCAAAAATACTTAATTGGCTATAAAATGCCCACTTAAATATAACATTATTTTAACCAGATCACAAACAACTAGACTTTTTTTTCAATGGCGTAGGTTTCATTTGAACTTTGGGGGGACACACTGACGAGACATGTAGCCTCATAAGCTACATCATATTAACATGGGCCATTTTGCTTTATTGCATATAAATACTGCATTAGGACTTTGTTATTTAATGTTTTGTTTAATGGTTATTTTTATATAAAGTAAATACTTAAAATTACCATAGTGTCATAACAGTTCAGATAAAAACTCACTTCACTCTTGTCATACAACTTATTACAGTGATATCACAATGGTGTTCTTATAGTTGTTCTTACACATTTTTGAAACAAACATATAACACATCGCCTATGGCAGTTATGGAGCTTTCTAGCCTACTTATTTTGTACAATCTTAGATACTTTGGCCAACAATGGTAATATGCGTCACATCAAGGAATATGGAGATAGAGTGAGAGATGAAGCTATTAAAATTATGAAAAATATTAAATAAGTAATTGTTTATTCAAATTTTTAAATAACTGTTCGTTAATTTGTGTACTTAGTGTTTAACAGTTCTGAAAAAGCCAAAATGGTCAGTTGTTTCAATTAAATAATAAGTTGCTTGTTCACTGCACAAGTCAGTGACATGCTAAACTTCAGTTGGTTTAGCAAGTGTACACCAAGTTCCCCCCACCTCCCCCTAACATGTATAGATAACAATGAAAAACAACCACAATTATCAGAAATAGGCTTAACAAATATCTACACTTAAAACAAAACATGTCAGCCTATTTTGAGTGAGCTGTTCTCTTAGTCTAGCAGAATGATCCAAAGACATGTTTATGCCTATCACTCGATGCAACAAATTCCCCACAAACTATAATTTTATATTAAAGTTCAAGTTCATGCTTGTGCACATAGGAGAGGGCTGCATTGTTAAGCCTACTCTGTTACATTGTGGAACGCAGCCATGTTTTTAGCCTCCGTAGGGCACTAAAACTTCTCTCAGCTTCAGCAGAGGAGGATGAGATGACCAGTAGCAACCTCATCTGGGCTTAAACATGTGTAAACAGGCCCCTGACCTCCACTGGCACTTGTCTTCGAATTTCTGCAGCCTCTGCAGAGGACTTGATGATTGTTTTGAATGAAACATGGCAATTTTGTGTGCACCCATGTTTAACTCTGGATATGAGTTGACTACCTAAGATGTCCAGTGAGAAGAACTTGTTCAAGATTTTCAAGCACAACAAGGCTCTCTTGATCAAAACGACTTGTCAGCTGTGTATCTACCGAGTCCAACAATGGAAAGTACTCTGTATTCACATGGGGATTTTGCTATATACATGTCTGTTCCTCCACCAATGCATCTAGGGGGCTTTCGGACAGGAGGCATTTTTATTTCCTCAATTTCCAAAGAGGTCACCATCTTTGCTGCCTCTTCAAATTTGGCATCATATCTTTTTTCCTGAATAGTACCTTGTACACATTTCAAAGCAGCATGCATTCCCCCAACTGTTTGTGCCCTGTGTTGGAGTGAAGCATTCCAGATCTCCCATTATCTCAGATGCTAGCAAAAGGCCTAAGAAGGTCTTCCCTTGGCTAAACTTTTCAAATAGGCCATTACTTTTGCTGCTGTGTCTGATGAGCCTGTAGCCATTTCTTCTAGACTTGTCAGTATGGAGCTGTGCTGACTCATGACAGCACTGATGACTTTGTGGTGAACTGTACACCTGTGAGGGCACAGAGATATGAGCACTCAACAAGAAGTCTTATCCATTTTTGCAATACTCTAAAAAAGTGTTCTGAATTTAGATTCTACAGACTAGATAGCTGCAACAATGTTCCTTATTATTTTGTTGCCCAAAATGGAGGCTTGTGTAATCATGGCTGTTGAAAAGCCACTTTGAAAGAATGGGATCACTTTGTGCCTCAAACTTCAGAAGTTGGTAAAAATTTCCCTCATCTGATGACTGACCTCTGAAGGCTATTCCCTGTCTTGCAAGATACTGTACTGAGCCTATTTTTTATGAGAGAATGTCTATCAACTTGCTGTTGTTCAAGAATTGCATTAGACAACTGTGTGCATATAGGTCTTTCTTCACGTCATAAACTGTGACAGCCTGCAGATGTGCCTGACTTCTTGCATGCCAAGTAAATTTCACTATTGCTTTTCTCCAATTGTTGAAGCCCTCGCTGATAAAAGCCCTATCAGCCTTATTGTCCAAGGGGGACTTCTTTGTTTTAAAGGCTCTGCTGAGACAGCTGAGACATTTCCTGAAAGACTTTTTTGTTTCGTTAGTCGCTAACGAGAGGAACATCTGCACCTCGTTTATTGACCACGGCATTTTTCCGCACGGCCATTTCTTTTTACAATTTGAAGGTCATGTGAACCAATGATACTACTATCGCTGTTGATTACTATAAAACTAGCTGGTTGATGTCCTGTGTCGAAAATCCAGTGACACTGGTAGTCTACGATTCTCTCTGACCAATCAGTGATCGGCAGGGTTTTGACGTCACATTTAGCATCGACTCGGCTCGCTTGGAACCTCGACAAAGGTGGTAGTAAAAAAATACCAGGTACCAGGTACTATCCACAATGGAAAACCCCCAAAAAGCGAGCAGAGTTGAGTCGAGTTGTACCGTGCAGTGGAAAAGCCCCATAAGCTCACCTCAGTCTCAGTCTGATTCACCTTCTTGATCTGTACATAAACCTTGCTACATTTCAATAATTGCTGCTGAGATATTTATGCAACATGACTTGTTTACTTTGGCCAGTTTTAAATTAACTAACATTAGGTTTAGTTAAAACACAGGCTCATATATCCTTAAAAATGTAGTCTTGGTACTGTAAGTACCTATGGTATAAGGAAGTGGTGCATAACATTCTGATGAACCTGTCAATAGCTAGCATATAAGACTTTGACAATAAAAAAATAAAAAACATTCCGATATCGGATTTCATGGTTGCCATTTCTTCCCATTTATTCAGAAACTCTAAACCAGTTTTACAGAAAAAGAATTGTCTCTCACGAACATTGCACTCTGACAAAAAATCTCAGAGTAATACGAGTAGGAAAGATAAGTTGCAATACCCGGATATGACTAAATACCCAGATGTGTGGTTGTTATTTAGAAACATCAGACTGCTAGATCTATTCCAGAGATCAGTGTAAAAAAACAAACTATAACATACATAATGGTTACTCATTTTTACATTTTCTAAAAATAAACAAAAAGGTCTATATGTTTTTTTTGTCTTCTTTAGCAGCAGCAGTGAAAGCTCACCTCAATCTCTGTTGATTCACCTTCTTGCTCTGTATGAACACAGTTGCATTTCAACATTTGCCTGCTGGGATCATTAGGCCAGTTTTGAATGAACTATCATAAGAACACATATATCCTTAATTATAAACCTTTCCTACTGTAAGTGCCATATACTATAAGGTAAGGGTGAACGAATTGGACAAAAAAAAGTCGAATTGTGATTATTTTGAAAAATATTGCAATTGTGATCTGAACTGCAATATGATGGAAATACTGGAAGGGTGTTCAAGTTTGTGTCACGTTGAATTCTAATTGTACCTGTCCACTCTATGCCTGTTTTATTTCCCCACTTTCTGATTGGGTCTTAGCTAGGGTCAGAAATTAACTTTTCCATTAGGGGGCAAAATTTGAGTGATTCAAAGCATATGTTTTTTTTGACTGAAAGGGCCCTAACTGTATAACTGTGTCATCCATTTATATTAAATACTTCAATTTGAATAATGAGATACAGTAGGCTGTTACTAATACAATTAAATCAACATCAACTAATATTTATAGGGTTGGGTACTGGCATTGATTTCTAAATTAAACATTATAATTTTGATTCAATATAACTCATTAGGGAATTTTTCAGATACAATGTCAACAGGCATGTTTCAAGAATTACATATCGCTTGATACATTGTGACTCTTAAAAAACACAGAACTCTTTGATGGGGGATTTTTGACCCCCTATTTTGCATTTTGGGGTAATTTTTTGTCAATTTCAGTTGCATTTTTGCTACGAGCCCCTGTAAATTTATGACCCTGGTCTCAGCAATTTTCGGAAACCTTCTAAAAACATTTTCTTGCCTCATGCAAACTGTGATGTCTGCGATGTAATTAATTAAATAAATAAATAAGTTTGCACATGCTGCTTGCTGCAGTTTCTGCATGAATTTCTCGTGGCTAATGAGAGTAGGTCATATCACAATTTTGACTTTATTTTAATTAATCGTTCAGTCCTAGAAAGGTAATGATGCATGAAATTTGGATTAACTTGTCAATGGCTAGCATACTTACACTTTGTCTTCAATGATTAAAAAAGGTTGGATATCTGATTTCTTGTTCACCATTTCTTCCCATTTGTTCAACTTTTTACAGATTAATGAATTCTGTGACATGATCGAAGTGTGTGTCTTTAACAAGATAAACATCGCAAGCTGACACGACACCAGCTCAATCACAAAGAGATACGACTACAAGTGGCAGCAGTAATTATGCATGTCAGCAGTCCTTGTTGGTTGATAACAACACATAAAAAGGAAGGGGGACAAAAACACAGTTTTTGTTTGATTATGACAGTCATCGCAAGCATTGCCGGTATCTCATAATAGTGCTGGGCGATGTATCGAATATTAACGATATAATCAATACAATTTTGATGACAATGTAAAATTGACCAATATCGTGAATATCACAATGATTTTAATGTGCTTTACTTTGGCCATTCACTTTCATAAAGAGCGCATCCGTAGACTAATTTCACGATCCTTCAATCTAGCACAATTAATCAAAATAACATAAAAATGGCGAGTTGGGCAAATGTGATTATTAATGCACAAAAGGCTGTGATTTAGAAAAAAACGGTGACGCGCTGATCTATGTGCATGTGCACGGCGGCGCTCTCACATCCATTGTCAAATCAAAGTAATGCTGGTTCAAGCATTCGAGCAGTTCTATACATTACTAACCACAAAAAGATATTATACAAATCTACAAACACTGCATCATATATCAGAAAAGGAGGAGATTATAGCGTTTGAGGTAATGCAGAACTCTACACTGTTAAATACACATTGCATTCTCTGTGTCAAATTAAATATCGTATATCGTCAATAGGCTGAAAAATATTGAGATAAATTTTTTAAGATATATCACCCAGCCCTATCTCAAAGTCATTCAATTATTTTCAATGTTGAATAAAAATATATAAACAGTGATAGACGTAATTGGGGGGCAGTTCACCACCTTATAAGCATTGGGAGGGACATGTACCCCCCATCTCACCTAACTCTATGCCAGTGTCTGTTTCACATATACACACAGAATGTGAGAGTACATCTGAGTGTGAGAGAGTCAGAAAGTGACAGGGAGCATACATGAAGAGATAGGCAGACTATAAGGGTAAAGAGAACCAGAGAGAGGGTGGATGGATGACACACAGAACAAGAACACAGAGAGCAGGTGAGAGACAAAGAGAATTGAAGATGGAGGCAAGATTCAAAAGTGATGGCAAAATATATAATACATTGAAAGAAAGAGAAAGGGGGTTGAGCGCATAGAAAGAAGGAACAAGCAAATTAAGTCCACAGAGGAAAAGCCATGGATAGAGAGGAAGTTCTCTGAGGACACAGATGAGGTCATCTTTATTAATAACACCATTACTACAGCAAACATGCAAAGCAGACCAGTGTGTGCATAGACTGGGACAATTCAAGTGGGACAATATGCCAGTGTTGCAGATGTTACTTTATAGTATTCTAGGCTACAAGCTACTCATAATTGAGTAAACTACAGTCAATAATAGTTAGTTACACTACACACTACTAGCAAAAAGTAGCTAACATTGAAGCTATTTAAGGGGATGATATTATTTTAAGTATATAACCACCAGGTGATTTAATTTATAATTTGTTCAGAGCTGTATTTTTTGGACACAAATGCGATAAGAGCACATGCACTACAATACACTGATAACTACCAAAATTCAGCTTATTCAAAAACTGTGTTTATATGAGATTTAAAATCAGATTATTTTTAGTTTTTAACATCAAAACTTTGGAACAGCCTTTAATGGCATTTAAGGTGAAATCAGGGTAATGAGCAAAAACGTGTGTGTTGATAATTTTTGTTTTTAAACTGTGTTTACATGACCTTACACGTTGTTACCTTATTTCGGCATGTAAATACACTCAATAAAAGGGTTTTGTATGAATGAACAATTAGGGTGACAACATTAAACTTGGACAGATAAATGTACATTCAATACACATAAAATAAAAACTCAAATTCATATATTTGAGTCAAAAACATAGTAAATAACAGCAGCATTTAATTAAATATTTTGCTATAAAATAGATGAGCTTAAAGGGATAGTTCACCCTAAAATGAAAAATCTCCCATCATTTACTCACCCTAATGACATCCCAGATGTGTATGACATTCTTTGTTCTGCTGAACACAAACAAAGATTTTTAGAAGAATACTTGTAGCTCTGTAGGTCTTCAAAAATAATGCATAATATTCCAGCGGTTAAATCCATATATTCAGAAGTGTATTTTTTTATTTTTTTACTATCAATCTCCACTTTCACTTTCACATTCTTCTTCTTTCGTTTTCGCCAATTTGCATTCTTTTTGCATATTGCCACCTACTTGGCAGAGAGGATGATTTATGGTAAAAAGTGACTTAACTATTGATCTGTTCCTCATCCACTCCTATCATATCGCTTCTGAAGATATAGATTTAACCACTGGAGTCGTATGGATTACTTTTATTTTGCATTTCTGTAAACATTTTGGTACCCATTCACTTGCGCTGTATGGACCTACAGAGCTGATATATTCTTCTAAAAATATTACTTTGTGTTCAGCAGAAGAAAGAAAGTCATACACATCTCGGATGACATGACGGTGAGTAAATGATGACAGAATTTTCATTTTAGAGCGATTTATCCCTTTAAATGCTGCGTGGAGACTCTGAGAATCTTTTTTTGTTGACCAGTTCAAATAAATTAAGCGTACGAAGTTCGCTCAGTTGTAAAACCCTGTGCTTAATACAGTGTGACAAAACTAGCGAATATGTTGACAAACTACACTGCTACTCGTTGGAAATCGGTTGGTTACTGCGTTTAGAAAACAGCTGAGCTACTCTCACGCTACTGAAAAATGTAGGAAGGTTGTACACTTTCAACTTTTAGTTAGTTACTCACCAACATTGGTGGATGTATGATTTTGTGCATTCCTTTGTGTGTGTGTGTATAATTTTATGTAGGACATGCTGCCACTGTTATAACTCAGCAGAGTTGATCTGTTCAAGAAAACTGAGTAGAGAACAGAAAGAAAGAAAGAAAGCGAGAGAAAAACTGAGGTTACACAGGGCCATGGTGGTGCTTGGAAGCTTGGATGGATTAGCGGCACATCTGTCAAAAGCTAACAGAAACAGAGAGAGTGAAAGAAAGAAAGAGTAAGAAAGTAGGCTATAACAGACATTCTGCTGTCTAACTCTGCTACCAACTACACATTTTACCATCATGATAGTACATCAGATTTCCAGCAGGCTCGGAATATGTCAGGGTATTCAAAGTTATCAGACTGACAGCTAAACCAATCTACCCTACACAGCTTCAGGCTGTGTACCACTCTCTCTCTCTCTTTTTGAGAAACTCTCAACTATATGAGGATTGAAACACTATCTCTCTGCTCTATAAGCTGCTAGTCCTGACTCCTTCAGACTCGTAATGGATCTCTAATAGTTAAAGAGTTTGGAAAGAGGAAACAGAGGTCCCTTTTCTATTCTACTCTGCGGATCCCACTCAGACACACGTAAACTCTCTCCCGCCTGGCTCTAATTTCATTTAGAATCGCTTTCGGTCAATGGCCTGCTAATAAACTGCTGGTAAATGTTGTTAAGTGTAAAAAGCCACTATTAAAACCTGCTATGGACCTAGAGCCAATCAATGACTGCGAAATCTTTCAGCGCAGCTAACTCACGTCTTGGTACGTGTGCATCTGTAAAATGATACATTCGGGTGTGAGATGATAGTTTTGCAGCCAAGTGGGCTCCTTCAAATGAGAACATATATTCTGTTTAGGATGGAATGAAAGAAAATGGCAGGAGGAACAAACAGAGAAACAAACAGAGATAAGACAGAGGGGGGGAA
Source organism: Xyrauchen texanus (assembly GCF_025860055.1). NCBI lineage: Eukaryota > Metazoa > Chordata > Actinopteri > Cypriniformes > Catostomidae > Xyrauchen > Xyrauchen texanus. The sequence continues at coordinate 51,930,219 of NC_068278.1, read as the reverse complement.
ATGGCAAGAGAGATGCCGGTGGGCTGGCCTGGGGTCAGTGCCATGAATTGAAAACCAAAATAAAGGGGAAAAACAGCAGAGAAGTGGAAAGTCCTTCAGATCTCCCCCTGAGAGAATGCAGGCCACCTGTACAGCATCCTTGATTACGCCAGTAGCTGGTGGATCCAAACATACTCAGCATGCGTCCAGTCTTTTATTTATCAAGAAAACTTTAAACTTTGCAAAAAGTGAGGAAACAGCTAGCTGCTAAAAAGCAAAGGGATGCTAGAGATAACTAGTGATGCAAGATACACAAATTTTGCATTTTATATATATATATATACTGTATATATATATATATATATATATATATATATATATAGTATACACTGCCTGGCCAAAAAAAAAAAGTCTCCATTTGGATTTATATAAGCAGATACTTAAGAGCCTATGACTGGATTGTTATTGCAGTGATTAATATGTTTCAGCTGGCAACAATTATTTTAACCCTAACTGATGCAGTGTAGCTTCTCATTTCTTTAACAACGATGTCGGAAGACATATCCCGTGGCCGTGGAAATGATATTAATGTGTTTCAGAAGGGGCAAATTATTGGCCTGCATTAAGCAAAGAAATCAACTGGAAAGGAGATTGCTGAAATGACTGGAATTGGGTTAAGAACTGTCCAATGCATTTTTAAAACCTGGAAGGATAGTGGTGAACCGTCAGCTTCGTGGAAGAAATGTGGTCGGAAAAACATCTTGAATGATCGTGATCAGAGATCACTAAAACACTTGGTGAAGTCACATAGTAGAAAATCGACAGTAGGACTCACGGCTATGCTAAATAGTGAAAGTAAGATCATTTTCACATGCACATTGTAACGAGAACTTACAGGATTGAGACTTAACAGCAGTGTGGCCACAAGAAAGCCAATTGTTAATGAGACTTATCAGAATAAAATGACTTCAATTTGCTAGGCAGCAAAAAGATTGGACTGTGGAGCAATGGAAAAAGGTACTGTGGTCTGATGAGTCCAGATTTACCCTATTCCAAAGCGATGGGCGGCGCATGAAGCGATGCACCCGTCATGCATAGTACCCAGTGTACAAGTCTCTGGTGGCAATGTTATGATCTGGGGTTGCTTCAATTGTTCAGGTCTAGGCTCAGAAACGTTATGCGACAATACAATTAAGTCAGCTGACTTCCCTAATGTACAGAATGACCACTTTATCTTCCCTGATGGCACGGGCATATTCCAGGACAACAATGCCAAGATTCATCAGGCTCAATTGTGAAAGAATGGTTAAGGAAGCATGAGGAATCATTTTCACACATGAATGGGCCACCACAGAGTCCTGCCCTTAACCCCGTTGAAAGTCTTTGGGATGTGCTGGAGAAGAATATATGGAGTGGTTCAACTCTCCCGTCATCAATACAAGATCTCGGCCCAAAATTAATGAAACTCTGGATGGAAATAAATGTTTTGTCATTGCATAAGGTTGTCGAAACAATGCCACAATGAAGGCGTGCCCCAATCAAAGCTAAAGGCGGTTCAACTAAATATTAGAGTATTCAAAATTTTTTGGCCAGGAATTGAATGTACAGTATATATATATATATATATATATATATATATGTATGTGTGTGTGTGTGTGTGTGTGTGTCACACAGGGAAGTTGTCACAAGAGCTATATCTCAGTAACGCTAAGATATGTAGTCAAAAGACAATGCAAACATTTGTTTTTCTAGCAGAGGTGTTGTATGTTGTTTTAATCACCAAGATCAAAACTTGAATTACAACAATTAATTAAAATTCAACCCTTGAATGTTAATTTTCACTATCATCATGTGTTTGTTACAGCTCTTGGGGAAACAAGCAAATACATATATTAAGAAGGCTGATTGTTACCAAAAGGTTTAAATCTGTTCTTAGGACCAAGGTATTTTTCCAAGGTAAGTCAGGTCAGGGCATGCTGTCACATTTGTATTGGAGCAGGTTGTCATGTGTTTTAAATGTTAAAATTAATAACATTTATCAATAACAATAATTGTTGTCTATCTTTTTATATTTTTTGTACTTTAACTTTTCCATTTATGTTTCATGGATCATTTTGTTCTTCATAATTGTTGCTGTTTACATTTAGCTGAAAAGCAGGCTTGGATTGAAAAAGATTTTGAGTGTTGTTGATGGTGTTAGTGGGTTGATGGCACTTGGGGCAAGTTGGCCCCCATTCGCTTCCATTGTAAGTGCCTCAATATAAACTCGATTTCTGCTTTTTTTTAAGAAAAGGAGGGGCAAGTCAAAATAAATTTGTGTGGCAATATATATGAACTGAGCTTAACTTTTATTGAAACTGGAATATTCACATTTCTGCCTTTATACCCTCCAAAATTTGGCCCCATTGACTTTCATTGTAAGTGCCTCACTGTAACCTTGATATTTGCTTTTTGAGAAGACAAAGAAGAACAAGTCAAAATACCTTTTTGTGCTAATCAACATTATGCTTAACTTGCATTGAACCCGCAATATTCCTTTAAGGTATTTGGCTATGCAGAAAGGTATTTTGCTTTCAAAAATAAACCTACCTGATAAATATTCAATGGAGTAAAAAGTTTGACAACAAGCCCATGTCTTCCTATAACCATTCTTGATATGATTGCCTTTACTATAAATCTTTACTGTTTTGCATAATTTTTTTAATACCGACTAAAATGGGATTTTCGACGGCAGATGCTAATACTGATAGTTCAAAATTAGGGCGACCGATTGCCAATATAATCCCCATAATTTGAGATATAGGCTATAGCAAATTTTTTTTCTGAAATAAATGTGCATTATCCATTTTCAAGTTGTTAAGAAATAACATAAGGGAGACCAAACACTTCAGTTTATCAGCCATGCTGGCACAGTTATTGGCCGATGCCATTTTATTGGCCAATGCCATTTTATTGGCCTCTACACACATGTCAAGTAAAATCATGCATCGAATGAAAAGATGAATAACTAAGCCCTAATATCACTGATGAATTGTGCATCCCTTAAAATAACTTCTACAACAACACAACCCACATTCCATTATTACCCCAGGAAACATGGTACGTTCAATCAATAAACATCCTATATGATATACAATAATATACGCCAGCCTGCTGCAGTTATCCAGCACTTATGTGTAAGTGATACCTGTGTTTCCAAGTACAAACTAATGGAGTAAAGCTCTGCAGCTCACCCATGACAGCCCTGAGCACAGATTAACCCGTGACAATAACCACGCACACAATATTGCTTTGTTAATGCTGGGAGGAGAACCCCACCACCACAACAATACAAGTGCACACACAGCGTCACACAATGATCACAACCATGTCAGTTATGAGATTCAGTCTGTAAAGGAGGGCGTACACGGTGCAATTTTGGCTGTCGTGTGAGCTCCCGACCAATTTTTTCCAGTCTGGAGTGATCACGTGGAAATCGTTGGTGCTCGCGTGGTTGAGGCTCGCATCATGGGAGAGGAATTGCGAGCAGAGCCCAATGGCTTACAAGCAGCTCGTGGCCTACCGATAATATTTAAAACTGTCTTTGTGAGCTGTCAGCTTGAATTTGCTGATTTGGCGATCTACCTGAAGTTGACCAATCAGGAGAAGGTATTACAACTCACACGATCAATGAAAACTGAGTGTTCATGAAGCTTTTACACATTTGGAGAACATGGTCTTGTTAAAACTGTGTTTTTCCCATTTTATTCAGGATCACACAACTGGGAAAGAATCAACAGAAATGCCATGCTGTTCACTGCTCTTCAAACAAATAATTTGCATACGGGTTGTGCTAGAAAACCATCTTTAACACTCTGATGGAAAAACACTCTGATGGAAAAAGTTGCACAATTTCTGTCATGGACTATTTTTATTCATCATACTTGTTTAAGTTCTAGGGTGACATTTAGGGGGTATAGCATCTGTTATAATTGCATAAACATGATAGTGGATATGTGAGAGATATTTTTCAACTCCCCAAGCGTGAGTCTGGTGAAACCATGTTGGTGTGGCTATCCATATGAGGACTCTCTATAGACATAATGATTTTAATACTGCACGAACGATAGATTCTATCCCCTACCCCTAAACCTAACACTCACATTTTCAAAAAAACTTTTGAGTTTTTTTTAAGCGATTTGAATTATGGGGACACTAGAAATTTCCTCATAACCATTAAACCACATTTATAGCATAATACCAGAGAGTAACAAGTAAAAGAAACTTAAAAGTCCTCGTAAAAAAGTCCCCCCACACTCCCCCCCCCCATACACACAAACACACATACACACACAGTTTAATGGTAAGCTTGTGTTTTAATGGTAAGCTTGTGTTATTAATGAAATAATAGCACTCTGTGAGAGAGGGGGGCAGTGTGAATTTAATCAGCACACATTCATAATAGCATCATAGGGCTGGATGTGGAGGGAGAGAGATGGAGAGGTAAACCCATGCTGTGTTGATGTATCACACTCTTTCAATGTGTCTACACTGCAAGCGGGCGGCACAGTATGACACAACAAAACTAGAGCGCTCAAATTTCCAAAAAGCAAGCATTGAGCATTGCGATGCAACAAAGCTACATTGCTCACATTATAATAAACAAGGATAAAGTGATCTACACTGCAAGCATCCATTGTTGATAATAATCGTAATAGTTTTGATGCGTTGCATCGTTCGCACGCAGTGTTGATTGGACGTCTTAATTTCTGTCTAAATATACAATTGATAACCCTAGCTACACCACTGCGAACCAGGTACCAGAATCGGCTCTTTAAAATGCTTTAAGTTCGCCTGACTACACTGCTCTTTTGGATATTTGTCCAGTTATAATGTTCTTCGACATCAGAAATGTACACAAACGTTCAATGTTTGCACTGAAAAGAATGACAACTACTTCATTTAAATACAACAGCACAAATAGTGGCTAGTTAAACTGAACTGCGAATGGTTAGCATATAAACACCAAAGTATACTTATGTTTTCCGCATGCACTAAACTTGGTGCTCCAGTCACTCCCATTCAAACGCATCCGAATGCAGGAGACTGGTACAAATGTTTAAGTTTGTTGAACTCCTGCAAATTTGTATGAAGAGAAGACATGTGACCAATAGAAGATTATACTCAACATTCTGAATATAATACTATTTGCTATTTATGATTTATTATTTGTTAAAACCCTTTGCGTATGACATCATATCCTGGGCGTTGCGGTGTCTAAAATAATTTTGCATGCTCAAAGTCTAGTGTGACCGTCCCTTAAGGCAAATTTCATCATCAGCAGAATATGCGGAGACTGTCCACACGCAGCCAAGTTTTTATTGACGTCTTTTCACATCGTCGGCACATCATAGTGTGCATGTGCCGAATGCATCCATAGGGGCTTGCGGTCAAAAGAGTATACTTCGAAAGACTGAGCACTCGACCATGCACAAGATGTACCAGCATGTCGAAAACATAAGTATACGCTAGCCTTAAAATGCAGGTTTTTGAGCACAAACAATACACTCTATGGCACCCCCTGTGTGTTTGCCTCACAGCATGTGGGGAAAACAGAGCAAAAGGGCAAAAAGGTAACCGTGTGACCTAGTCTGTTTCTCCCACCGGTCTTTCTCCATTATCTGTCAGCCTCTTTTAAAGAGATGCTTTATTGATTTTCTCACGCATCGTGGAGCCACGGCTTACTGGGGGTTTTCTCTCTCTCTCTCTCTCTCTCTCTCTCTCTCTCTCTCTCTCGCACTCTTTTTCTCACCGACTATTTTGCAGTGGTGCTACACAATCATAATAAAAGAGTTTTTCTCTCTCTGGCAGCCATTTTTGGAGAAGGAACTTTGCTTAATAGGCGCAAAAAATAAGCTTTTAGACAAACTGTTCCATGTGTGCTGGAGAGGTGAATGAGAGAGAGAGAAAGAGCCAGAGAGAGAGAGAGAAAGAGCCAGAGAGAGAGAGAGAGAACGAGAGAGAGAGAGAGAGGAGCAGAGGAAAAAAGAGAAAGAGCAGGCAGCATGTGGAAAGGGTCTATTACAAACACACAGGAGCACTCGGCACGAGAACCGAGGGGAAAAAAGACTCACTGGAGGGAGACTCAAAGAGATTGAGAGGGGAACACAAAGAGAGGGAGTGACTGTGAAGATGGATGCTGTATTTGCCGTCTGCTGCTTTGCTGTTATCTCTTTTTCTCAGGTCCAGTAGTTAAGGGTGCTTCCATGCTTTGCTTCTCTATCCTCCAACCTCTCTCTCTCCCTTTCTCTCTTATTATCTTGAAATAAAACCCCTTATAAATGTGCCAGACCTGCTTTCTGTTGCTTATTTTTTTTTAACATTTTTAAATGTAATTTTCTATACATTTACAAGTTCTACATTTTTCTTTACCACATTTTTACATCTATATTGTTCAGATATTTGTTTATGTTCTACTTTATATTGAATTAAGTTATATGTAATATCTATCGCTGATGAACAGTGTCTATAATACCTGGAGAGAGCTACACATTAGCTTTCCCATTCATCTCAATGGCAGTTGCTTGGCTGGTGCATCAAGCCCTATAAGTATGCAATCTGCACGCTGCCTTCTTTGCTTATTGTCAAACAGTTCTGGGCACAGTTTTTTAAGCCAATCAACTGAGCAGTAAATAACATGTTACTGATCACTCTGGAGCCACAGGGAAATGACATCCTGACACTGGGGAGTGGCTGATGATACCACAATAATGTGCACAGTCCTAAACCCATCACTAGCAACTATCTTGAACTGTGACATACTGTATAAAAACGATAAAAGAAATACACTCACAGAGAACTTTATTAGGAATACTATTGTCCTAATAAAGTGCCCGATGTGGTCTTCTGCTATTGTAGCTCATCCATTTTGAGATGCTATTCTGCTCACTAGAATTGTAAAGAGTGGTTATCTGAGTTACCATAAACTTTCTCTCGAACCTTTTCTAGCTCGAACCTGTCTGGCAGTTGTCCGTTGACCTCTCTCATCAACAAGGCATTTCCATCCATAGAATTGCTGCTCACAGGATGTTTTTTGCTTTTGGCACCATTATGAGCAAACTCTAGAGACTGTTGTGCATTAAAATCCAAAGAGATCAGCAGTTACAGAAATACTCAAACCAGCCTGTCTGGCACCAACAATCATGCCACGATCAAAATAACGGAGATCACATTTTTCCTCATTCTGTTGATTGATGTGAACATTAACTGAAGCTCCTGACCCGTATCTGCGTTCCCTCTAAATATGTTGCGTACCCTCACTTTAAGTTTGGTGTTCCCTCGTAATTAATTTGGGTTCCCTAGCAATAGCTTTTTTACTGAAAATCTACAGTAGCCATAGTTTGACTTTGGCATGTACAGTAAACAATTCAACTAACCACAACATTTTTCATGGTTTTACAACAGTAACTGTATTGTAACTATGATGTTTGTACTAAAACCATAGTAATAGTACAGGAAAGCCAAAAATATGGTGTAAAGTATTCAATGGGAAGGAGGAGGCGAGAACCGGCTTGACGATATAAATAATATTTTAATGAGAAACTTAAAAGAGACAAACACACACACGACGGACATGTCCGTAAATGATCTCTCTCTCCCGCACGATCCTTTGCAGTCGACCTTTATCCCTCTTGGAGGCTTAATTAGCCTAACACGGGACCGGGTGTGTAGGATCACAACCCCGCCCTCCGCCTTGCCACATATGGTAATACAAATCTTTAAAAAAAACAAATGGTTACTAAAGTTTTGCTATAGTAACAGCATGGTTAATAGATTGTGGTACAAGTATTTAATAATATTTGCGAAAGAAACTATTTTAGTGTCTTGTCCTTTAAAGGTCTCCGTAACAATTGAAACCCCATCAATGAAGAAACATGCTTTTTGCCCCACATAATGCTAAATCTTAGCCAAATCTTGACCCCCTGGTTTCAATGTCTATTCCTTTTCTACTCTCTTTATTTTTAGCTATTTTTTGTCTCTCTAGTTCTCTACTCTCAATGCTGTGTCCATTTGCACTAGTATCTCCTTATCTCTCTCTGATGACAGAGCTGGTGTGGCGGTGTGTGTGAGAGGAGCAGTAGGAGGTGTGCATCATGTAGCGATCCAGGGTTAAAGGTCATCCTGCAGACGATGGGGGAGGGTGATGGGCTAAGCTCTCACACACACTCTTTTTTCAGGGACTAATGCTCCAACAACCTGGCTGTTGTTACTTCATCCAGTGGGTCCTGCACATCTGGGGGATCGACTTTGGCAGCTCCCTGAAAGCCCTAGAAATGGGTAGAGTAACCCTCCTTACACCAGGAGGCAGCGATCTCGGTGTGGGCCGAGCCTTTGAGGGGAAGTGCGTGGAGGTTTTTGTGGACTGAGTTCCCGAGGGAGGAGGATGGCAAGGGAAGGGGCCGAGCCCAGCTGTGGAGCTTTTTCCCTGGCTGTGTTTCTGGCCCTGTGGCAAAACACAACCACTTTTATTGTGTGCAGTTTCTTACAGTGTGTGTGTGTGTGTGTGTGTCGGTGAATACAAGTGTGCATGAATGTGTACTGCTGTTTCCTGCTACTAATGGTTCAGTCTTCAAATCACATGGGAAAGCATTATGTTAAAGTGTAAAATTATAGCAAATTGAAATTATTGTTACATTTTCTGAAGATAATGTGAGATGTGCTTGCCTGTGCAAAATATGCCATGTACTGTAGGGTGTTCTGAGTGATTTTTAATGTTTTGCTTTGTGGTTTCTCTGGATGCTAGGATGTCCCGCAAGCCTCTATTACATTTTGGCGGCAAGGCATGGCTTGGATCCATTCTTTAATGTAAGCCTATGGAATTGTTCCCCGGTTTTATTGTCCATCAGCTGAAAATCTAAAATCCAAATGCTTAGAAAAGTAATAGTACACCTCTACTCAACAAACCACATTATTTGAGGTATCATTCATTCAGCACAATTTGTAAAGGATGAGTTATATGGAAATGAATTGTTTAAAATCTCAAATTCTCGCCTTAGAAAGCAAGGGGGTAAATTGAACACCCCCCAGCTGCTTATTTGCACAGATGGATGTAAAACATTGCAAAATCACATTATGGCAGTAGCGGTTCTAGCTTGTATGGCACCCCGTCAGCCCCCCTCCCCACTAACAAAGGGGTGGGTTGTAGATGAGATGGATGATGGATTTAAGGGCACCCACTTTTTTGTTTGGGCACATCTTGCCACCTGCCCATGTCACCCATGCCTAAATCTGCCCCTGCATTATGGCATGAAATAAAATCAGCACCAAATGTACCCTGCAATACAGCTGAGATTGCACTGTTCAAAGCAGTCATGTGTAACAGCACACTTAGGCAAATAGAATTTCCAGACCTGTTTAAGAAAAGGGGGAAAATCACCCACTAATTCTGGGCAAAGAGGGGTATGAAGCACCCAAAAAAGATGTAAGAGAAGTAAACAACCTAAGCCTGATATGCATAAGCGCAAACATCTGTTAGAAACTTGTGAGAAGAAGGAAAAGAGAGATAGAAAAGAGCAGCAACAAAGGAGAAAATCTGCACTTGTTCAAAGCAAAAGCACGTGATTGCTCTTCTAAACAATGTTTCTCTAAACAACATTTTCAAAAGGACATTTAGAAAATCACTTGCACAAAAGGAAATTGTTGACCAGCCGTTTTTAATGTAGTTCAGCGCCTACCAGTGGCTGCCAAGCTTCAAATGGATAAAACACAAAAATCTGACCCTAATTCTGAAGACAGACATCATAAAGATCAACTGAAGAAAAAGACATCCATTTGAACATTGGTGCAGTCATGTGATGCTCTCATACATAAACAACAAATGCACAGCTTGAAAAAATCAGTACACGGCCCTGCAGGGAAGAACACTAAAATAGCAGATGGTCGATACTGGTCATTTGCTAGAGAACAAGAAGGCTTACGCTCTTCACCTTTCCCCTCTACGTGGCCATCCATATGCAGCTCGTAAAAGAAGCACCGCTCCATGTGAAAAACTGGTCCGATGAATCCATCTCATGACCAGCAGAATGAGCCCCAAGGTGGAGGAGCCCCAAAAAACAGAAGAATAAGGACAAGGAATGCTACCAAAGACTGCTTCCGATGCCATCTAATACAAGCTGATGATTTCATTAAGGCTGCTGGCCTAGTCAGGCCACTAGTTCAGATTTTGACTTGCCCTGTCAATATTTTTACTGGCCCCACCGCAAAAAAATGTATTTAAAATGTTTTATTTATTTATTTATATGGGAATTATACAGCTGTAGGTTTATTCCATGCCAAATCAACCAAAGTATATTTTTTATTTTTTTGTCTCTTGAAAATTACAGTTTTGAAATGATTGTTTTTATGTGTATAAACAAAGGTACATTTCTAGTTTCAACATTATTTGTACTTTAGACCTTTTCTTCTGTTGGACAAGACAAACTAGCTTCATAATATATGACCCACATTTGGCTTTCGACCATTGAAAATAGGTAACATTTAACAATTTTCACATTTGGAGACACACTGAAAGCTCCATATTTCTGGGATTTAACCATATAGGACCTTAAAAATTTATATACAAAAAGGAAAGTTTGTTCTGAACCAGAATCTAAAGGAATATTTATATACCTCTAATGCTTATAGACACTCCAACTTTAGAATGCATATATATATATATATATATATCAACCCCAATTCCAAATAATTTGGGACAGTCAGCAAAATGACAATAAAAACAAAAAGGAGTGATTTATAATTGATATTCACCCTTTGCTATATTGAAAGCACAACAACTACACATTATGTGATGCTTTACCTTGTGAATTTAATTTTTTTTAATGTACATTTTTTGTCATTTCAAATCAGATGATTGCAACACCCTCCAAAAACAAAAAAGTTGAGACAGTCAAGTGTTTACCACTGTGAAACATCCCCATTTCTTCTAATAACACTTATTTAGCATTTAGGCACTGAAGACACAAGTTAGAAAGTGGAAGTTTCCTCCATTCATCCATTATGTAGGTCTTCAGCTGCACAATTGTACAGGGTCTTCATTGCCGTATTGTGCGCTTCATAATGCATCACACATTCTCAATTGGAGATGGTCAGGAGGCCAATCTAACACCCGCACTCTCTGCTTACACAGCCATGTACTTGAAATCCAGGCAGTATGTGGTTTGATGTTGTCCTGCTGAACATTCCGGGACATTACTGCTGGATAGCAGACGGTGCTGGATGGCAGTATATGTTGCTCCAAAATGAGTATAGATTTGTCTGCATTAATGGTGCCCTCACAGATGTGCGAGTTACCCATGCCATGGGCACTGACACACCTCTGACCCATACAGACACTCGCTTTTGAACCTGATGCTGATAACAGCTTGGATGGTTCTTTTCTTCTTTGGCCCAGAGAACACGGCGGCTGTGTTTTTCAAATGGTGAATCAATGGTGTTGAGTGTTACTCAACACAATTTTTCGAATGGTGTTGAGTAACAAAGGTTTACTAAAATAATTGAAGCCCATGTTCATGATATCCATTACAGATGAATGATGTTTTTTAAGACAGTGACGTCTGAGGGATCAGAGTTCACGTGCATTCAGAAGTGGTTTTCGTCTTGTCCTTTACGCATTGAGATTGGACCAGATTCCTTGAATCTTTGAACTACATTGTGCACTGTAGAGGGTAAAATACCCCAAATCCTTCCAATTTATCTTTGGGGAACATCTATTTTCTGAAGCATCTTTTGGCAAATTGACAAGTCTCAAATGATCCTTGCTCTTGAAGGACTAGGCTGTTTTTGGAGGCTCCTTATATACTATGACACAATTGCCTCACCTGTTTAACATCTCCTGTTTCACATCACCTTAAATTGTTATTAGTCTTAAATTGCCCCTGTCTCAACTTTTTTGGAGTGTGTAGCAATCATCTGATTTTAAATTACTGTACAAAAAAAAACAATAAACAATGAAATTCACAAGGTAAATATCACTAAATGTTTAGTTGTGCTTTCAATATAACTAAGGGTGAAAATAATTTACACATACTTTTTGTTTTTATTAGCATTTTTAATACAGTCCTTTTTTGGAATTGGGGTTGTATATATGACATGGAAAGACCCTATAATGTAACTAAAATCTGGGTGGCGGAGGACCAGTCTAAGTTGCATCCGCTTCTGCAGTTGCCAAGCATTTTATCACGTGGCTCGTTTTGCATGACTCCACGGAGACTCCCAGCATGTGGAGGCTCATGCTACTCTCTGCGATCCACGCACAACTTACCACGTGCCACTAATCGCACAACGAGGAGGTTACCCCATGTGACTCTATCCTCCCTAACAACCAGGTCAATTTGGTTGCTTCAGAGACCTGGCTGGAGTAACTCAGCACACCCTGGATTTGAACTCGTGACTCAAGGGGTGGTAGTCAGCTTCAATACTCGCTGAGCTACCCAGGCCCCAAAAAGCCCCAGTTTGTTTTATATATGTACAGTATACATTTTTTGCATTATCGACTTGTTCTAACGGATGTTTTGACTTGTTCAAAACTTTCAAAAATCATTCTTGCCATTTCAACAAACACCTCATCTACAGTAGGTTAGCTTAGCTACATCAGAATTCACAACAATGTTAATAGCATAGAAGAAAACCAAATGAAGTTTGTAATATACAAAATTTGCACCGAAAAACACTGACCTGATAGGGGAAGTGACAGTTTGGTCAACTGGCCCCAAACTGTCTCACAATGGCTATCTGGCCATATTGAGTTCTGTTAGATGAGGTCCATTGTATACGCTTTAAATATTTCTGCTATGGGAACATAATTTGTGCATGTTTGTGTGAATCAGCAACAGTCAAGCATGTCTCACTTTCACAGTTCTGTGTGGATGTGTTTCTCCACCTCTGGCCCACAGCTGCGCACACACATGGACCAACACACACACACTGCATCACATCGTTTCAGCATGTGTAAACACACTGGGGGATGGTGGAAAAAAGTAGTACCCTTAGCTTCAATGCACACAAGATGCCTTCCACACACACATATACCCTATATTTGCAGTGCTGCCCTTAAAGCTCTCTTCCCCATCCACTTATCTAAACATCACCCATGTCCATCTCTGAACCCCTGCTGTTTTCACTCAGCCATCTCACCAGATGAGCCATCCGCCTGTGTCCACTTCAGACCATGGGCTCGGCCTGACCATGTGAACTCTCTTTACTTTTATACATCTCTCTTGAGACCCTACACTCCTGGAACACCATTCGGCTCATTACAAATACAGGTGGAAGCAGGGAAATGGAGAGACTAACTAGAGGCAGAGAGGAAATGGCAAATAGGAGTGCACACTAATAGAAAATAATGAGGGTTCTAGTTAAAGGGGT